>NC_092096.1:57887121-58206893 GCF_045679555.1 Salvelinus alpinus
GGGTGGCTACTTTGAAGAATCTCAAATATAAAATATATTTTGATTTGTTTAACACTTTTTTGGTTACTACACGATTCCATATGTGTTATTTCATAGTTTTGATGTCTTCACTATTATTCTACAATGTAGAAAATAGTAAAAATTAAGAAAAACCCTTGCATAAGTAGGTCTGTCCAAACTTTTGACTGGTACTGTACATATATATAATAGAAATATTGCTTCCAGCGAAATATTGCTTCCTGATCAAAGCTCAGAACGCTGACATTCTTGATCTGACCGAGTTCTAATTGCGCCTGCATCTTTGCCAACTAGTGAAATCATAAACAGTGTTTTGTTCATTATGTTCGCCTGCATCCCCCGGATTTTCCTCCCAGGATTTCCTTTTTAGCGTCAAATTCGCCACTCTCTCAAACGGCTAACTCCGCCCTCTTGTGGCACAGACTGAGGGTGACGTGAAACGAATCAAGCTTGCAGCCGGCATCATAGGCAACTAGTCTAGAGACGCTGATGAGAGTGTGTTTGCGAGATACCGGACAAAATGTTAAAACAGGAGTAAAAAAAGTTTTGCTGCTTCCAAGTCTACAGACATCCACCAAACAAACAAAGATCGACTCTCGGAGAAGGAGTGCACAACTGGTAAATAGTAGCTTTTTTGTAGATCGCATGAGATGAATGAACCTATAGCAGCGATGGTGACAATGGCTCAGGTCATTTTTCCTTGTTTTTGCTGTTCTTCAAATAGCATTTTAAAGTTTTTTAATTTGATAGAAATGCAGTAAAATCTTTTTCCAGACCTCACTAAAACTCTAACCCTAGTTACTGCCCTGTGTCCACTGTAGCACGGCCCTGTGTCCATGATTTTAGCAGATGTAGGTTGATTTATTTGGAGGGTGCTTAGTTACCTTTTGTCTCTTCCGAAGAGTGAAGTTCTTCCACAGGAGCAGACCAAGTTGTGTCAGGAGACCCATTATGCCGTATCTAGGCAATATCCTGCCAACGCGTTGTTATGGCAACCCCCCACTTAATAGACCCTAAAGGGAATAAAAGCAGGGTTTTGGTTTTAATACAGAGAACAAGTGCATCATGCCAGAGGGAATGCCACTAATCACCCACTTCCCAAGGCCTTGGTCTCATAGCAAAGCACCTGGTTCGGGACTTATTGTGACAACCCAGTGATGCATTATTATATACTGAAAAATATATATAAACGCAACATGCAACAATTTCAAAGATTTTACTGCGTTACAGTTCACGTAAGGAAATCAGTCAATTGAAATAAATTCATTAAGCCCTAATCTATAGATTTCACATGACTGGGAATATGCATCTGTTGATCACAGACACCTAAAAAAAAAGGTCATGGCATGGATCAGAAAACCAGTCAGTATCTGATGTAAACACAATTTGCCTCATACAGTGCGACACATCTCCTTCGCCTACAGTTGATTAGGCGGTTGATTGTGGCCTGTGTACTGTTGTCCCACTCCTCTTCAATGGCAGTGCAAAGTTTCTGGATATTGGCGGGAACTGGAACACGCTGTCGTACAAGTTGATCCAGAGCATCCCAAACATGCTCAATGGATGACTTGTCTGGTGAGTGTGCAGGTCATGGAAGAACTGGGACATTTTCAGCTTCCAGGAATGATGTATAGATCCTTGCGACATGAGGCCATGCATTATCAAGATGGTGATGGCAGCGGATAAATGGCACAACAATGGGACTCAGGTTCTCGTCACGGTATCTCTGTGCACTCAAATTGCCATTGATAAAATGCAATTGTGTTCATTGTCCGTAGCTTATGCCTGCCACCATGGAGCACTCTGTTCACAACGTTGACATCAGCAAACCGCTCGCCCACACGACACCATACACGTGGTCTGCTGTTGTGAGGCCAGTTGTATATACTGCCAAATTCTCTAAAATTATGTTGGAGGTAAAAGCTCTGGTGGACACTCCTGCAGTCAGCATGCCAATTGCACGCTCCCTCAAAACTTGAGACATCTGTGGCATTGTGTTGTGTGACAAAACTGCACATTTTAGAGTGGCCTTTTCTGGTCCCCAGCACAATGTGCACCTGTGTAATGATCATGCTGTTTATTCAGTTTCTTGATATGCCACACATGTCATGTGAATGGATTATCTTGGCAATGGAGAAATGCTCACTAACAGGGATGTAAACAATTTTGTGCACATTGTGCGTATGGAAAATGTCTGGGATCTTTTATTTCAGCTGATGAAACATGGGACCAGCACTTTACATGTTGCGTTTATATTTTTGTTCAGTGTAGCTTAAAGTTATGTTTGTACTTGTATTTCTTGTTGCAATAGAGTTGGCGACGCAACAATAATACACTTCTAAAATAGGCCTATATCTAAAAATACATACAGCCAAGTGATATATACTGTATACAGTATATACCAGTATACATCATTGTAATAGCAGGACACTGTTAAGTCCATTATACAGTCCCTCTGAAGAGTATACATTAGGCTGTTTGAGAAGGTTTGACTCCCAAGCAACCTGCCTACACATAGTTTGAAGTACAATACCAACATAGTGACAGTAGTAGGTCAAAGCTGTGTGCTGTAAAACCTATCCTCTATACATGTATTTACTTTACTTTATTCAACAAGGTTTTGACAGGGACATTGCACATTATTTAACATTTGGTGTGCCGGTTTGCATTTTTACTCCTCACTGTATTCAATATTCATTTAAAACTGGTTCTAGACCTGAGTATTTCAATGTTCTATGTCTGCATACAGTAGCTAAGCAACATACATCACAGTTGAATTCAATACCAGATTCGTGCAAAGGAAAAGGTCACTTGTGATGAAAAACAAAATATGCATACACCCATTGTGGACCTTAATCGGTCTTACTCCTTGGAATGGAATTAATTGAATGAAATGTCAATTCAAAAACTAGTTGTACTGTGTATTCACAAGTAATTTATGACTAACAAGTCAATGTAGATTGTATTTATATTTCAGAAAATAATAAAAGGATTTACGAAAGATTTTAGTGGCTTTGGCACACTGATTAAACAGATAATAAACACAGATTGATATACGATGGCATTTTACACTCTCACCGTGACCTTTATTAAAAACTCAATAATTGCACAACAGGCAGGGCCTTATTAGATTATGAATCCATCACTGACATACTCTAACCTTTACCTGCATTCCATTACGTTACCTTAGACATCACCAAAGCTTTTCTAAACCAAATAATACATTTAACCTGCTGATTTACCATTATAATAACAAGTGCCTACTGTAATCAACACACTTCGGTTTCAACTCAGTTTTTCTTTGTTTGGTAGTACTACAACTACACTAGCTATGGTCCAGGACGTGGGTGTGCACGTGAAGGAACGCACACTAAAGCCCTGGACCAGAGCTATCACTACACCATTTACCATATCCAGTATTTGTTCATTGTATCACCCAAATGGACAATGTCATGGACCTTATAGATGAACGTTAAGCTCGAAAAGCTACAGTGCCTTCAGAAACTATTCACACCCCTTGACTTTTTTTCAAATGTTGTTGTGTTACAGCCTGAATTTAAAATTGATTAAATTGAGATTCTTCATCACTGACCTACATAATATACCCCATAATGTCAAAGTGGAAGTATTTTTCAAAATGTTCAAAAATTTATTAAAAAGGAAAAGCTGAAATGTCTTCAGTCAATAAGTATTAAACCCCTCTGTTATGGCAAGCCTAAATACGTTCAGGAGTAAACATTTGCTTAACAATTGGTATAATAAGTTGCATGGTTGTTGAATGACTACCTCATCTCTGTACCCCACACATATAATTATCTGTAAGGTCCCTCAGTCGAGCAGTGAATTTCAAACACAGATTCATGCACAAAGACCAGGGAGGTTTTCCAATGCCAAAGAAGCGCACCTATTGGTAGATGGGTAATATCCCTATGAGCATGGTGAAGTTATTAATTAGACTTTGGATGGTGTATGAATACACACAGTCACTACGTAGATACAGGCATTCTTCCTAACAGTTGCCGGAGAGGAAGGTAACCGCTCAGGGATTTCACCATGACGCCAATGGTGACTTTAAAACAGTTACAGAGTTTAATGGCTGTGATAGGAGAAAACTGAGGATGGATCAACAACATTTTCCGTTACTCCCCAATACTAACCTAATTGACAGAGTGAAAAGAAGGAAGCCTGTACAGAATAAAAAATATTCCAAAACATGCATCCTGTTTGCTACAAAGCACTAAATTAATACTGCAAAACATGTGGCAAAGCAATTCACTTTTGGTCCTGAATACAAAGTGTTATGTTTGGGGCTAATCCTATACAACACATTACTGAATACCACTTTCCATATTTTTCCAGCATAGTGGTGGCTGCATCATGTTATGGGTATGCTTGTAAACGTTAAGGACTGGGGAGTTTTTCAGGATAAAAACATTTACGGGATGGAGATAAGCACAGGAGAAATCCTAGAGGGAAACCTGGTTCAGTCTGCTTTCCACCAGACACTGGGTGATTAATTCACCTTTCAGCGAGACAATAACCTACAACACAAGGCCAAATCTACACTGGAGTTGCTTACCAAGAAGACAGTGAATGTTCCTTAAAATGTATGGCAAGATCTGAAAATGTTTATCTAGAATTGATCAACAACCAATTTGACAGAGCTTGAAGAATTTTGAAAAGAATAATGGGCAACTTTGCACAATCCATGTGTTGGAAGCTTTTCGAAACATACCCAGAAAAGGTGCTTCTACAAAGTATTGACTCAGGGGTGTGAATACATATGTAAATGAGATATTTGCAAAAATGTATAATAAAAACATTTTTTCACTTTGTCATTATGGGTATTTTGTGTAGAAGGGTGAGACAAAATATATAATATATAAGACAAAATACATGAGACAAAATATATAATTCAGGCTCTAACACTACAAAATGTGTAATAAGTCAAGGGGTATAAATACTTTCTGAAGACAGGGTATATAGTATGCTATTCTAAGGCTACTTTGTAGCTTCATTTCCTGCATAAAGAACAGTAGGACTTTGGGAGCAAAAGGTGAAAATAGAGGATGCAAGTTTTAGCCCGAGTCGAAGCCACATACAAATGTGCCACTTTTAACGCTCCATTTCCTTCCCTTCCATTTCCACCACTGTATTATTCCATTATTTACCGTTACTCCGTAGATGTTTTATTTACTGTCATGAAAGCTGAGGTCACTGTACATCCAGGTGGCCAGAAAGATACTCTAATGGTGCAAAAGAGAATTAGGTCCCCAGACGCTGTTTCCGGAAGACCTTCAATAATTAAAGTTCCATTACTATTAGGCGTTAAGCTGCTGTAAAGGTTAACAGACAAAACATAGACAAAACCAAACCTGGAAACTCCTGAGACTCCAACTGGACTAAATTCCCATTTTTGGTCTCATGTAGAACTATTTGGGGTTCCATGTAGAACCCTCTGTGGAAAGGGTTTTACATGACACCCAAAAGGGTTGACCTGAACCAAAAGGTTTCTACCTGGAACCAAAAAGGGTTCTTTAACGGGTTCTCCTATGGGGACAGCTGAATAACAATTTTAGGTTCCAGGTAGAAACCTTTTGGGTCCAGGTACAACAGTGTATATACAACTATTATCATACTATATACAAACATCTGATATGAGGAATTATTCAAATATAGGAATAGGTGGGACATCAATGGAATTGTCTCACTGAAGTGAATACATCTGTTGAAATATTGCCATAGTGTATATTTTTTCATACCCAAAGAAAAATGTCAACACACATGAAACAAAACAAAAAGTTGGATATTGCATATATACATGTATTCACTCTCTGTATGACCCTTGAAGCAGATGGCTCCAAAACGTATTCCCATACTTTCCATGTCTTTGAGGTGAGTTGACATTAAGGAGCAGACAAATGCCACCAGGATAAAACAGCATGTTTCCTTTATATAGCAGCCCCCCTTGTATATGCATGAACACTTGTCTCCCTCAAGTGCTTGTATAATTGAGTATGTACCACATTCGCTTGCAAAGCTTTCAACCCCCTTCTTTAGAAACAAGCATTGCGCATAGGGAAGGACAGCTCGTAATAGCCTTCTGTGTTGGAAGTCACGTCAACCATGAAGGGTAAATAACACTCTCCCAGCACATCGCCTATACCTTGAGAAGCGTGAATGTCGCTAGATCAAGCTACACAGAGGCCTGCTTAATAGGGAAATATTCAGTCAACAGGAAATGGGAATTGATGATGGAGATTTGCATCTAAGTCAGAGTTAGACAAACACAACACAAGCCCTTGTGAGTTCATAGCCATACAGTACAGTCTCCCTGGTTTTCCATAATTGTTTTCCGTCTCAGTGACAGAGGAAACACTACTGAATAATTTAAATATGTTGCTGTGACACTTTTTACACTCAAGCCGTCTCAATGGTGTCATTAGTTCCAAAGAGGATCCGAGAACAGAGCACAGTCGAGGCAGAGGAAAGAGAAAAAGAAAACAGAGCGAAAAAAGAGGAGAGAAGGAAAAAAGAAAGAAAGAAAGAAAATTAAAGCATGTAGTATGAGATAAAAGTGCTGATGCAAGCCTGGTTTTGGGGGACTTGCTACATCAGAATGCATTATTTCAACCCCTGCAATGACAGAACGTGTGAACAGATATTTTGTCATCCAAACGGAGTAAGGCAGAGAATGTTTTTAACATTTGTTTACAAAAGCCCTCTCCCAAAGAGCAAATGTTCTTTCTGCCCCCCCCCCCCCCTCTATTTTTCTTATGACACTCTCTCCTCTCCCTCTTCGCCCTCCATCTCTCTCTCTATATATCACACGCTCTCTTTACATGTGGGAATCTTAAAAGTCTCTGAGGCCGGTTCAATAGGGATGGCTGATGGCACAGCTCGTTTTAATTAGTACCTAAGGGGAAAGGTGAATTGCTGGGTCACGCAAATAAACAGTCCGCTTTTACCAAGAAATAATTATCTGGTGGACACGTCAGTATACTTGACCAACAGTTTCCTCTCTGAATATTGTTGTATTTGAGATGACAAATACAGTACTGCGTTATAAATGATCATTATTGTGATAGAAACAGGACCTCCTGCTGAATACATGTGTACATTTTGCCTAATTTATAATGAATAAAATACACTGAGTGTACAAAACATGAGGAACATCTTCCTAATATTGAGTTGCACCCCCATTTGCCATCAGAACAGTCTCAATTAGTCGAGGAATGGACTCTACAAGGTGTCGTAAGTGTTCCACAGGGATGCTGGCCAATGTTGACTCCAATACTTCCCACAGTTGTGTCAAGTTGGCTGGATGTACTTTGGGCGGTGGACCATTCTTGATACACACAGGAAACTGTTGAGCTTGAAAAACCCAGCAGGGTTGCGGTTCTTGACACAAACTGGTGCGCCTGGAACCTACTACTATTCCCTGTTCAAACGCACTTAAATCTTTTGTCTTGCCCATTCACCCACTGAATGGCACACATACACAATCCATGTCTGAAAGCTTCAGACATTTATTTTTAACTTGTCTCCTCCACTTCATCTACACTGATTGAAACACACAACACTACTGCCGTGTCTGGGTAGAGAGGAAGGGATGAGAGTGACCCTGACCGGGAAGAGCCGAAAGGAACGACCCTGCTCGGGATGAAAAGCCGAAAGGAACGACCCTGCTCGGGATGAAAAGCCGAACGACCTTGTGTTTTTGTTCTGTGTTACTTTCATCCTGTAAACCCCTTTTTAATACTAAGAAAATAAAGATATTAAAGGACTGTAGAGACTGACTGTCTGCCTCCTCCTTGTGTCTGTGGTATTGGGATTAAAATAACTGTTTTTTGACATTCGACTACATAATCAAAACCTAAAAGTGAACCTAACCTGCATTGTCACAGACCGTTTGGTAACTAAAGCTTTCCAAAGACAGAGCAGATTATACCACCAACTGTGCATTGTAGGAGGGCCAAGGGCCTTCTGCTCTTTTCCTGATACTACTTCCTTCAAGAATAATTCTTAAACATCCAAAACTAATTCCCCAGAACATCTGTGCTTTAATAAAATGTGGCCATGGAATTGTCCCTTCAAGGTATTGCCACCCTTATTTCTACCAAGCTATTTTTGAACAGCTGGTAAGGTTTATTCAGGAGCATGTTGAGACATTTCCAGACTTTATTTACAACATGAAAAACCAAGCACCGCTCTGTTTTTTCAGTGAGAACACTGGGGTTCCTCAGTGTGAGTGTAAGTTGTTTTGTTGTTCATTTAACCCTTGCATTACCAGGTGAGTTGACTGAAAACATCCTTAATTACAGCAACTTAAATACTGTTCAACATCTGTTTATTACTGAAAGGCTGTAGCTACTGTATGCCAAAGGCTGCATATTGTGTGCCCCTCACAAAATACTATGCGTCTACTTTGTATAAGTAAGGCATGAGGGTGTGTGGTATATGGCCAATAAACAGTTGAAGTCAGAAGATTACATACACCTTAGCCAAATACATGTAAACTCAGTTTTTCACAATTCCTGACATTTAATACTATTTAAAATTCCCTGTCTTCGGTCAGTTAGGATCACCACTTTATTTTAAGAATGTGAAATGTCAGAATAATAGTAGAGAGAATGATTTAGTTCAGTTTTTATTTCTTTCATCACATTCCCAGTGGGTCAGAGGTTTACATACATTCAATTAGCATTTGGTAGCATTGCCTTTAAATTGTTTAACTTGGGTCAAACATTTCAGGTAGCCTTCCACAAGCTTCCCACAATAAGTTGGGTGAATTCAGTTCTGCCGAAAAAAAATTCTATAGGATTGAGGTCAGGGCTTTCTGATGGCCACTCCAATACCTTGACTTTGTTGTCCTTAAGCCATTTTGCCACAACTTTGAAAGTATGCTTGGGGTCATTGTCCATTTGGAAGACCCATTTGCGACCAAGCTTTAACTTCCTGACTGATGTCTTCAATATATACACATAATTTTCCTTCCTCATGATGCCATCTATTTTGTGAAGTGCACCAGTCCCTCCTGCAGCAAAGCACCTCCACAACATGGGATGGTGTTTTTCGGCTTGCAAGCCTCCCCCTTTTCCTCCAAACATAATGATGGTCATTATGGCCAAACAGCTCTATTTTGTTTCATCAGACTAGAGTATATTTCTTCAAAAAAGTATGAACTTTGTCCCCATGTGCAGTTGCAAAACGTTGTCTGGCTTTTTTATGGCGGTTTTGGAGCAGTGGCTTCTTTCTTGCTGAGCGGCCTTTCAGGTTATGTCGATATAGGACCCGTTTTTACTGTGGATATAGATACTTTTGTACCTGTTTCCTCCAGCATTTCACAAGGTCCTTTGCTGTTGTTCTGGGATTGATTTGCATTTTCGGCACCAAAGTACGTTCATCTCTAGGAGACAGAACGCGTCTCCTTCCTGAGCGGTATAATGGCTGCGTGGTCCCATGGTGTTTATACTTGCATACTGTTGTTTGTACAGATGAACATTTGCTCCCAAGGATGAACCAGACTTGTGGAGGTCTACAATTTTTTTATGAGGTCTTGGCTGATTTCTTTAGATTTTTCCATGATGTCAAGCAAAGAGGCACTGAGTTTGAAGGTAGGCCTTGAAATACATCCATAGGTACACCTCCAATTGAATCAAATTATGTCAATTAGCCTATCAGAAGCTTCTAAAGCCATGACATAATTTTCTGGAATTTTCCAAGCTGTTTAAAGGCACAGTCAACTTAGTGTATGTAAACTTCTGACCCACTGGAAATGTGATATAGTGAATTATAAGTGAAATAATCTGTCTGTAACAATTGTTGGAAAACTTACTTGTGTCATGCACAAAGTAGATGTCCTAACTGACTTGCCAAAACTATATTTTTTTAACAAGAAATTTGTGGAGTGGTTGAAAAGCGAGTTTTAATGATTCCAACCTAAGTGTATGTAAACTTCCGACTTCAACTGTACCACAGCTAACGGCTGTTCTTAGGACGACGCAACGCAGAGTGCCTGGATACGGCCCTTAGCCGTGGTATATTGGCCATATATCACAACTCCAGAGGTGCCTTATTGCTATTATAAACTGGTTAACAACATAATTAGAGCAGTAAAACTAATTCTTTTTTCATAACCATGGTATTTTTTAAATATTTTTTTTATTTCACCTTTTTTTAACCAGGTAGGCCAGTTGAGAACAAGTTCTCATTTACAACTGCGACCTGGCCAAGATAAAGCAAAGCAGTGAGACACAAACAACAACACAGAGTTACCCATGGAATAAACAAATACGGTCTGATGCACGTCTGATGTACCACGGCTGTCAGCCAATCAGCATTCAGGGCTCGAACCACCCAGTGTATAATTACATTTAGTTCAGGCTCCTGACATTCACACGTTAAAACTAGCCCAAAACCTACCACAACACTAAGGCGAAATAGTTATATAAATCTTTAAAGATAAGCCTGCTACGCTGAGATGGACTGGGATCAGAAATCATCTCAGGCATTTAATAAAAGTTATTTATTTTTTTACCCCTTTTTCTCCCCAATTTCATGGTATCCAACTGGTAGTTACAGTCTTGTCTCATCGCTGCAACTCCTATACAGACTCAGGAGAGGCGAAGGTTGAGAGCTGCTCGTCCTACGAAACACAACCCAACCAAGCCACACTGCTTCTTGACACAATGACCGCTTAACCAGCCACACGAATGTGTCAGAGGAAACACAGTACACCTGGCGACCGTGTCAACGCGCATGTGCCCGGCCCGCCACAGGAGTCGCTAGAGCGCTATGGGACAAGGACATCCCTGCCAGCCAAACCCTCCCCTATCCCGGACGACGCTGGGCCAATTGTGCGCCACCCCATTGGTCTCCCAGTCGCGAACCAGGATTTTTATTTTTTATTTTTATTATTTCACCTTTATTTAACCAGGTAGGCTAGTTGAGAACAAGTTCTCATTTACACATACAACAACACAGAGTTACACATGGAATAAACAAACATACAGTCAATAACACAGTATCATTTTTGTTATATATACAGTGTGTGCAAATGAGGTAGGATAAGGGAGGTAAGGCAATAAATAGGCCATGGTGGCGAAGTAATTACAATATAGCAATTAACACTGGAATGGTAGATGTGCAGAAGATGAATGTGCAAGTAGAGATACTGGGGTGCAAAGGAGCAAGATAAATAAATAAATACAGTATGGGGATGAGGTAGTTGGATGGGCTATTTACAGATGGGCTATGTATAGGCCCTCTCCTATTCTCGCTATACACCAAGTCACTTGGCTCTGTCATATCCTCACATGGTCTCTCCTATCATTGCTATGCAGACGACACACAATTAATCTTCTCCTTTCCCCCCTCTGATAACCAGGTGGTGAATCGCATCTCTGCATGTCTGGCAGACATATCAGTGTGGATGACGGATCACCACCTCAAGCTGAACCTCGGCAAGACGGAGCTGCTCTTCCTCCCGGGGAAGGACTGCCCGTTCCATGATCTCGCCATCACGGTTGACAACTCCATTGTGTCCTCCTCCCAGAGTGCTAAGAACCTTGGCGTGATCCTGGACAACACCCTGTCGTTCTCAACTAACATCAAGGCGGTGACCCGTTCCTGTAGGTTCATGCTCTACAACATTCGCAGAGTACGACCCTGCCTCACGCAGGAAGCGGCGCAGGTCCTAATCCAGGCACTTGTCATCTCCCGTCTGGATTACTGCAACTCGCTGTTGGCTGGGCTCCCTGCCTGTGCCATTAAACCCCTACAACTCATCCAGAACGCTGCAGCCCGTCTGGTGTTCAACTTTCCCAAGTTCTCTCACGTCACCCCGCTCCTCCGCTCTCTCCACTGGCTTCCAGTTGAAGCTCGCATCCGCTACAAGACCATGGTGCTTGCCTACGGAGCTGTGAGGGGAACGGCACCTCCGTACCTTCAGGCTCTGATCAGGCCCTACACCCAAACAAGGGCACTGCGTTCATCCACCTCTGGCCTGCTCGCCTCCCTACCTCTGAGGAAGTACAGTTCCCGCTCAGCCCAGTCAAAACTGTTCGCTGCTCTGGCACCCCAATGGTGGAACAAACTCCCTCACGACGCCAGGTCAGCGGAGTCAATCACCACCTTCCGGAGACACCTGAAACCCCACCTCTTTAAGGAATACCTAGGATAGGATAAAGTAATCCTTCTAACCCCCCCCCCCTTAAAAGAGTTAGATGCACTATTGTAAAGTGGTTGTTCCACTGGATATCATAAGGTGAATGCACCAATTTGTAAGTCGCTCTGGATAAGAGCGTCTGCTAAATGACTTAAATGTAATGTAAATGTACAGGTGCAGTGATCTGTGAGCTGCTCTGACAGCTGGTGCTTAAAGCTAGTGAGGGAGATATGAGTCTCCAGCTTCAGCGATTTTTGCAGTTCGTTCCAGTCATTGGCAGCAGAGAACTGGAGGGAAAGGCGGCCAAAGTAGGAATTGGCTTTGGAGGTGACCAGTGAAATATACCTGCTGGAGCGCGTGCTACGGGTGGGTGCTGCTATGGTGACCAGTCAGCTGAGAAAAGGCGGGGCTTTACCTAGCAGAGACTTGTAGATGACCTGGAGCCAGTGGGTTTGGCGACGAGTATGAAGCGAGGGCCAGTCAACGAGAGCATACAGGTCGCAGTGGTGGGTATTATATGGGGCTTTGGTGACAAAACGGATGGCATTGTGATAGACTGCATCCAATTTGTTGAGTAGGGTAAATGACATCGCCGAAGTCGAGGATCGGTAGGATAGTCAGTTTTACGAGGGTATGTTTGGCAGCATGAGTGAAGGATGCTTTGTTGCGAAATAGGAAGCTGATTCTAGGTTTAATTTTAGATTGGAGATGCTTAATGTGAGTCTGGAAGGAGAGTTTACAGTCTAACCAGACACCTAGGTATTTGTAGTTGTCCACATATTCTAAGTCAGAACCATCCAGAGTGGTGATGCTGGACGGGCGGGCAGGTGCGGGCAGCGATCGGTTGAAGAACATGCATTTAATTTTACTTGCATTTAAGAGCAGTTGGAGGCCATGGAAGGAGAGTTGTATGGCATTGAAGCTCATCTGGAGGTTAGTTAACACAGTTTCCAAAGAAGTGCCAGAGGTATATACGTATATAGATCTCTAGTGGAAGCTAGCACTGCGATGCAGTGTTTTATTTAGACCACCGCGCCACTCGGGAGGCCCTGGCTCAGGCATTCTTAACGCACCGGGACATTTTTTTTTTTCCTCGAGGCCTTTTGGACAATTTAGACAGGCCTACCGGGCTAAAGATGGAACAGTCCAGCAGGCATTTTTCTGAACTCCCCTATGACCAGTCAGTTTCTTCTGCGAAGCCTTCAGAAACGGTATACACTAGGTCATGTAATTGTCTCTGCTTTACTTGAATATTTCATTACGCTCTACACAGACATCATTGGGTAAAAAAAAGCCCTGCCATTATCAGAACCCTATGTTATAAAAAATGCAGAAGGTAATTTACTATTTATAAAATGCATGCTCAAGATTGGGCCTCAAATGGTAGTCTTGAGAGGTTCAGCCCCTTTTGATATCTCTATGTAGAAACAATTACATGCAATTTGGCGCAAAGGTATTTTTGCTCGCATCTCAAGAGGCTTGACCCTATAAATTGTAGTGTTTTACAGTAAATATACAGCTAAATAGAATTTTATAGGAGAAAATGTATGTGGTTAAAACGATTGCCTTGACCTTCTATTGAAAAAGTTCAGTCGGCACTCACAAAACATTAAATGGATCGTTCACCCAAATGACACATAATGGTTTCCTTCCATTTGGAGACAGTGACCAGGTTAACAAAACGAAATATGGCTTAATGTACATAGATTGATTGAACCTTGTACATAGATTGATTTCAGGTAAAGGAAACCAATATACCATTTTGTAATTTGAGTGAATTTTCCCATGAAGGGATGCTCAACCCACTTTGTGTAAACTCCAGCTATCCACTGACCCAGCGGATACACATTTGGCATGTCACTTTTTGGTCTGGAATAAGTTAACGTTAACACAACTTCTTTATACAAATAGTATGACCTTGAAGTCATAGAATTTGTCATAATGTTGTCACTGCAACCAATTGTATACTTCCTCTACTGATGCTGTACATTGGCTTTCACTCAAAATTTTCTGAAATGTTGAATCTTCTGCATCAAAGCTATTGTGTTATCTCTGTGTTAAAGGGTCAATCTTTTAATTTCCTTATATATAGACATTGATTCTGGAAGAATACGTCATTTTTTGTACACAATGTAATTTTACACAAAGACTGTATAGCTTCAAAATATGAATAAAACAAACATTATAATGTCATGGATGGTCAGTCCTTGCATCCAATTGTTAGCTGCTAGTTAGCCATATTAGCACCAACTTACTGCATGTTTTGCACAGGAGGTTGGTGGCACCTTAATTGGGGAGGATGGGATCGTGGTAATGGTTGGAGCGGAATTGGTGGAATGGTATCAAATAAATCTTGTACTCCGTTCCAGCCATTATTATGAGCCGTCCTCCCCTCAGCAGCCACCACTGATGTTTAGCACACATTAGAGAAGATATTAAGCTAATACATGTCAATCAATGTTTGTTGTTCACTTGTTACAGCTATTGCTGAAGGTAAGCATTATGGAGACAACCAGCTTGTCCAAAAGCAAAGACAGTGAACTCCAAAAGTTTTGGGACAGTGACAATTTTGTTGTTGTTCTCGCCCTGTAATCCAGCACATTGGATTTGAAATGATACGATTCCAGACTGTCATCTTTAATTGGAAAGTATTTTCATCCATATTGAGTGAACCGTTTAGAAATTGTAGCACTCCCCCCCCCCCCCCCCCAATTTAAGGGGACCAAAAGTATTGGGACAAATTCACTTATATGTGTATTAAAGTAGTCAAAGTTTTTTATTTGGTCCCATATTCCTAGCACGCAATGAATCTACAAACTTGGATGCATTTGCTGTTTGTTTTGGTTGTGTTTTAGATTGGTTTGTGCCCAATAGAAATGAATGGTAAACTATTTATTGTGTCATTTTGGAGTCACATTTATTGTAAATGAGAATAGAATGATTCTAAACACTAATACATTAATGTGGATGCTACCATATTTACGCATAGTGCTGAATGAATCGTGATGATGAGTGAGAAATATACATATGCACAAATATCATACCCCCCAAAAAATACTAACCTCCCCTGTTATTGTAATGACGAGAGGTTATCATGTCTTGGGGATATTACATTTGTGTGTCTGTAACTTTCTCACTCATCATTATTCACAATTCATTCAAAACTATCCGTAATCATGGTAGCATCCAACTTTTTGGGCCAGTGAAGCCCTCTACTGTCTTGTTCATCTCTTGTACTGTATATCTTGTCTCTTGTTCATACAGTATGTTGTACTGTATATCTTGTTCATACAGTATATTGTACTGTATATCTTTTATCTTGGTCATATCTTGTGCTATATATTTTACATATTGGTCATACTGTGTATTTTAATGTAAATCTTGTATCTTGTTCATACAGTATGTTGTACTGTATATCTTGTTCATACAGTATCTTGTACTGTATATATTTTATCTTGGTCATATCTTGTGCTATATATTTTACATATTGGTCATACTGTGTATTTTAATGTAAATCTTGTATCTTGTTCATACAGTGTGTTGTACTGTATATCTTGTTCATACTGTATATTGTACTGTATATCTTGTGCTTTGTATCTGATTAATTCAAAACGATTTCCAGTTATAATTCATTATACGCAAAATTACGGAAGCATTTAAGTGAAAATAGTACAGTTCAACAGTGTGAAAAATGTATGTATCAAAAAATGTAATTTACATTGTAAACCAATCATTAGACAGAACTTATGAAATAATTGTACCCCTCATGGTAATAGAATAACTACACAGTGTAAACTAACTCATCCAGTGGAGGCTTCTGAGGGGAGGACGGCTCATAATAATGGCTGGAACAGAGCAAATGGAATGGCATCAAACACATGGAAACCATGGAAATCTTAATTGAGGAGGACGGGCTTGTGGTAGTGGCTGGAGCGGAAAGAGTGGAATGATATTGAGTACATCAAACACATTGATGTATTTGATACCATTCCACTCATTCCGCTCTAGCCACTACCACCAGACTGTCCTTCCCAATTAAGGTGCTACCAACCTCCTGTGCTCTCAACCTTGTGCACTGAATTTCAAAAACCAGCGGTACTGACCCAGCCATGGGCTACAGGTAGCCTAGAGGTTAAGAGCATTGGGCCAGTAGCCTGAAAGGTTGCTGGTTCAAATCCCCAAGCTGATTAGGTACACAAATCTGTCTGTGCACTTAACCCTAATTGCTCCTGTAAGTCTCTCTGGATAAGAGCGACTGCTAAAATGCAAACAGCCACAGGAGGAAACTAGCTAGCAACCATAACAACAGCCCAGGGCATCACGAGGCCTTGCTATGTAACATGTAGTTAAAAACACACAATTGGTAACGGGTACCAATGATGCTTAGAGGTACTAGTTTTTGATAAATCCCAAAGACACACAAGTATGTTATAGATAATTACTGTGTAACTACACACTTATCATGTACGTTCTACGTAAATACGCTACCTATTAATTTCTGTACCGTAAAGTGTTACAAAAAAATATATTTATGAGCAACTTACCTCCTAGATCTTTAGAATATAATTATTCTCTGCACATATTCAGGAGTCCCCAGATGACAATGACCCAGTGCAAACTCCAAACAAGTTCCTGTGACTCTTATCATCACCCTCTGTCCTCTGAGCCCACTATCTCTCTCTATCCCTTTTCTACTTTCCTTCCTCCTTCCCTGTCTCCATCCCCTTTTACCCAGAGCTATAAAGTATGCAAATGACCTCTACAGGGACTACCATGGACACAGCACTCAGGTAATAGACCCAGGTGACGAGGTAGTGTGCAAGTGTACCTTACACGGCGTACTCCCTTAAGATCAATCCGGGAGCACATGTTGACTAGTGTATAAAACCTTAGGGATTGGGCTTGAGAAATGTAACCACTCTCAAATTCATAGACAAAGCTTTAATTCTAGCTTTAATTGGCTGAGGTAAAAAATCAAGGTGAGGGAGACACTGCATATATTCCATGGCCTTGAGAAGCTGAAACATTCTCATGACTCAAGTCTTAAAATACATTTGCAACTGCACTGAATACATTCTACCTGTAGGCTTTAGGTCATCATTCAATCTAAGCTAAACTGAGAAACGACTAATTTGAATATATTTCTGAGGGTTGATGACTAGGTGTGGAAATAAAGTTCAATGATGTGTCAGGTCTTTCATTACAGAATGGTCCTGGTCTTGAATTTTTAGGATCAGGACTGTCACGTTGCCATGAAAGATCGGGAGACAGACGCAGGAATGCGTAATAGGGTTTTTTATTTAGCCCCAAATTACGGCGTGCCGTGTAAAGGCACATAGACCAAACAAATACGTAACAAAAACACAGGGTTGAATCCCAAACAAAAGAGCAAGGAGTGCATCGAATAAATAACACCCGCGCACAATGATTATCACACGAGACGAGACCCGTAATCATCTGCGCAATCCACAAGGGCACGAAAACCCAAAACACACAGCACAGGTACTCACACGCACCAACGGACATTGGAACAATAATCGACCCCCAAGGGGACATATATACAAATACTAATCAGTGGGAATAGGGGACAGGTGTGCGTGATGAAAGTTCCGGAGGGATCCATGACAAGGACCTCCCTGTCCATAATCTGATTCATTAAACTGATCCGGTATCAGCATTCCTACCTTGAGACGCTTGATACATTTGGCCCCTGGACTTCAAAAGTATTCTCTTACAAGACTAGCTGCATACTGAATGACATCCTGTGGTCACCAGTTGACAGATCTTCAATAAATCATGAGAACATTCAACCTAAAAATATGTCTATTTTATTTATTATTCAAATACTATGTATTAGAAAATGAAGGGAACAGGTGGGAACCCTAAAGCATATTTTGTAACAGCCAAGTTGTTGATATTGATGATGTTGTTGATTATCAACTTGTGGCTGCATCACAGGAGGGCCGGTTAAGTGCATTTTCTGTTGAGTTTTATGGCAACTATATAATTTGGTAACAACGGGACTAAGGGTTTACTGCATTCAGCGATAAATTATAATACCAATGGTGCATTGGAGGAACATAATTATGTATATCAGCGGGATGTTTACTGAGCAGCCAGGAAACAAACAGGAATCACATCATTGCAGCCATATGAGAATGTTTAGTATTCGGTAAGCATGGCCTAAAATGTTTTATTCCATATGCTAGCTCAGGGGGTTGCAGAGGCTAGTCCTAGCGGTGTTGGAGCGCAGTATAAAACATATGTATTCCCACCTATTCCGCCTAGGTGAGACCTCTGCTGCCCAAAAAATTGCTTCAATCAATTAAGTGTTGGGGCTCAAAGGCAACGAGCCAATCCCAAGCCAGTAACCCAGTGTTAGACTTGGTGCGAGTCCAAAAAGGCACCCTGTTCCCTTTTTAGTGCACTACCTTTGACCAGGAACCATAGGACTCTGGTGAAAATTAGCGCACTATAAAGCAAATAGGGTGATATTTGAAAACAGCCTGGATATTAGTGAAAATGCTAATGAATCTAGTTCACATTGGACCCCGACCAGTTGCACTGTTTATACAGCTGTAGGATCTTAATTTGTTCATATTTGTTGCACTTTGACCTTGTAAGTTACCCAGTGGAAATTTTTGCATGTGAATCTTGGTGAGGCAAACAAAATCCCCAAAATGTGGATGCATGCCTGCAAAGCCACTGCACAACACCACACTAAACAATACATGAATTGCACTATAACAGTGACAAACGGTGCCCACAAACTGTTAGGGCCTACATAAAGCTGTTCCAACAGCAGAGTCCCAACAGCAGTTCCAACACCTTACCACTGCTACACCTGGCTATCAGCGGAGCCTTGTCTGGCAGCGAAACAGTTAAATCTGCCTCATTTACTGCCTTTAATGAGCAAGCTAGGATGAACATAGTCAATATAACTATTTGTTCAGCAAATGTACAGCGACAGAATTCAGAACCTGGGCCACTCTTACAGTGTTCTCCCTGTACACAAAGTCAGAACCGTAGGATAAATAAAAAAGGCATATTAGCAGACAATGAAAGTTCTTACAATATTCATTGATTACATTTCTCTAAAACAGGTTATAGGCTACATGTGCACCACCAAGTCAGAACAGTAAGTGAAATTAAGAGCGGAAAAGGGACCAAATTATTATTGTGAGGCACATGGGCTACTAGCAACTTACTACATAACATACACTTAGTATTACTTTCTTACCTACAGTATACAGTTGAAGTTGGAAGTTTACATACACTTAGGTTGGAGTCATTAAAACTTGTTTTTCAACCACTCCACAAAATTCTTATAAACGAACTATAGTTTTGGCAAGTCGTTTAGGACATCTACTTTGTGCATAATACAAGTCATTTTTCCAGCTTTTGTTTACAGACAGATTATTTCACTTATAAGTGTCACGCCCTGACCATAGATTGCTTTGTATGTTTCTATGTTTTGTTTGGTCAGGGTGTGATGTGGGTGGGCATTCTATGTTGTATGTCTAGGTTGTCTGTTTCTATGTGTTTGGCCTAGTATGGTTCTCAATCAGAGGCAGGTGTCAGTCGTTGTCTCTGATTGGGAGCCATATTAAGGTAGCCTGTTTTTCATTTGTGTTTTGTGGGTGGTTGATTCCTGTGTCTGTGTTATCACCATACGGGACTGTTTCATTTTCGTTTTGTATTTCACGTTGTTATTTTGGTATTTCTTAGTGTTCAGTTATTAATAAACCGAATATGGACACTTACCATGCTACGTATTCGTCCAACATCTCTTCTCATTCCAACGACAAGCGTTACAATAAGTCACTGTATCACAATTCCAGTGGGTCAGAAGTTTACATACACTAAGTTGACTGTGCCTTTAAACAGCTTGGAGAATTCCAGACAATTATGTGATGCTTTAGAAGCTTCTGATAGGCTAATTGACATAATTTGAGTCAATTGGAGGTGTACCTGTGGATGTATTTCAAGGCCTACCTTCAAACTCAGTGCCTCTTTGCTTGACATCATAGGAAAATCAAAAGATATCAGCCAAGACCTCAGAAAAAAATTGTAGACCTCCACACGTCTGGTTCATCCGTAGGAGCAATTGGCAAACACCTGAAGGTACCACATTCATCTGTACAAACAATAGTACGCAAGTATAAACACCATGGGACCACGCAGCCGTCATACCGCTCAGGAAGGAGATACGTTCTGTCTCCTAGAGATGAACGTACTTTGGTGCGAAAAGTGCAAATCGATCCCAGAACAACAGTAAAGGGCCTTGTGAAGATGCTGGAGGGAACAGGTACAAAAGTATCTATATCCACAGTAAAACAAGTCCTATATCGACAAAACCTGAAAGGCCACTCCGCAAGAAAGAAGCCACTGCTCCAAAACCACTATAAAAAAGGCAGACTACGGTTTGCAACTGTACATGGGGACAAAGTTCGTACTTTTTGGAGAAATGTCCTCTGGTCTGATGAAACAAAAATAGAACTGTTTGGCCATATTGACCATTGTTATGTTTGGAGGAAAAAGGGGGATGCTTGCAAGCCGAAGAACACCATCCCTACCGTGAAGCACAGGGCTGGCAGCATCATGCTGTGGGGGTGCTTTGCTGCAGGAGAGACTGGTGCACTTCACAAAATAGATGGCATCATGAGGGAGGAAAATGATGTGGATATATTGAAGCAACATCTCAAGACATAAGTCAGGAAGTTAAAGCTTGGTCGCAAATGGGTCTTCCAATGGACAATGACCCCAAGCATACTTTCAAAGTTGTGGCAAAATGGCTTAAGGACAACAAAGTCAAGGTATTGGAGTTGCCATCACAAAGCTCTGACCTCAATCCCATAGAAAACTTGTGGGCAGAACTGAAAAAGCGTGTGCGAGCGAGGAGGTCTACAAACCTGACTCAGTTACACCAGTTCTGTCGGGAGGAAGGGGCCAAAATTCACCCAACGTATTGTGGGAAGGTTGTGGAAGGCTTCCCTAAAGGTTTTTTGGACCTTGTTGTGCTGTGCTCACTTGAACAGGAAGGTGGCGCGGCGGGCCTTCGTGGGCAAATTCGTGGGCAAATTTTGTCATCAAACTTTGTCATCGAATTCGGGCATTCTCTGGAATAATGGTGCTGTCAAGACAACTGAGAACTCTGAAAAAAACAAGGTTCAATCATGATAACGTCAGTGATCTTCAGGTCGTAGCTCAAGAAAGAGGCCCAAGTTCCCCACTTACATTTCCGAGTTGGATGACCTTTCAAAATGACCTATTTCCCAGTCGAAGCTCATTTTTTCCCGAGTTCCCAGTTGTCTTGAACTCACTGAAGTCAGATTTCCCAGTTCCGAGTTAAGTTTTTTTGAGCACGGCAGAAATCATGCTGGATTGACATGGTTGAATGTTTATAATTTTAAGCTTGTAAAAGTAACCCTTAAACACAGACTTGGGACCACACAGCCACTCCACTGAATAGCAGGCTAGTGATTGCTTTGCAATGTTTGCAGTCAGCCACTGATTCCTTCCAAACCACTCATTGTTGAATTTGTGTAATGTTTATGTCCAATGGCCGATGAGCACCATTACATTTTATCTATAATTTCTCTTTATTATTTATCTTCATATGACAAGGATTAAAAAGGATTTGTCAGTAGATTGTCGACTTGATTCATGATGATGACTGCTAGCTAAGATTTTGAAAGTATGATGTTGACATCAGTCCAATCAAAGCTACAGTAGATATAACGTGATTTGACTTCATTTTATCTGTGGCCAATGACCTTGAGCCTTCTCGAACGGGAACTTCTAATGTAACTCTATGGCAGCACCCAAGGGACTTCAATTTTTGAGCTCTACTCTTAGATTTGGCGGTGGTGTAGTGTCCCAATGAGTGTCAGAACACTAAAGCCAATCACGGCGCAACTAGAGAACATTACCAACCCCTACGCTCCGTATTTTCCGCTGGCTGCTCCACCACCACAGAAAGCACTGAGCTAGGCTGAAACACCTGCATTTTAGAGCTGCTTTACTCAAGAAAGCAAAAAAGAGAACATGTTTGTCTTTTTTTTTTTTTTACATATTACGTATTAATGCCAACATAACATGCAAAACAGGCAACCCCCCCCAAAAAAGAGCAGTGCTGGATGAAACTGATGCGGCATCAAGAATTAGCTAAGATGCCTGAAGACTGAGTTGCTTATTAATGAGCAAGAAGCATTCAAAAGTCAAGAGAAAATTCCAAGTGCATAATTTATGACCTCTCTCTTTACCCAGTTGATTAGTTCTAACAAATAAATGATTTACTTTCCTCAGGATACTGGTACAGGACAACTGGCACTTGTTCTCTCATCCTTAAGAGACTATGAGAGTGAATAAGAATTGCTTAGCACACTAGCAGAGTCGTATAAACCACCTGACTAACAAGGTAATGAAGTCTCCCCTGCGGCACTGCTACACCTATAGAACACACAATTAACTGGAGATCCAGATAGCAAGTTTGGTTCTCTCTCTACGCCAATCACCGGAAAAAAATCTGAATTAGTCAAAAGGTGGAAAATGTGGGACAGAATTGGTAATGTAACATCTAATATTCTTTCTCTTGTTTAATAAAAAAGTTTGTTAGAATTCATCCTCACACCTTCCATGCGACCGCCATTACTCTAATAACACTACAGTGGTAAAACAGTGCAGTCTAATGCCTAATTTATACCTTCTGCTTCATTCGAGCATCTACTCTCGTCTGCACAAGGTTTCCAGTCCCCACTCATGCACTCCCTTGACACAGAGATTTTGGTGTCCGTGCAGACATGTGCGGAGGGGAGCAGACTTTCAAATTGCCACATTTTTTTGCGGACCTCACAGATGGTGTGGAAGCGGAAGGTGTCATTTAAGCTTCATTATAAGAATGTATTACATTTCTAGAGTGATTTTCATAGAATCTCAAAGCGCATCAAGTGCAAAAAAAAAATAAAAAGCAATATATCATGACAGGACAACCCTGCGTTATGGGCTCCCGAGTGGGGCAGCGGTCTAAGGCACTGCATCTCAGTACAAGAGGCGACACTACAGTCCCTGGTTTGAATCCAGGCTGAATCACATCTGGCTGTGATTGGGAGTCCAATGGGTGGCGCACAATTGGCCCAGCGTCATCCGGGTTTGGCCAGGGTAGCCCTTCATTGTAAATACGAATTTGTTCTTAACTGACTTGCCTAGTTAAATAAATAAATAAATACAAACACCTGTGCAGCATCAGCCTCAGGCAAACAGGCATTAGATGTAACAATGTTGCCTGTCAGTGTCATTCAAACTTCCTTTTTTTCCCCCCTCTTTTTTACAACTTTTATCTTTGACCTTCATTCTATCCCCCGCCCACTAACTCCACTCCCACTTTTCTCCAATTCTACATTCCAACCCTCAGCTTCCCTCAGCCCATCACACCTATCTCTGCTGGCCACCCTCTTCGGATTTCTACACGCCATATATCTTTCAACTATGCTGTGATGTTTAACATACAATTTGAATCTATCTAGTCGAATAGAATCCACAGATTGTGAGTTGAAGATAAATACTTTTACCAAGAGTATTAGTATATTAGTAATTGACTGACCAGGTCTCTCCAGATCTCCCAACATTGCTTTTTCTAGGGTCAATGTTAGATGAATGTTATGCTTTTTCAACCATTCCTGAACCTGAGACCAGAAACAGGCAATCCCAAAACAAATGGTCTATTGATTCTGTATCCTCACAACAAAATCTTCAGAGCTGTAATGATTGTATGCCCCAAATATTCAACATTTTGTTGGTGGCAAGAATTCTGTAAAATAATTTTAGCTAAAAAGCACAAAGTCTTGAATCTTGCGTCGTTTTATATATTAACTCATACATCCTACAACAAAGCTTTCTTAGTGTCCAACAAGCTTTCTCTGCCCTTAACCTTGTTCTGAACACTGTCATAACAATGGTCATGTGGTTTGGTTGGAAGAATGCCCCTCACCCCACCGGTGTGATTACTACCTCTGAGGGTTTAGAGCTTGAGGTAGTCACCTCATACAAGTACTTCAGAGAATGGCTAGACGGTACACTGTCCTTCTCTCAGTTGTCGTGACTTTACTTTCATTAATCGGATAACTGTAATTTATTTAATCCACTAACTATGTTTAATTGTTACCCGATTAAATTAATCATGCAACAATTAACTCATTAGGATTTGGGGCACCATGGAAGAAGTTGTTTAGAGAGTTACTATCTCCCGAATTAAACTCTTTAAGGTCTTTACCTATTTCATCGATAAACAGTAATATTATTAATCATTACCTCTTATCAAATCATCATTCTGACCAGTCGTAACCTTCTTGGATCTGCAAAAAACCCAGCCTAGCTTATTATTCAGAACTTCACAAATTTGATTAATTATTTATTAACTAACTAAATAATAACACAAAACATACACCCTTTACATGAGACAAGGGTCCCTAGTGGACTGACAAAATATGATGGCTTATTACACAGAGCTGGAGAGAGGGAAGAAGAGAGAGACAGAGAAAAAGTGACACATTCTGTAACTATTTTCACAAAAATCTATTAAGGATCAGACACTTTTTTTCCATTTTTGCCTAAAATGACACACCCAAATCTAACTGCCTGTAGCTCAGTACCTGAAGCAGGGATATACATATTCTTGATACCATTTGAAAGGAATACTTTGAAGTTTGTGGAAATGTGAAATTAATGTAGGAGAATATAACACATTAGATCTGGTAAAAGATAATACAAAGAAAAAAACATGTTTTTTTTGTTTTTGTTTGTACCATCATCTTTGAAAATCAAGAAAAAGGCCATAATGTATTATTCCAGCCCAGGCGCAATTTAGATTTTGGCAACTAGATGGCAGCAGTGGATGTGCAGCGTTTTAGAATGATCCAATGAACCATTTGATATTTGTTCAAAATGTTGTATCAAGACTGCCCAGATGTGCCTAATTGGTTTATTAATACATTTTCAAGCTCATAATTGTGCACTCTCCTCAAACAATGGTATTATTTCACTGTAATAACTACTGTACATTGGACAGTGCAGTTAGATTAACAAGAATTTAAGATTTCTTCCCATATCAGATATGTCTATGTCCTGGGAAATGTTCTTGTTACTTACAACCTCATGCTAATCACATTAACCTACGTTAGCTCAACCGTCCCGCGTGGGTGGACACCGATCCTTTAGCCTTTATGCACTCTTGGTCAAAAGGGGGGTTCCGTCATGCTGACAAGCGCTCTGACCTCACTCAGGGCGGGGCTACTTAATGTGCAAAGGATATCAAAAACTATTATCTTGTTAAAAAACTAAAATCACATGCCTATCTTAACATAAATACCTTCACTTTTCATATTGTATTCACAACATATTGGATAAAAACTTGACAGATAACCTGTCTAGCCCCAGCGTTCCGCTAGCGGAACTCCTCCCACATTCCACTGAAAAGGCAGAGCGCGAAATTCAAAAAATATTTTTTCGAAATATTTAACTTTCACACATTAACAAGTCCAATACAGCAAATGAAAGATACACATCTTGTGAATCCAGTCAACATGTCCGATTTTTAAAATGTTTCACAGCGAAAACACCACATATATTTATGTTAGCTCACCACCAAATACAAAAAAGCACAGACATTTTTCACAGCACAGGTAGCATGCACGAAACCAACCAAACTAACCAAGAACCAACCAAACTAACCAAGAAACAACTTCATCAGATGACAGTCCTATAACATGTTACACAATAAATCTATGTTTTGTTCGAAAAATGTGCATATTTGAGGTATAAATCAGTTTTACATTGCAGCTACCA
The DNA here is from genome assembly GCF_045679555.1 of Salvelinus alpinus. Lineage (NCBI taxonomy): Eukaryota > Metazoa > Chordata > Actinopteri > Salmoniformes > Salmonidae > Salvelinus > Salvelinus alpinus. Next base: position 57,913,151 of record NC_092096.1, read on the forward strand.
TCACAGCTACCATCAAAAATAGCACCGAAGCAGCCAGAGTAATTATAGAGACCAACGTGAAATACCTAAATACTCATCATAAAACATTTCTGAAAAATACATGGTGTACAGCAAATTAAAGACAAACATCTTGTGAATCCAGCCAATATTTCCGATTTTTTAAGTGTTTTACAGCGAAAACACAATATAGCATTATATTAGCTTACTACAATAGCCTACCACACAACCGCATTCATTCATCAAGGCACGTTAGCGATAGCAATAGGCACGTTAGCATTAGCGAATAAACCAGCAAAAGATATTAATTTTCACTAACCTTCATAAACCTTCATCAGATGACAGTCCTATAACATCAGGTTATACATACACTTATGTTTTGTTCGAAAATGTGCATATTTAGAGCTGAAATCAGTGGTTATACATTGTGCTAACGTAGCATCTTTTTCCCAGAATGTGCGGATATTTCTATTAGACTCTCACCTATTCTGACCAAATAACTATTCATAAACATTACAAAAAAATACATGTTGTATAGGAAATGATAGATACACTAGTTCTTAATGCAATCGCAGTGTTAGAATTCTAAAAATAACTTCATTACGACATAAGGCTTACGTTATGGCGAGATTGTGCCCAAAACCTGGGCGCAAAACTAATAGTACACAGTTCGACAGATATATGAAATAGCATCATAAAATGGGTCCTACTTTTGATGAGCTTCCATCAGAATGTTGTACAAGAGGTCCTTTGTCGGGAACAATCGTTGTTTGGTTTTAGAACGTCCTTTGTCCCTCTTGAATTAGCAAGCACACTCGCCAAGTGGCGCGAAGCTCTCCTTCCTGAACAAAAGCACACAACGCAACACGCCTAACGTCCCGAATAAATTTCAATAATCTAATAAAACTATATTGAAAAAACATACTTTACGATGATATTGTCACATGTATCAAATAAAATCAAAGCCGGAGATAGTAGTCGCCTATAACGACAGCTTTCCAGAAGGCAATTCCAGGTCCATCCTCTCACTTTCCAGAAAACAGGAAATGGGTGACACGTCATTCCAAGAGGATTTATTCCACCTCAGACCAAGATAAACACCCCATTTCTTCTCTCACTGCCTCTTGACATCATGGAAGGTGTATGACGTGCATGTATACTAATACGTATCATGCCCATTTATAGGCAGGCCCTAGAACAGAGCATCGTTTTCAGACTTTCCACTTCCTGGTCAGGAAGTTTGCTGCCAAACGAGTTCTGTTTTACTCACAGATATAATTCAAACGGTTTTAGAAACTAGAGAGTGTTTTCTATCCAATAGTAATAATAATATGCATATTGTACGAGCAAGAATTGAGTACGAGGCCATTTAAATTGGGCACAATTTTCCCCCAAAGTGAAAACAGCGCCCTCTGTCCTCAACAGGATAAAGGGGTATCTTTTCCAAGTTTAGTATTTGGTCCACACAGTTTTTAATAACATCACAATATGACATTAGTTTTCCATAGTTCCCCACTGACCACTTCCGACATTGTTACGTTAGAAATATTGTTCCATTATCACTTTTTGAACATTAGAGTTTTGGGCAGGCAAAAGTGTCTGTGAACAAAGACATTCCTTTGGTTGATACTAAAGAGCAAGAGACAGAGAGTCTCCCTCTCTTGTAATTCACGGCCAAGTGTGAACGGTCGACCATCCAGCAGCTCCCCCTCTCCTCTCTGTGGGAGAGCGAGAGGCCTGGTTATTGTCACAATCTCGCCAGTCTGATCTGACCCATTCTGATCCTCACAGGACAGTCATTACACAGCACATATCAAAGCTGCAGGCTAAGGTTAAATCTAGACTTTGTTTCCTCTATCGTAATCACTCCTCTTTCACCACAGCTGACAAACTAACCCTGATTCAGATGACCATCCTACCAATGCTAGATTATGGAGACGTAATTTATAGATCGGCAGGTAAGGGTGCTCTCAAGAGGCTAGATGTTCTTTACCATTCGGCCATCAGATTTGCCACCAATGCTCCTATAGGACACATTACTGCACTCTATTCTACTCTGTAAACTGGTCATCTCTGTATACCCGTCGCAAGATCCACCTGTTGATGATTATTTTGGCCTCAGTCCCGTCTATCGGAGATACCTACTGCAGCCCTCATCCTCCACATACAACACCCATTCTGCCAGTCACATTCTGTTAATGGTCCCCAAAGCACACATATCCCTGGGTCGCTCCTCTTTTCAGTTCGCTGCAGCTAGCGACTGGAACGAGCTGCAAAAAACACTCAAACTGGACAGTTTTATCTCCATGTCTTCATTCAAAGACTCAATCATGGACACTCTTACTGACAGTTGTGGCTGCTTCACATGATCTATTGTTGTCTCTACCTTCTTGCCCTTTGTGCTGTTGTCTGTGCCCAATAACGTTTGTACCATGTTTTGTGCTGCTACCATGTTGTGCTGCTACCATGTTGAGTTGCTACCATGCTGTGTTGTCATGTGTTGCTGCCATGCTATGTTGTTGTCTTAAGTCCTTCTTTATGTAGTGTTGTGGTGTCTCTATTGTCGTGATGTGTGTTTGTCCTATATATATATATATATATATATACATACATACAGTTGAAGTCGGAAGTTTACATACACCTTAGCCAAAAACATTTAAACTAAGTTTTTCACAATTCCTGACATTTAATCCTAGTAAAAATTCCCTGTCTTCGGTCAGTTAGGATCACCACTTTATTTTAAGAATGTGAAATGTCAAAATAATAGCAGAAGAATGATTTAGTTCAGCTTTTATTTATTTCATCACATTCCCAGTGGGTCAGAAGTTTACATACACTCAATTAGTATTTGGTAGCATTGCCTTTAAATTGTTTAACGTGGGTCAAATGTTTCGAGTAGCCTTCCACACGCTTCCCACAATAAGTTGGGTGAATTTTGGCCCCTTCCTCCTGACAGAGCTGGTCAGGTTTGAGTCAGGTTTGTAGGCATCCTTGCTCGCACATGCTTTTTCAGTTCTGCCAAAAAAAATTCTATAGGATTGAGGTCAGATCTTTGTGATGGCCACTCTAATACCTTGACTTTTTTGTCCTTAAGCCATTTTGCCACAACTTTGGAAGTATGCTTAGGGTCATTGTCCATTTGGAAGACCCATTTGCGACCAAGCTTTAACTTCCTGACTGATGTCTTGATATGTTGCTTCAATATATCCACATAATTTTCCGCCTCATGAAGCCATCTATTTTGTGAAGTGCACCAGTCCCTCCTGCAGCAAAGCACCCCCACAGCAAGATGCTGCCGGCCCCGTGCTTCACGGTTGGGATGGTGTCTTCAGCTTATAAGCACCCCCCTTTTTTCTCCAAACATAACGATGGTCATTATGGCCAAACAGTTCTATTTTTGTTTCATCAGACCAGAGGACATTTCTCCAAAAAGCACGATCTTTGTCCCCATGTGCAGTTGCAAACCGTAGTCTGGCTTTTTTATGGCGGTTTTGGAGCAGTGACTTCTTCCTTGCTGAGCGGCCTTTCAGGTTATGTCGATATAGGACTTGTTTTGACTGTGGATATCAATACTTTTGTACCTGTTTCCTCCAGCATTTTCACAAGGTCCTTTGCTGTTGTTCTGGGATTGATTTGCACTTTTCTCATCAAAGTACGTTCATCTCTAGTAGACAGAACACGTCTCCTTCCTGAGTGGTATGACGGCTGCGTTTTCCCATGGTGTTTATACTTGCGTACTGTTGTTTGTACAGATGAACGTGGTACCTTCAGGCATTTGGAAATTGCTCCCAAGGATGAACCAGACTTGTGGAAGTCTACAATTATTTTTCTGAGGTCTTGAATGATTTCTTTTGATTTTCCCATGATGTCAAGCAAAGAGGCACTGTATTTGAAGGTAGGCCTTGAAATACATCCACAGGTACACCCCCAATTGACTCAAATGATGTCAAATAGCTTATCAGAAGCTTCTAAAGCCATGACATTATTTTCTGGAATTTTCCAAGCTGTTTAAAGGCACAGTCAACTTAGTGTATGTAAACTTTTGACCCACTGTAATTGTGATACAGTGAATTATAAGTGAAATAATCTGTCTGTAAACAATTGTTGGAAAAATGACTTTGTGGACTGGTTGAAAAACTAGTTTTAATGACTCCAACCTAGGTCTATGTCAACTTCCGACTTCAACTGTATATACATACTTTTTTCTTCAGCCCCTGTCTACGCAGGAGGCCTTTTGCCTTCTGGTAGGCCTTCATTGTAAATAACAATTCTATCCTAACTGACCTGCTTAGTTAAATTTAGGTTAAATAAAAAAATGTAATTTAAAAAACCCTGTACCATGGAATCGGTACATCAAAAATTTCTTCACAGCTATTTTGCAATCTGTATGGCACGGCTGTCAACATCCTGGTCCTCAAATTAAACTGGTATACTTTCCTATTTATACAGAATGTACAAATGTACAAATGTACAGGAGGTCTATGCTTAATCTGCTACTAGATGAACACTAGGCTGAGTGTCTTTATAATCAAACTGCAAAACCCAATGGTCGGGAGTCCAAGCCTATCGGTGAGGATAGACATTACACACCCAGGTTAGTCAAGGTCATAGCAACCTCAGCTCATGAAAACACCCTACTCACTAAGGTCACAGTATACAAACAGCAGTTCATTTACTGTTGTTCGACCTCCCTGTTCCATGCTCTTACAGTTGCGTTGTGACAACATCACCTTGGCAGCAACACACTGTCCAACTGGGCCATAATGGTGTCCAGCAGTGTCCACACTATTAGGCCATGCACACTGCATTCCCCCTCACCCTCAAAGGTCAAACTGTCAGAGTCTACACCCAGCAAAACTCAAGTCCACATTTTTTTTTAACCTTTATTTAACTAGGCAAGTTGGTTAAGAACAAATTCTAGCTCTAGGCAGGACCTCCTACAGTATATGCGAGGAGAGAGAGGAGCCTGGAATTAGCTAAAATGCAGGAGTGAAGAGTGAGTCGTGTCAAAATGTCAGTAGACATAGCCGCCAATCAGGATACGGAGAGCTAGGATGGAAAGCCTGAAGCCTGACCTGACCTTGAGATTTAAAGCAATGCTGTTGGTCCCCCCCTTCTCTCTCCATATATATCTCCATGTTTCCTTCTCTTTCTGTGGTGATGAAGTAAGGTGCTTGCACACAGGTGCTTGTTAGCAGCACTCGTCCACGAGAGGAGTGTGGACAGTTGATGGACACTCTGAAGGACATAAATTGGGAGTGCAGTTGGCTTCGGTTTACGCCTTTCAGTTTCTGTTCTTTCTTTCTCTCTGGATGGAAAAAAAGAAAGACAGGACAGAAGTTGAAGAAAACAAACAAACGCTTGCCAATAGTTGCAGTGCTATTCTTGACTGCTGAACGGTGGTACAGCATCATTGGTCTGATTCTGGAAGATGTACTCTGCCACAGCAGTGGTGAACCTGATACTGTGTGGGGGAGAGAGCAGACTTTTTCTTATTTGATATTGTATTGTATTTCTCTTCAGCACGGCTGTACACTATGGGAGAAAAGGCTATTGTATTCATAACACAAGGTAAGAAAGGTAAGAAAGCCAGTGAGGCTTTCCAGGGAATAGTCAGGCAGTTGTCTATAAATTACATGAATGTCTGTAGATATTCTACACTCTAAAAAGAAAAGGTTCTTGGAGTATCCTTCAGGGGTTCTTCAACTTGAAACTGTGGGGGGAACCCCTATAAGTTCTCAGAGGAACCCTTTAAAAGGGTTTTTCAAAGAACCCCTTTTAAGAACCCCTTTTAATGGTTCCTCGAATAACCTTTTGGTCATTTTTGAACTACCACCCCCGTATTATTATTTAATAATAATACGCATTAACAGTAACATAATATTTTTGTGGCAAAGCACAATAAAACAATCTAAATATGAGGTAAACTCCCAGCAGAGCCCCAAGTATAATGGGCATATCCTTTGGCGTGTTGATGTTAGTGTTGATGTTCTCTGTATCCACAGCCCAGAATGTATTTGCAGTGCATGGTCATTGAACAGGTTTCCTGTTATATTCCTCAGAGGTGTAGGGAGGGTGAAGTCTGTGAATCCACTTTTTTTTATTATTATACAGGTGATGAACAAAACATGCACACGACAGCATTCATACCTTGGTTTTTGTGGTAAATGTGATAATGGTTTTCATACACATGCCTTGTCCATAACGTAGAGGCCTATGGGACATCCTTTGAAGAGGTAAGGGAGTAGGATGCTAATGTGCTCTGTATAACATAACAATACCAATTGGCATTCCTTTGTACGCCTCCTTGTCTGTATACCTGCAGACAGACACACAAGTGAGCAGTTCAGTCATCTGCATCCAATACAGCTATCCTTCAACATATTCTTATAGCCTACACGTTCTTACGTCTTTGTTGATTGATATCCATTCAATTGTGTCCATTTTCTGTTTTAGAATGATTTGCACAAATATGAAAAGATAGATGGTATCATCATAAAACAATATCAATTTAGATCATACAAGGGACAAACCGTCAATTGAGGAGATCTTAACATGTTTCAGTTAAGTGCCTGCACCTGCTGTCCTTTCAAATTAAAATCAAAATGTTTCAGTTGGGTAGTTAAGTTCCTGCAAGAACCCCCAACTGAGGAGGTTCCTCGATGAACCCCACCTCCTATGGGGTTCTTGGAAGAACCTTTTGGGGAAAATGTTTAGTGCCAAGAACGCTACGGTTCTTAGAAGAACCCTTGTTGAACCCCTAAATATTAGAGTGTATAGAAAGAACTTATACCAATACCAGAAATGCACACAGTCCCTTCAACAAACCAACAAGTAGGAGTATACTCTGAAACACACATGCTGTACACACACACACACACATGCTGTACGCACACACGCAACTGCACACACTTGATGTATTGTCCAGGTGGATAACTGTACACAAGGGAGTGACAGCTGCTGATAGGCTGGTAGTGGGCAGCACCCGGAACATGGAAGCCAAGTGCATCATTGTCCAGGATACCGACGGGGCCAATGTTAGCATTGCTTCCATCTGTAGTGTGTGGAGCAGCTCCAAGAGCTTGGCTGTACAGAAAATACCCTCTTTGATATGAGAGGGCCCATGTTTGAAAGAGATGGTGTTAACAAGTCTCCTGGGATAGACACATGCTATGGTGTGAGTACATCTGGATTAATTATTGAGAGCAGTATTGGTTTTTCACCATATGTGCCATACAGACCTTATTTCTGTGCTATGTCTTTATTCAAACCCCTATTCTGTACTGAGGACCTGAAATGAGTTTAGATAGGTCTATCAATTATTTAATGAGAGTCAATTTTTCTCATATATTTTGTCTTGGTCAATAGCTAAAACAAGGTTGACATAACTACATATCCCAATTTGACAACTGTTTTAAAAACAGTGGAAAGACTTGTTTAATAAGTCTGTTTAAAATGTAAGTTTGAACAGTGTACAGACCTGACTTCCCACAAAGAAACATACTTTTTATTTTAAAAGCTTTAACAAGAGCAAAGGGAAGTGGGGGGATGCATATACAGTACCAGTCAAAAGTTTGGACACACCCCCTCATTCAAGGGTTTTTCTTAATTTTTACTATTTTCTACATTGTAGAATAATAGTGAAGACATCAACATTATAAAAAAACACATATATATTTGAGATTCTTCAAAGTAGCCACCCTTTGCCTTGATGACAGCTTTGCACACTCTTGGCATTCTCTCAACCAGCTTCATGAGGTAGTCACCTGGAATACATTTCAATTAACAGGTGTGCCTTGTCAAAAGTTAATTTGTGGAATTTCTTTCCGTCTTAGGGCGTTTGAGCAAATCAGTTGTTTTCTGACAAGGTAGGTTTGGTATACAGAAGATTGCCCTATTTGGTAAAAGACCAAGTCCATATTATGGCAAGAACAGCTCAAATAAGCAAAGAGAAACGACAGTCCATCATTACTTTAAGACATGAAGGTCAGTCAATCTGGAAAGTTTAAAGAACTTTTAAAGTTTCTTCAAGTGCAGCCACAAAAACCATCAAACGGGCTCTCATGAGGATCGCCACAGGAAAGGAAGACCCAGAGTTACATCTGCTGCAGAGGATAAGTTCATTAGAGTTAACTGCACCTCAGATTGCAGCCCAAATAAATGCTTCGCAGAGTTCAAGTAACAGACACATATCAAAATCAACTGAGAGGAGGAGGAGACTGCGTGAATCAGGCCTTCACAGTCGAATTGCTGCAAAGAAACCACTACTAAAGGCCACCAATAAGAAGAAGAGACTTACTTGGGCCAAGAAACACGAGCAATGGACATTAGACCGGTGGAAATCTGTCCTTTGGTCTGATGAGGCCAAATTATAGATGTTTGGTTCCAACCGCCGTGTCTTTGTGAGATGCAGAGTAGGTGAACAGATGATCTCCACATGTGTGGTTCCCACCATGAAGCATGGAGGAGGAGGTGTGATGGTGTGGGGATGCTTTGCTCGTGACACTGTCTGTGATTTATTTAGAATTCAAGGAACACTTAACCAGCATGGCTACCACAGCATTCTGCAGCGATACGCCATCCCCTCTGGTTTGCGCTTAGTGGGACTATCACTTCTAATGCACCTCTCCACCTCTGGGATACATCACTTCTAATAGTATCCAAGATGGCGTAGCAGTCAGACGTCTTTGTCTTTGTCTTGTCTCGTCCCATGTGTATATATCTTTTTCTTCGCATTCTTTTTAATACTTTTCCTAAACCTCAACTTCAAAATACTCTCCTGCAACCCGCCTCACCCAATGTGGTGTGGATAAAAAAATAAAAATCTAAATTATTTCTATTTACCTCCGAACTGGAATACCTCAACTGAAGCTAGCTAGCTAACTAGCTACCAGCTATCAATCAGCTAACCACTGCTAGCGGTCATCGGCTAACCTTTAGCTCGGAAAGCTCCCGCCAGTTCGTACAACGCGCTTCAAACCAGAGCATACCGGACTTATTTTTCTCTCCATATCCCCGAATTACCCGGGTTGACTACTCGTGGCTAACGTTTCCGTCCCGGAGCTAGCACCAACTAGCCTGGGGCTAGCCCATGCTAGACCCATCTCCCGGCTCACTCCTGGGCTACAATATCCGGACCCCTTCTACTGCCGGTACGGGCCACGGAACCCCACAGATCCTCTATGACTGGAATACCGACATAATCTGCCCGAGGATTCCAACAGGCCCCTCAGGCGCGACGCCCGCTGAAGGCCCATTCTGCTAACCTGCTAGGCCTGCTAGCTACCTAGAGCTACTTGGAACCCTACTAACTCCACGACTGGTCTATCAACTTCACCGCACGAAGAGGCAAAAACAGATTTACCCCCATCGCAACGTCCCCCAAAGGCTAACTTGCTAGCCCCGGTCTGCTAACTGCTAGCCCCTGCTAACTGCTTGCTTGCTAACCCGGTCTATTAACTGCTAGCTTGTTTAGCCCAGGACTACTAACTGTTAGCATGTTAGCATTGGCCTGCTAACTGTTTGAATCGCCGTGTCCCCCAATCAGCCCAACCACTCACTGGACCCATATGTTCACTTGGCTACGCATGCCTCTCTCTAATATCAATATGCCTCATTCAATTACTGTCCTGGTTAGTGATTACTGTCTTATTTCACTTTAGAGCCTCTAGCCCTGCTCAAAATGCCTTAACCAACCATGTTGTCCCACCTCCTACATATGCGATGACATCACTTGGATTAAACGTCTCTAGAGACTATATCTCTCTCATCATTACTCAATGCCTAGGTTTACCTCCAATGTACTCACATTCCTACCTTACCTTTGTCTGTACACTATGCCTTGAATCTATGCTATCGTGCCCAGAAACCTGTTCCTTTTACTCTCTGTTCCGAACGTGCTAGGCGGCCAGTTCTTATAGCATTTAGCCGTACCCTTATCCTACTTCTCCTCTGTTCCTCTGGTGATGTAGAGGTTAATCCATGTCCTGCAGTGCCTAGCTCCACTCCTACTCCCTAGGTGCTCTCATTTGTTGACTTCTGTAACCGTAAAAGCCTTGGTTTCATGCATGTTAACATTAGAAGCCTACTCCCTAAGTTTGTCTTACTCACTGCTTTAGCACACTCTGCTAACCCGGATGTCTTAGCCGTGTCTGAATCCTGGCTTAGGAAAACCACCAAAAACCCTGAAATCTCCATCGCTAACTATAACATTTTCCGCCAAGATAGAACTGCCAAAGGGGGCGGTGTTGCAATCTACTGCAAAGATAGCCTGTAGAGTTCTGTATTACTATCTAAGTCTGTACCCAAACAATTCGAAATTCTACTTCTAAAAATTCACCTTTCCAGAAACAAGTCTCTCACTGTTGCCGCTTGCTATAGACCTCCCTTTGCCCCCAGCTGTGCCCTCGATACCATATGTGAATTGATTGCCCCCCATCTATCTACTGAGCTCGTGCTACTAGGTGACCTAAACTGGGACATGCTTAACACCCCGTCCATCCTACAATCCAAGCTTGATGCCCTCAATCTCACACAAATGATCAATGAACCTACCAGGTACAACTCCAAATCCGTAAACACGGGCACCCTCATAAATGTCATCCAAACTAACTCGCCCTCCAAATACACCTCTGCTGTTTTCAATCAAGATCTCAGCGATCACTACCTCATTGCCTGCATCCGTAATGGGTCTGCGACCAAACGACCACCCTTCATCACTGTCAAACGCTCCCTAAAATACTTCTGCGAGCAGGCCTTTCTAATCAACCTGGCTGGGATATGCTGGAATGACATTGACCTCATCCCGTCAGTAGATGATGCCTGGCTATTCTTTAAAAGTGCCTTCCTCACCATCTTAAATAAGCATGCCCCATTCAAAAAATGTAGAACTAGGAATAGATATAGTCCTTGGTTCACTCCAAACCTGTCTGCCCTTGACCAGCACAAAAACATCCTGTGGCGTTCTGCATTAGCATCAAACAGCCCCCGTGATATGCAACTTTTCAGGGAAGTTAGGAACAAATATACACAGGCAGTTAGGAAAGCTAAGGCTAGCTTTTTCAAACAGACATTTGTATCCTGTAGTACTAACTCAAAAATGTTCTGGGACACTGTGAAGTCCATGGAGAATAAGAGCACCTCCTCCCAGCTGCCCACTGCTCTGAGGCTAGGAAACACTGTCACCACTGATAAATCCACTATAATTGAGAATTTCAATAAGCATTTCTCTACAGCTGGCCATGCTTTCCACCTGGCTACGCCTACCCCGGTCAACTGCACGGCACCCTCTACAGCAAACCGCCAAAGCCCCCACCATTTCTCCTTTACCCAAACCCAGATAGCGGATGTTCTGAAAGAGCTGCAAAATCTGGACCCCTACAAATCAGCCGGGCTAGACAATCTGGACCCTCTCTTTCTAAAATGATCTGCCGAAATTGTTGCAACCCCTATTACTAGCCTGTTCAACCTCTCTTTCGTATCGTCTGAGATTCCAAAAGATTGGAAAGCTGCCGCGGTCATCCCCCTCTTCAAAGGGGGAGACACTCTAGACCCAAACTGCTACAGACCTACATCTATCCTACCCTGTCTTTCTAAGGTCTTCGAAAGCCAAGTTAACAAACAGATTACCGACCATTTTGAATCCCACCGTACCTTCTCCGCTGTGCAATCTGGTTTCAGAGCTGGTCATGGGTGCACCTCAGCCACGATCAAGGTCCTAAACGACATCATAACCGCCATCGATAAGAGACATTACTGTGCAGCCGTATTTATCGATCTGGCCAAGGCTTTCGACTCTGTCAATCACCACATTCTTATTGGCAGATTCGACAGCCTTGGTTTCTCAAATGATTGCCTCGCCTGGTTTACCAACTACTTCTCTGATAGAGTTCAGTGTGTCAAATCGGAGGGCCTGTTGTCCGGACCTCTGGCAGTCTCTATGGGGGTGCCACAGGGTTCAATCCTCGGGCCGACTCTCTTCTCTGTATACATCAATGATGTTGCTCTTGCTGCTGGTGATTCTCTGATACACCTCTACGCAGACGACACCATTCTGTATACTTCTGGCCCCGCTTTGGACACTGTGTTAAAACTTCATCGGGATAGGGGGCGGTGTTTCCACTTTGAACAAATTGCGTGCCCAAACAAAATTTCCTCCTACTCTGTCCCAGAAGGTAATACATGCATATTATTATTACTATTGTATAGAAAACACTCTGAAGTTTCAAAAACTGTTTGAATTATTTCTGTAAGTATAACAGAAATAATTTGGCAGACAAAAACCTGAGAAGAGGTCAAAACAGGAAATGAGAACTCGATTTTCAAAACCGTGTCAAATGACACTCCTTCTAGATATGACTGAACAAACACTGCCTAGGGCTTCCACTAGATGTCGCCGTCTTTTGATTTTAGTCTTATGATTCTACTATAAAGGAGGGGCTCATAGGAGCTGTTTTAGTGAGTGGTCGTCAGAAATCTCAGTCTGGTTTTGCGCACGAGGGAGAGAGAGAGCTCTCGTTCCAATGCTCTTTCTTCAGACAATGAAATTCTCCGGTTGGATCCTTATTGATGATTAATGTAAAACACATACTAAATATGGATTGCAAACATCATTTGACCTGTTTCTACGACCTGTAACGGAACTTTTTGAGTTTTTGTCTGGAGGGATTGTTCGTTCGTCATGAAAATTGATTCCTGGGCTGACAACAAGTGGCTAAATGATGGGCTTTATGGAACTTTTCAGTCATTTATTGTCGATCTGGGAATCCTGGGAGTGCCTTCTGATGAAGTTATTCGAAGGTAAGTGCATATTTATAGTGTTTTTGTAGCTTTTGTTGACGCCAAAATGGCGACTATTTCTTTGGCTGGATCGTGCTCTAAACGCCGTTCTCAGATTAATCTTTTTCCGTAAAGTTTATTTTGAAATCTGACACAGCGGTTGCATAGAGGATAAGTTTATCTTTAATTATGTGAATAACACTTGCATCTTTTATCAATGTTTATTATGAGTATTTCTGCAAAATCACCAGATGTTTTGGAATCAAAACATTACTGCACATAACGCGCCAATGTAAACTGAGATTTTTTTTATATATATATATATATGCACATTATCGAACAAAACATAAATGTATTGTGTAACATGATGTTATATGACTCATCTGATGAAGAATTTCAAAGGTTAGTGATTAATTCTATCTTTATTTGTGGGTTTTGTATAAGCTACCTGTGCTGTGAAAGAAATGTCTGTGCTTTTTTGGATTTGGTGGTGAGCTAATATAAATATACGTGGTGTTTTCGCTGTAAAACATTTAAAAAATCGGACATGTTGGCTGGATTCACAAGATGTTTATCTTTCATTTGCTGTATTGGATTTGTTAATGTGTGAAAGTTAAATATTTCTAAAAAATATTTTTGAATTTCGCGCGCTGCCTTCTCAGTGGAATGTGAGTGTAAAACTTCTTATGGATGAAATCCCATTAAAGGGATCAATTTGACAAGAGCCAGTGAAAGTGCAGGGCGCCAAATTCAAACAACAGAAATCTCATAATTAAAATTCCTCAAACATACAAGTATTATACACCATTTTATAGATAAACTTGTTGTTAATCCCACCACAGTGTCCGATTTCAAAAAGGCTTTACGACGAAAGCATACCATGCGATTATGTTAGATCAGCACCTAGTCACAGAAAAACACAGCCATTTTTCCAGCCAAAGAGAGGAGTCACAAAAAGCAGAAATTGAGATAATATGAATCACTAACCTTTGATGATCTTCATCAGATGACACTCATAGGACTTCATGTTACACAATACATGTATGTTTTGTTCGATAAAGTTAATATTTATATCCAAAAATCTCAGTTTACTTTGGCGCGTTATGTTCAGTAATGTTTTGCTTCCAAAACATCCGGTGATTTTTCAGAGAGCCACATCAATTTACAGAAATACTCATCATAAATGTTGATGAAAATACAAGTGTTATACATGGGATTAAAGATATACTTCTCCTTAATGCAACCGCCGTGTCAGATTTCAAAAAAGCTTTACAGAGAAAGCACACCATGCAATAATCTGAGTACAGCGCTCAGGCACCAAAACAAGCCATACAGATACCCGCCATGTTGTGGAGTCAACAAAAGTCAGAAATAGCATTATAAATATTCACTTACCTTTGATGATCTTCATCGGAATGCACTCCCAGGAATCCCGGTTCCACAATAAATGTTTGTTATGTTCGATAAAGTCCATCATTTATGTCCAAATACCTCCTTGTTGTTCGCGCGTTTAGTTCACAAATCCAAATTCAAGAGGCGCAGACACTTAGTCCAGACGAAAAGTCAAAAAAGTTATATTACAGTTCGTAGAAACATGTCAAACGATGTATAGAATCAATCTTTAGGATGTTTTTAACATAAATCTTCAATAATGTTTCAACCGGACAATTCCTTTGTCTTTAGAAAGGAAAAGGAACAGAGCTCACTCTCACGGGTGCGCGCCTGACTGAACTCATGGCATTCTGCCAGACACCTGACTCAAACAGCTCTTATTCTCTCCCCCTTCACAGTAGAAGCCTGAAACAAGGTTCTAAAGACTGTTGACATCTAGTGGAAGCCTTAGGAAGTGCAATCGGACCAAATTTTACACTGTATCTTGGATAGGCAAAGACTTGAAAACCTACAAACCTCAGATTTCCCACTTCCTGGTTGGATTTTTTCTCAGGTTTTTGCCTGCCATATGAGTTCTGTTATACTCACAGACATCATTCAAACAGTTTTAGAAACTTCAGAGTGTTTTCTATCCAGATCTACTAATAATATGCATATCTTAGCCTCTGGGCCTGAGTAGCAGGCAGTTTACTCTGGACACCTTATTCATCCAAGCTACTCAATACTGCCCCCCAGCCATAAGAAGTTAATTGACCCCCCATAAACATAACGGACATACCAGGAGCTGTGCCAGGCCCGCCACGTCTGTTGACTCATCCAGCTTTAACGCATATAATTCACTGGCTTGTATGCGAAGCAGTAATTGTTTCAAAACATCTCCTGCCATGTCACTGATGCGTCATGAAACAGTGTTGTTTGATGAAGGAATTGTCTGTATAGTATTTTTGGCCTTTTTCCCCAGCATTGTCCCAGCCATATCTGCGGCAGCAGGAAGAATTAAGTCCTCCACAATAGTATGGGGCTTGCCTGTCCTAGCCACTCGGTAGCTCACCATATAAGAATCTTCTAGCCTCTTCTTATTAATGGTATCTGTTGCTTTTATACATGTGGTACTACTTGAAAGTCGTCTTTATTCACGCAAAAAAAACTCCCGTGGCTTATTTTTCTAAATGTCACGTTTCGTTGCTAAATGTCTGCACAAGAGTGAAGGTTTCCCACGAGAGAGTAACGGTTAATGTGATTGGTTGTTCATTATTTGACTAGGCTACCTGTATTTGACACTGTGTTGTTTTTTCCCTGAACACTAGATGGTTTAATTTAATTTTTGGCAGTGAAACGAGGCTACTCAGGCGAGAAAAAAACCTCACCCAAGTGTACAGTTGAAGTTGGAAGTTTACATATACTTAGGTTGGAGTCATTAAAACTCGTTTTTCAATCACTCCATACATTTCTTGTTAACAAACTATAGTTTTGGCAAGTCAGTTAATTTGTGCATGACACAAGTAATTTTTCCAACAATTCTTTACAGGCAGATTACGTCACGTATAACTCACTGCATCACAATTCCAGTGGGTCAGAGGTTTACATACACTAAGTTGACTGTGCCTTTAAACAGCTTGGAAAATTCCAGTAAATGATGTCATGGCTTTAGAAGCTTCTGATAGGCTAATTGACATCATTTGAGTCAATTGGAGGTGTACCTGTGGATGTATTTCACGGCCTACCTTCAAACTCAGCGCCTCTTTGCTTGACATCATGGGAAAATCAAAAGAAATCAGCCAAGACCTCTGGAAATAAATTGTAGACCTCCACACGTCTGGTTCATCCTTGGGAGCAATTTCCAAATACATGAAGGTACCATGTTCATCTGTACAAACAATAGTATGCAAGTATAAACACCATGGGACCACGCAGCCGTCATACCGCTCAGGAAGGAGACGCGTTCTGTCTCCTAGAGATGAACGTACTTTGGTGCGAAAAGTGCAAATCAATCCCAGAACAACAGCAAAGGACCTTGTGAAGATGCTGGAGGAAACAGACACACTACATCCACAGTAAAATGAGTCTTATATCAACATAACCTGAAAGACTGCTCTGCTAGGAAGAAGCCACTGCTCCAAAACCACCATAACTGCACATGGGGACAAAGATCATACTTTTTGGAGAAATGTCCTCTGGTCTGAACTGTTTGGCCATAATGACCATCGTTATGTTTGGAGGAAAAAGGGGGAGGCTTGCAAGCCGAAGAACACCATCCCAACCGTGAAGCACGGGGCCGGCAGCATCATGTTGTGGGGGTGCTTTGCTGCAGGAGGGACTGGTGCACTTCACAAAATAGATGGCATCATGAGGGAGGACAATTATGTGGATATATTGAAGCAACATCTCAAGACATCAGTCAGGAAGTTAAAGCTTCATCACAAATGGCTCTTCCAAATGGACAATGACTCCAAGCATACTTCCAAAGTTGTGGCAAAATAGCTTAAGTAAAACAAAGTCAAGTTATTGGGGTTGCCATCACAAAGCCCTGACCTCAATCCTATAGAAGATTTGGTGGCAGAATTGATAAACTTGTATGAGCAAGGAGGCCTTCAATCCTGACTCAGTTACACCAGCTCTGTCAGGAGGAATGGGCCAAAATTCACCCAACTTATTGTGGGAAGCTTGTGGAAGGCTACCCGAAACATTTGACCGAATTTAAACAATTTAAAGGCAATGCTACCAAATACTAATTGAGTGTATGTAAACTTCTGACCTACTGGGAATGTGATGAAATAAATAAAAGCTGAAATAAATCATTCTTTCTACTATTATTCTGACATTTCACATTCTTAAAATAAAGTGGTGATCCTAACTGTGTAACGGCTGTCTCCCTCCTCATCCTCGGACGAGGAGAGGAGAGAAGGATCATCAGACCAAAATGCAGCATTTGGGAAATAAGCCATCTTTTATTTGAAACGACGATGATGGCAACACGGAAAAACAAAACACTTTCAAAAATACAAAACAAGAAAACGAAGTAGACGAAACCTGAACATAAACTTACATAATAAAACGTAACACTTACGGACAGGAACAGACTACATCGAAACGACACGAACAACCGAACAGTCCCGTATGGTGCAAGACATAACACAGATACGGAAGACAATCACCCACAAACAAACAGTGAGAACACCCTACCTAAATATGACTCTTAATTAGAGGAGAACGCAAAACACCTGCCTCTAATTAAGAGCCATACCAGGCAACCACAACCAACATAGAAACAGATAACATAGACTGCCCACCCAAAACACATGCCCTGACCTAAACACCTACAAAAACAACATAAAACAGGTCAGGACCGTTACAGAACCCCCCCCTCAAGGTGCGAACGCCGGGCGCACCAGCACAAAGTCCAGGGGAGGGTCTGGGTGGGCAGTTGACCACGGTGGTGGCTCAGGCTCTGGACGCTGCCCCCACACCACCATAGTCACTCCCCGCTTCTGTCTTCCCCTTCCAATGACCACCCTAAAACTAACTTCCCCTAAATGAACGGCCAGCACCGGGAGAAGGGGCAGCACCGGGACAAGGGGCAGCACCGGGACAAGGGGCAGCACCGGGACAAGGGGCAGCACCGGGACAAGGGGCAGCACCGGGACAAGGGGCAGCACCGGGACAAGGGGCAGCACCGGGACAAGGGGCAGCACCGGGACAAGGGGCAGCACCGGGATAAGGGGCAGCACCGGGATAAGGGGCAGCACCGGGATAAGGGGCAGCACCGGGACAAGGGGCAGGTCCCGGCTGAGATACTCTGGCAGATCCTGGCTGAGGGACTCTGGCAGGTCCTGGCTGAGGGACTCTGGCAGGTCCTGGCTGAGGGACTCTGGCAGGTCCTGGCTGAGGGACTCTGGCAGGTCCTGGCTGAGGGACTCTGGCAGGTCCTGGCTGAGGGACTCTGGCAGGTCCTGGCTGAGGGACTCTGGCAGGTCCTGGCTGAGGGACTCTGGCAGGTCCTGGCTGAGGGACTCTGGCAGGTCCTGGCTGAGGGACTCTGGCAGGTCCTGGCTGAGGGACTCTGGCAGGTCCTGGCTGAGGGACTCTGGCAGGTCCTGGCTGAGCGACTCTGGCAGGTCCTGGCTGAGCGACTCTGGCAGGTCCTGGCTGAGGGACTCTGGCAGGTCCTGGCTGAGCGACTCTGGCAGGTCCTGGCTGAGGGACTCTGGCAGGTCCTGGCTGAGGGACTCCGGCAGGTCCTGGCTGAGGGACTCCGGCAGGTCCTGGCTGGACGGCTCCGGCAGGTCCTGGCTGGACGGCTCCGGCAGGTCCTGGCTGGACGGCTCCGGCAGGCCCTGGCTGGACGGCTCCGGCAGGCCCTGGCTGGACGGCTCCGGCAGGCCCTGGCTGGACGGCTCCGGCAGGCCCTGGCTGGACGGCTCCGGCAGGCCCTGGCTGGACGGCTCCGGCAGGCCCTGGCTGGACGGCTCCGGCAGGCCCTGGCTGGACGGCTCCGGCAGGCCCTGGCTGGACGGCTCCGGCAGGCCCTGGCTGGACGGCTCCGGCAGGTCCTGGCTGGACGGCTCCGGCAGGTCCTGGCTGGTCGGCTCCGGCAGGCCCTGGCTGGACGGCTCCGGCAGGCCCTGGCTGGACGGCTCCGGCAGGCCCTGGCTGGACGGCTCCGGCAGGTCCTGGCTGGACGGCTCTGGCTGGTCATGGCAGGACGGCTCTGGCTGGTCATGGCAGGACGGCTCTGGCTGGTCATGGCAGGACGGCTCTGGCTGGTCATGGCAGGACGGCTCTGGCTGGTCATGGCAGGACGGCTCTGTAGGGAGGAGAAGGAGAGACAGCCTGGTGCGTGGTATAGGCACTGGCTGCGCTGGAGAGGAGGAAACAGCTGGAGAGAGAACCCGGAGAGACAGCCTGGTACGGGGGGCTGCCACCGGAGGACTGGTACATGGAGGTGGCACCGGGTATACCGGACCGTGAAGGAGGACACGTGCTCTTGAGCACCGAGCCTGCCCAACCTTACCAGGTTGAATGGTCCCCGTAGCCCTGCCAGTGCGGCGAGGTGGAATAGCCCGCACTGGGCTATGCAGGCGAACCGGGGACACCACCTGTAAGGCTGGTGCCATGTACGCCGGCCCGAGGAGACGTACTGGAGACCAGATACGTTGGGCCGGCTTCATGGCACTCGGCTCGATGCCCAACCTAGCCCTCCCAGTGCGGCAAGGTGGAATAGCCCGCACTGGGCTAAGCACGCGTACTGGGGACACCGTGCGCTTTACCGCATAACACGGTGTCTTACCAGTACGACGCCTTCTACCTCCACGGTAAGCACGGGGAGTTGGCTCGGGTATCCTACCCGGCTTTGCCACACTCCTCGTGTGCCCCCCCCCAAGAAATTTTTGGGTCTGACTCTCGGGCTCCCAACCGCGTCGCCGCGCTGCCTCCTCATACCAGCGCCTCTCTGCCTTCGCTGCCTCCAGCTCCGCCTTGGGACGGCGATATTCCCCTGGCTGAGTCCAGGGTCCTTTGCCGTCCAGGATCTCCTCCCAAGTCCAGGAGTCCTTGTTGCTCTGTTGAGCATTCCCTTGCCGCTTGGTCTTAGCGTGGTGGGTGATTCTGTAACGGCTGTCTCCCTCCTCATCCTCGGACGAGGAGAGGAGAGAAGGATCATCAGACCAAAATGCAGCATTTGGGAAATAAGCCATCTTTTATTTGAAACGACGATGATGGCAACACGGAAAAACAAAACACTTTCAAAAATACAAAACAAGAAAACGAAGTAGACGAAACCTGAACATAAACTTACATAATAAAACGTAACACTTACGGACAGGAACAGACTACATCGAAACGACACGAACAACCGAACAGTCCCGTATGGTGCAAGACATAACACAGATACGGAAGACAATCACCCACAAACAAACAGTGAGAACACCCTACCTAAATATGACTCTTAATTAGAGGAGAACGCAAAACACCTGCCTCTAATTAAGAGCCATACCAGGCAACCACAACCAACATAGAAACAGATAACATAGACTGCCCACCCAAAACACATGCCCTGACCTAAACACCTACAAAAACAACATAAAACAGGTCAGGACCGTTACAAACTGACCTAAGACAGGGAATTTTTACTAGGATTAAATGCCAGGAATTGTGAAAAACTGAGTTTAAATGTATTTGGCTAAGGTGTATGTAAACCTCCGACTTCAACTGTATAGCCCCGTTGGAAAAAAAAAATTACTGTTTAAAATGTACTGTTTATTTTAAAATGTGAATCACATTTTTATTTGGCATACCCCCAAAATAGCTTAAAATGTCAATCAACAACCAAAACCATATGGCCTTTGTTTTTTTTCGTTATGATCCAACAATGATGAAAACCCATCAGAAATCGCAGTAACATTTTAATATTTTCAAAGTGGTGTATTAAATGCAACGTTACCGTTAACATTCTAAAAAAAGGGATATAAGTGATCCCTTAAGTCTACTGGTTACAATCATTATATACTGTATAATTTTTAAGGAATGTGACAGGAAACCTGCCCTGTACATACCACTCCAGGTAAAATCGTCCAAAAGGGAGAGTGCGTCCAAAAGAATGCGTCCAAAAGGGAGAGAGGTAACCCATTTGAACAAAATGCATTAATGGTGTTGGTTGGTGATTGTTTGTGTTCCCCCAAACCAATACAAACATGTTAAGCTATTTTGGGACAATGTAGAACCAACACAGGGTAAGCAGGTAAATACATGTTCATCATTGTTCTATAGGGGGCGCTAGGGGGACGCTACAGGCCGACCCGAGGTTTTGTCAGGTTAAGTTCAGCGTGAATAATTACACAACTATGTCAATTTTCACGTTTCTATACCAAATCAAACAATATGGTATTTTGGGGGAGTTTATTTACTGGACGATATACAGCAGCTCAATGTACTTTCTTTAAAAGTACTTTAAAAAAACACTGTTTCTGGGAGGCGCTGTCCAATGTTCTGATTTCGCTTGGCTAATCATATCCAGTCTCTCCCCCAGTGGGATGTCTACAGTACACACAGCAGGTGAAATCTAATAGTTTTAAAGATAGTTTTAAAGATTTAATTTAACAACCACCTGGTTGTCATGCAACCTAGCTCACTTGAATTGAGTTGCCTAATTAGTTTCAAGTCTATTGTGTTCCATCAAGTGATGACCACACTTTGATGGCCACCAATTAGAAAATAAGCAGCAGGGTTGTGAATTTAAGTTGAAATTGATTCATTTATCATGTTACAAGTATATTATATGTTTATGTATTCGTCACTGAGTGCTTTTGCTGTCAAATTCTCATCCTACTGGAAGCTGTGTGTGTGTGTGTGTGTGTGTGTGTGTGTGTGTGTGTGTGCGCGCGTGCGTGCGTGCGTGCGTGCGTGCGTGCGTGCGTGCGTGCGTGGAGAGTTCAAAACATTTATTTAAGTGTCACTCCATAATGACACAATAATAGAACATACAGATTAAAAGAAGCACATTGTGGCCCACTCAAATTGACTTTTGAGACACTAAAAACAATCAAACAGTCAAACATGGTGCTAGTATTACACCATCTATACACATGTATGCATAAACAAATCAGAGTACAGAGGATCAAAGGACAGTTAGGCACTTATAAAGAAACGTCTCCATTGGAGGATAAAGTGACAGGCTTTGGCGCAGGCATTTACATTATTGTTACCTGATCAAATTTCACAAAATGTATTCGTTTTTTTTTTATTGTTCCTACTTTTTACAAGCATGTTTATCAGAATAGAATTGTATAGGATTGTAACATGTTTTTGAAAAACAACCAAAATCATTAGAACCATCAATCTGATCAGCAATCTGTTTGTAAAATCATGGATGTAATCCCATGTATTATAAACACATAGGTATTATGAACCTCAAAGGGGGCAAGCTACCAAATGGCTAACATTTGCAACACTGCTTGGCCACAAAACTGCACCTGGGGCAGGGAACAATCATTTGTTACTAATAGCCCCATATATTTGAGCGTCGCTGAAAGAAAGCCTTGAGTGATAACCAGACCATGTGTCTCACTCTGATCAACGGACATATCTCCCAAATAAATCCCATCACAAGGAAACTGGCCAAACACATCGTCATGGGTCACCCAAGGTAAGTTTGCGGAGATGGGTGCTGGCTAAAGGAGCAAAATGTCACCCTCGAAATTGAAAATCCATATCTAGTGTTCACATTAGGAGACGGAATCAGATAATGGAATCTCACTCTTCTGTTGGTGAGGGACACGCCACGAATCCAGTCATTTAGGTTTTTTCTCTTTCAATTCTTTATCTTATTTTCGCCCTTCTATTTTGGTGTGAGTGCCATGGCTCAATATCTAATTATGGTAGCTAAACTGATAAAAGAAGGAAGTGAACTTTGCATTGAAGAGTTGAAAGAGAGGAACAAGAGGTATGATTGTCATTATTGACGTTTTGAAACAAAAGCATTGCACTTTCTTTTCCCACATCATATATAAATAGTTAAGGAATTGTTGTATTTGAGAAAAACCTCTAGACCCTTTACAAATTATTATAATGATTCCGTTTGCAATCGCAGACCTTCTAGAAGGGAACCTTGAAATGGATTTCCCCCCCAATGTTTTTTCTACATTAAACATAGCAATGTTCCTTGCAAACGCTACTTTGATGTCGTTATATTTGAGTGCATTAGATTAGAAAATCCATCAAGTGGCTTAACTTCATTTTCTGTATGTATTCCCTCGATATACATCTGGCTTTATATTAGAGTAAAGCTTTCAGGTTGAGTTAGTGATTTCATTTGGTGAGTACTGTACTGTGTCCTTTGTTTGTGGTACACATCAAAGGAAATAGCAGTGTGTTAATGAAGGGGCCTGTTCTCAACGTAAGCACTCGGCGAACTCAGACACAAATGGACGTGTATTAATGTCAATTAGAATAATTGTTTAATCAATTGTTTGCCCACGTCTTCACACTTTTCCAAGGAGAGTGGTTAGATGGTGATTAGACGGTGCCATTGATTAATTAAATTGTTTGACCTTCTAAGTTTTGTTTTATTTAAAGGAGAACTGTTAATGTTTCAGAGAAATGGTCAAATATCATGAACAGTGAATTTGAATAGCTATATTCTATATTCATTAAACATTATGATCAGGCAGTATAATTTCTTATGAAGCAAAGTGTTATAATGCATTATGCACCATGAAGAGAGTATTCATAATTAGTGTTACTGGTGCAACTCTGCCAGCAGGTGCTTTGAGGCCTAAGAGGGCACACAGAGGTAAAGGAGAGGTGAAAACACACGGACATCCTGCTGTTTAATTTTTGGCTGACAGTTGTTTGTTTTTAACAACAAAGGTTAAAAGGTGAATAAACAGTTAAAGGTATACAATGACTAATCCACGTACAGATTGCTCTACACATGACTGAAAACAATAAATCAGCTTGTAACGTCTGGAGAGTGATGGGTGTGGAGTCAGACGCAGAGAACAGAAGGTTGACGGGGAAAACGCTTTAATGTCCTTTCGGTAAGGTAACCAGTTACAAACATGGGTGAAGCCCAAAACACAGGCGCAACAAACCCAAAACCATAGTTACTAAAAATAACGGACAGCGAAAACCCAAAAGAACACAAACACCACATACGTCAAATAACAACAAGCCCGCACAAACACCAGCGGGCTAAACGAACTTAAATAACACCCATCCCAAAACCCCGACAAGGAACAGGTGAAAACAATTAGACAAAAACAAACGAAAAGGAAAAAGGGATCGGTGGCAGCTAGTAGACCGGCGACGACGACCGCCGAGCGCCACCCGAACAGGAAGGGGAGCCACCTTCGGTGGTATTCGTGACACTTGTGGACCGGATTTGTCCCGCATTCCTCCAGTTGAAGATCCCTGACCTTGACTGTCTACACTCAACACACACCCAACCTCTGAATATAGCACTACATTTCACTATAGAAGTATAGTGAGTTTAGACCACTGAGGATTGTCACTCTGTCACACTCATGTTACAAGGGGCCCAAAAGAAGAGTTCTGTATGTGATAGGGGTCCTTTAAAAAAGAGAAATGTGTGTCAGTTTGATACATGTCTCAGTGACAGCATGGCAATTGGATTTACTGTCAGCTACAATAGTTTTTCTCCTCTTTCAAGGCAACACACACACACATGCAGAAATGTGTGTGGGCACACACACACATACATACACACACAGGGATGCTTACAATTGTTTGCCCACGTCTTCAAACTTTCCCAAGGCCAGTGCATAGATGGTGATTAGATGGTGCCTTTGATTAATTAAATAGTTTGACCTTCTCAATTTTGTTTTATTAAAAAAGAACTTTGAATGTTTTAGAGAAATGGTCAAATATCATTAATAAGAGTGAATGTGTCTGAAAAGTTGATGAAAGATCAACGCAGGTGTGTTGCATGTAATGAGTCTTATGAAAGAAATGTGATGAGAATATGTTATTAGCTTTCCAACTCCTATTTTTAAGCTAAAATAGGAAAGTAAAATAAAATAGTTTATGTTAAAATAAGGATTTTAAAGTAGGCTACTCACGTAACAAAATGTTTTAACTATGACACATCTTCAAAATAATAGACAATAAATCAAACAAAGACTGAACAAACACTCAGAGAACATGCTACACATTTTGTCCAATCAGTTTTCCTCAGGCAAAATCAAAAGCAAACCTCGACCTGGAATGAAGGATATAGGGTGCACGAACACTTCCCATGAATACCTCTTATTAAAGTATTATAATGTAATATAAGTACATTCTGAATGCCTAATGAGGTATGCATAAGTAAGCGATAATCAACAAGGGGCTATGTATTCTATGGAAAATAATGAACAGCATTGAAGGTGTGTTCCACGACACGCTAGTGGAGTTGATTATCTATTTTATACCATGGCTATAATTTAACACATTTGCAGGTAGCAATTTGTTCAACATCCATGGAAGTAACTAGACAAGACTTGATAGTTTAGCTAATCAAACCATCAGTTATAGGTTGCCATTATGAAAATCGAATTCAACAATGCCAATAATGTTTTCAATTTGACTTTGTAGAACATGTAAGAACATGTAAGAATGAACTATAGAGACTACATTCTACCATGCAAATATGATGTGTGTTATAAGGAAATAATGCATGCTCTAGAATGCCCCTTCAAGTCAATCAGAAACAAGTATTCAACAATGCCATGTTAAAAAGTAGTCCTGAATGAATCGTGAATAATGATGAGTGAGAACGTTACATACACAGAAATATCATACCCCCAAGACCTGCCCCAACCAAAACAAACAGCAAATGCATCCAACAAGTGTGTAGAGTCACAAGCTTGTTGTAGTCATTACATGCAAGGAATATGGAACCAATTACTTCACTTGTTACCACTTTAATACAGATACAGTATAAGGGAATTTGTCCCAATACTTTTGGTCCCCTAAAATGTGGGGGACTATGTACAAAAAGTGTTGTATTTTCTAACCAGTTCACCCGATATGGAGGAAAATACCCTCAAATTAAAGCTGGCAATCTGCCAAAAAACACACACACAAGGATGCTTCCAGAGAAAGGGGGGATATTGCAGTGTTTGTAGTATATGTGAGAGTACTACTGCCTCTGCCCAAAGGCCCAGGCTTTTGTGTTGCAAGTAGTACTACTCTCACCTCTGCACTGCAGGAACCATGAATTAAGCCCCCGTTCTTGCTCTCTCCACATTGGCCTGTAATGGAAAAGTATTGGACAGAGATCACTTGCCTCTTCCGGATATGAACGATAGCCATATCCGACAGAGCTTCACAGAAATCAGCTATAACAGTGGGGTGGTGTAGAGTTAGTATATCCCAATGGGGGATTTTATTGAATAATAGAATGCTATTGATTCACCAGTAAGGTATAAGGAAGGACCCATAAGAACCAGATGTACTATACGGCAGTGGTGTAAAATACTTAAGTAGAAATACTTGAAAGTACTACTTACGTCGTTTTCTGGGGTATCTGTACTTTACTATTGAACATTTTGTAAACTTTTACTTTTACTTCACTACATTGCCAAAGAAAAGAATGTACTTTTTACTGCATACGTTTTCCCTGACACCCAAACGTACTCATTACATTTCGAATGCTTAGCAGGACAGGAAAATTGTGTACTTTACACACTTATCAAGAGAACATCCCTGGTCATTCCTACAGCCTCTGACCTGGCAGACTGACTAAAACACTAAAACACATGCTTAGTTTGTAAATGATGTATGCATGTTGGACTGTGCACCTGGCTATCTGTAAAATAAATACATAAAACAAGGAAATTATGCCATCTGGTTTGCTTAAAATAAGGAATTTGAAATTATTTATACTTTTACTTCTTATTTTGATACTTAAGTATATTTTAGCAATTATATTTACTTTTGATATTTAAGTATATTTAAAACCAAATACTTTTAGACTTTTACTCAAGTAGGATTTTACTGGGTGACTTTCACTTTTACTTGAGTCATTTTCTATTAAGGTATCGTTCACTTTTACTTGAGTCATTTTCTATTAAGGTATCTTTACTTTTACTTATGACAATTGCTTACTTTTCCCACCACTGATCGATACCAGACTGACAAGCACTTTGATTTCCACCGGCGGCCTTCCATCAAAGCCCATTCCTTGTTCTCTTGACAAGAGAGCTCCAGCATCTACCTGCCTCTCTCAGGTTAATATGGCTGCAGGCTAATATTACATCACTTAGCACCGCAATGCTAAAATAATCCATGCTTTGTTCTGCTGTTGCTCACTCACAAAATGTTTTCCTAACACCACACACACGAGTTGCATTTGGATGTCTATAAAGTCATGCAGGTTTGTTGCAGCAAATTACCATATTTATGTGAAAGAGGTAGTTATCATGAGGAACAAGAAAAGACAACAACCATACTTTTGAAGATTTTTTTTTACGGTCAGTGTCTTGTACACTTCTTAGGCCAACACACAGCTAGAATGACACCTTTCTTCTTCTCAGAACACTCAATAGCCAGTGGTGTAAAGTACTTAAGTAAAAATACTTTAAAGTACTACTGAAGTAGTTTTTTTTAGTATCTGTACTTAACTATTTATATTTTTGACAACTTTTATTTTTACTTCCCTACATTCCTAATGAAAATAATGTACTTTTTACTCCATATATTTTCCCTGACACCCAAAAGTACACATTACATTTTGAATGCTTAGCAGGACAGGAAAATTGTCTAATTCAAATCGAATCAAACTTTATTTGTCACATGCGCCGAATACAACAAGTGTAGACCTTATCGTGAAATTCTTACTTACAAGCCCTTAACCAACAGTGCAGTTCAAGAAGAGTTAAGAAAATATTTACCAAATAGACAAAATAAAAAAATTATAATAACAAGTAACACAATAAGAATAACGATGCTATATACAGGGGGTACTGGTACCGAGTCAGTGTGCGGGGGTACAGGTTAGTTGAGGTAATTTGTACATGTAGGTAGGGGTGAAGTGACTATGCATAGATAATAAACAGTGAATAGCAGCAGTGTACAAAAGGGATAGAAGCAGTCTTATGGCTTGGGGGTAGAAGCTGTTGAGGAGCCTTTTGGTCCTAGACTGAGTGCTACGGGGCGGTAATCATTTAGGCAGGTTACCTTCGCTTTATTGGGCACAGGGACTATGGTGATCTGCTTGAAACATGTAGGTATTACAGACTCGGTCAGGAAATGTTTGAAAATGTCAGTGAAGACGCTTGACAGTTGGTCCGCGCATGCTTTGAGTACACGTCCTGGAAATCCGTCTGGCCCTGCGGCTTTGTGAATCAGCTACAGAGAGCGTTATCACTTAGTCATCCAGAAGAGCTGGTGCTCTTGTGCATGCTTCAGTGTTGCTTGCCCTGAAGCGAGCATACAAGGCATTTAGCTCGTCTGGTAGGCGCGGGTCACTGGGCAGCTCGTGTCTGGGTTTCCCTTTGTATTCCGTAATAGTTTTCAAAGCCTGCCACATCCGACAAATGTAGTAGGATTCAATCTTAATCCTGTATTGATGCTTTGCATGTTTGATGGTTCGTCTGAGGGCATAGCAGGATTTCTTATAAGCATCCGGATTAGTCTCCCGCTCCTTGAAAGCGACAGCTCTAGCCTTTAGCTCGATGCGGATGTTACCTGTAATCGATGGCTTCTGGTTGGGATATGTACGTATGGTCACTGTGGGGACAACATCGTCGATGCACTTTCTGATGAAGCCGATGACTGAGGTGGTGTATTCCTCAATGCCATTGGATGAATCCCGGAACATATTCCTGTCTGTGCTAGTCCTTTAGTGTGGCATCTGCGTCATCTGACCACTTCCGTACTGAGCGAGTCACTGGTACTTCCTGCTTTAGTTTTTGCTTGTAAGCAGGAATCAGGAGGATATATTTATGGTCAGATTTGCCAAATGGAGGGCAGGGGAGAGCTTTGTATGCATCTCTGTGTGTGGAGTAAAGGTAGTCCAGGATTTTTTCCCCCTCTGGTTGCACATGTTACATGCTGGTAAAAATTTGGTAAAACTGATTTAAGTTTGCATGCATTAAAGTCTCCGGCCACTAGGAGCGCCGCTTCTGGGTGAGCATTTTCTTCTTTGCTTATGGCTTTATAGAGTTGGTTGAGTGCGGTCTTAGTGCCAGCTTCCTTCTGTGGTGGTAAATAGATGGCTACGAATAATATAGATAAGAACTCTCTTGGTAGATAGTGTGGTCTACAGCGTATCATAAGGTACTCTACCTCAGGTGAGCAATACCTCGAGACTTCTTTAATATTAGACATTGCACACCAGCTGTTATTGACAAATAGAAACACACACCCCACCCCTCGTTTTACCAGATGTAGTTTCTTTGTTCTGCCGGTGCATGGAAAATCCCGCCAGCTCTATATTATCCGTATCGTCGTTCAGCCACATCTCGGTGAAACATAAGATATTACAGTTTTTAATGTCCCTTTGATAGGATAATCTTAATCGTAGGTCATCAATTTTATTTTCCAATGATTGCAAGTTAGCAAGAAGAACGGATGGCAGTGGGAGTTTACTCGCTCTTCTACGGATTCTCAGAAGGCAGCCCGATCTGTGGCTCCTTTTCCTCCGTCTTTTCTTCAAGCAAATTACGGGGATCGGGGCCTGTTCCATTGAAAGCAGGATATCCTTCTCGTCAGACTCGTTAAAGGAAAAAGTTTGTTCCAGTACGCGGTGAGGAATCGCTGTTCTGATGTCCAGACGTTTTTTTTCCGGTCATAAGAGACGGTAGCAGCAACATTATATACAAAATAAGTTAAAAAATAAGTTACACAAATAAACTAACAAAATAGCACAATTGGTTGGGTGAATGTAAAACGTCAGCCACGTTCTTCGGCGCCATCTTATCAAGAGAACATCCCTGGTCATCCCTACTGCCTCTGATCTGGCAGGCTCACTAAACACTTGCTTCATTTGTAAGATGTCTGAGTGTTGGAGCGTGCGACTGGCTATCCGTAAATAAATAAAAATATAAATATATGGTTTGATTAATATAAGGAATTTGAACTGATTTATACTTTTACTTCTACTTTTGATTCTTAAGTATATTTTAGCAATTACATTGACTTTTTTATTCTGAAGTAGATTTAAAACCAAATGCTTCTGAACTTTTACTTAAGTAGGATTGTACTGGGAAACTTTCACTTTTTTGTATGTAGTTCACACACTTATCAAGAGAACATCCCTGGTCGTCCCTATTGCCTCTGATCTGGTGGACTCACTAAACACACATGCTTCATTTGTAAATGCTGGCTGAGTGTTGGAGTGTGCCTCTGGCTATCTGTACATGAAAAAAAACAAGACGATCATGCTGTCTGGTTTGCTTGATATAAGGAATTTGAAATGTTTTATACTTTTACTTTTGATACTTATGTATATTTGAGCAACTACATTTACTTTTGATACCTAAGTATATTTAAACCAAATACTTTTAGACTTTTACTCAAGTAATATTTCACTGGGTGACTTTCACTTTTACTTGAGTCATTTACTATTAAGGTATCTTTACTTTTACTCAAGTATGACAATTGGGGACTCTTGCAGTCAAAATTCAATCCAAATCAGAGTACTTTGAGAGTATGGTGTCCATATTAACACAGCCTCAGTGGCACAAGGAGTTAGTGAGTGACTATGCCAACAGGACAAGGGTAGTCAAACAACTCTGAGTATAAAATCTCTTTGTCTCTCTCCAGGGGGACTTGTTTATCGGCCTGGAGCTGGCTTCAAGTCCTAGTCCCTGTTACTTCCCAAGCGTGACATTGTGGGGACGCTGGACTGGGCTGCTCATGCTCATTACCATCACCCGGACGACGTCGGAGACACAAGCCATGGAGATCGTCACCCCGGAGACCATCACTGTCTTTCTTCAGCCACAGAGAAAACAAAAACTCACAACTGAGTGAGATTCAGCACTTTTGTGAGGGATGAAGACATCCATTTGCATCTATAAAATACACAGATAATATTTATTGTTTAATTTCAAGCTGCTTTTTATTTCAATACATACTTGGTTAACTCCCCAGGGCATAAGAAAGTTATACAACATGTGCTTATTACACAAGTATTATTTGTTTATTGATATGTAAATAACATGCATTAGTATATTGCTAGCATTATTCAATGTGATTTTGTATTCTAAACTAAAGTTTTGGGATAATGTTTTGCTACAACATCTCAACAATGTCACAAGCGTTTCACTTTCATACCCTTGTCAATGTATTTTGAAAAGTTTACCCTTGCATTCAGATATCTCTTTAGAGACGACACAGGCTGATCCAAATTCCTCGAGATTTAAAGTGTGATTGACATTTCAAAAACAGTCTATCGATTTGCCCAGGCTATTTCCTCCGGCATGACACGCTGTCGGTCCTGTTTGTCCCAGCAGGTAGTTGACCCATGCTACAGCATAATTGCTGATAGCCATGATCAAAGAATAACAACACACACACTGCACATCTGAAAGTCTCATAACATTTTGAGAACACCAACAGAACATAGGAGATACAGAGTGAATAGGATGTAAGTATTGACTTGTTGTTCCTACTGAAAGGCCAGTATTTATTTACCTTGTGTCCTGGGATATGCATACATCCATTTACAACGACAAGTCACACCATTTTCTCTCCCTCCATGCACGGAACCTCCACCCTCTCATTTTCCACCACATAAGACAAGACTGTCAAATCCTCATTCTTCCACCTCCGCAACATTGCAAAGGCAGGTCCTCCCTCTCCCATCCTGCCGCTGAAACCCTCAGACATGCATTAATCTCCTCCGGTCTTGACTACTGCAACTCACTACTCTCCGGCATCAACTCACGCTCCCTCCATAAGCTCCAAATGGTTCAAATCTCTGTAGCCCAACTTCTCGCCCACGCTGTCCTGGCAGCACATCACCCCTGTCCTCCGTGAACTCCACTGGCTCCCTGACTCCCAACGTATTGCTTATAAGATCCTCCTTCTGACCTACAAAGCCCTTCACCACCTTGCCCCCCCATACCTCTCAGACATTCTTCTCCCCCACCAACCCACATGCCCACTCTGTTCCGCCACAGCGGGCTACCTTGTCATCCTCCAGAGCTTCAGCGACAGGGCCTTCCCCAGTGTTGCTCCTAGGCTCTGGAACTCCCTCCATCCCCATGTCTTTGACAAGGCCTACCCTTAAGCCCCCCCCCCCCCACACACACACACACACACATTCAAGAACAGAAATATTACTAAGACACTCCTCTCTTCACCATACTGAGCAGCACCTAACCCTTACCCTACCCTTAACCGAGTTCATATCTAAATCCCAACCCTCCCCTCCCCATACACTGATACATCACAGTTATTCCCTTCATTGAGCCCACCCTTCTCTTTATTCATGTCTTGTTTGGTCTGATGTTTTGTTTTGACTCCTGTTTTGTTGTTTTTGTTTATCATTTCTATAATTGTAAAGCAACTTTGGGTCCTTGAAAAGCGCTATGTAAGTCCCATGCATTATTATTATTATTTGATTATTAACTCTTAAAGGGATAGTTCGGGGTTTTGACAATGGAGCCCTTTATCTACTTAACCCAGAGTCAGATGAACTCATGGATACCATTTTTTCTCTTTGCGTCCAGTATGAAGGAAGGTAGGGGTAGTTTTGCGAGCCAATGCTAACTAGCGTTAGCACAATGATTGCTAGCCGTTCCCGTAGACTTCCAGTCATTACACTAACACTAGTTAGCAGTTGCGCTAGAACTAGTTAGCAACTTCCTTCAAACAGCAAGTAGAGACATAAAAATGGTATCCACGAGTTAATCTGACTCTGGGGAAGTAGACAAAGGGCGTCATTGTCAAAACCCAAACAATTCCTTTAACACCAAAAGATCAAGGATAAAAAACGTACACTAAAGCACATTATATCCTTCATTTAAATAATTGATTAGCATGAATGTCTTACAATACATTTCTGAGTGCCTAGGATTCTCACGTCTACCACCTTCACAATAGTACTACCTGAGCCAAGCTGGCTGTCTGTTGTCTAGTTTTTTGGTCTTATAGGAGGTTAAATAGAATCCTTGATTGATAGTGTCTCTGTTTGTGCCGTATTATACACAGGAGGATCCCACAGTGAGTAATGACAGTGCGATATCTTCCCATACCAGAGAATTCCAGCTCTGCTTTAGCCAAAACGGCTGAGTTCTGTAGTCTGAGCAGTCCCGGTACCCTGTCACGATCAAACAGAGAGATGTAGAAAAGGTTAGGTATGGATGAAGCAGCCTCGTGAACACAGTGGTGGAATATGCTTTCAGGCCTACTAGGCTTTGGTTAGAATGCATCGCATCCCTATATCAAGGCTGTGTCACAACTGGCCGTGATTGGGAGTCCCATAGGGCGGCGCACAATTGGCCCAGCGTCGTCAGGGTTTGGCCCGTGTAGGCCGTCATTGTAAATAAGAATTTGTTCTTAACTGACTTGCCTAGTTATTTTAAGGTTACATTTTAAAAATAAATATCAGTGCCTCACAAGCTAAATTTGGTCAAGTATTAGGGCGACACCTGGCCACTGACAAGGTCTTCTGCATAAATTTTTTTGTGACATATTTTATATGATACATTTTTGGACATTTAACTCTTCGGGTTTATATTAAATGGAATGTGTTATCAAACAATGCTATACAGGTGAACGTCAGGATGGATTTCCATTCACTAGCCCAGGGGTACTCAACTCATACACTAGCCCAGGGGTACTCAACTCATACACTAGCCCAGGGGTACTCAACTCATACACTAGCCCAGGGGTACTCAACTCATACACTACGAGGTCCAGAGCCTGATGGTTTTCTGTTGTACCTGATAATGAATTGCACACACCTGATGTCCCAGGTCTAAATCAGTCCCTGATTAGGAGGGAATAATGAAAAAAGACAGTGGAGCTGGCTTCGAGGTCCGGAGTTGAGTTTGAGGGCAGTAGCCTATAAGCCTATAAGCCATTTTGAAATGCTTCAAAATACAGTCCATTGGTGTTTATCTTCTATTGTTCAATGGCTTTTTTTATTTAACCAGGCAAGTCAGTAAAGAACAAATTCTTATTTTCAATGATGGCCTACCCCGGGCCAAAGCCAGATGATGCTGGCCACCACCCTATGGGACTCCCAATCACGGCCAGATGTGATGCAGCCTGGATTCGAACCAGGTACTGAGATGCAGTGTCTTAGACCACTGCGCCACTCAAGGTCTCTTAATTTGTCCTTCACCTCTAAGATGTACCGCTATATTTAATTCCACAAGAGGGAATGACACCCAACCCCTCTTCCTCAATTTTACCTGTATTCGGGTTTCAAAATTAGCTGTGTTCAAATCCTGCCTCAAATGAACCCTTTATCCACCTCACTTCACAGTAAAGCCGCTGGCCTGACAAAAATATTTAGCACTGCCACTCTCCAGATATTGGATATGTCACCCTCCATTGCCTGTGCCGTGGACCAATGTCAAACTCATTTTGCCCATGGTTCTTTTCAGTACAGCGAGCCACACAATGGCTTTGCAATGGATGATGCTTTTCATGAGAGGAATACTGAGAGGAGTCCATATACGGTGGCCTCAAAGGCCTGTGTTTCAAATGAAGAAAAGTCCATCTGGACCACCGAGAATGAGTCACTATGTTCATCTTCTGTAAAGCAGGTTAGCATTTTTTCATCATGAATCTTGTTCTGGAGGCAGCTCTGCAGAGTGGTCACTACCTGGCACAGCTACAAAGTTATAACATCTGATTTTAAAGCTTAACCTAACCATGCTGCTAACCCTAACCTTAACCCTAAATTTAGACCAAAACTGTTTTATGTTGACTATCCTACTTCTTGCACATTGTCTCTCATGTTCTTGTTTCATTCTTGTCTCTTTGCCTGTTTGTTACATGTCTGAAGCACGTGCATAACTTTATTATGATTTCCCCAAGAGGACAAAGTTGTTTGAATGTAATTTAATACATTTTTTTTAACTTATTTTCTTTTCTTTATGGCATTTAGAATTTCTTATAACATACAGTTTACCAAACTGACTCTGCAATGTTAATTCATCTTTGGAGACGGGACATAATAGAGTAAACCAATAGTAAAGTAGAAACGATGCAATTCATTTTTTGTGACTTTTTCACAGTGCACTATATTTTGAGAGCTTGGGACTATATGGTTCTATCTGCAAAAAAAGATGATTCTGAGATAATTGGCTATAAAGTTCAGAATCTTGTATTATTTTGAATTTAACAACATGACAGGTATTTAGAGTACTTTATACAATGGGTGGGTCTTATCCTGAATGCTGATTGGTTTAAACCACATTCCAGCCGGTATCTATTCCACAAGTTACCACTGGCTAAATCTATGACGTTAAAATGCCTATTTACTCTGTTCCGCCTAGTCTCATCAGCCCAGCCAGGCAATTTTTTTTATTTCTCACCTATAAAATCGATCTAGACATTATCTCACATTTCTTTTAGACTAACATTTAGTTTTAGACAGCGGAGATTTGTATAAACCTTGCTGCCTGTCTCTCCAACATTTGCAACATTGTTTCAATATTCAAATTTGATCCCCAGCTGTCCCATAGTAATGAAAGTGTCTGGAGTCAGGACGAGGCAGACAGGCAGGCAGCGTTTCTCATCCAGTCGAAATCATGAATCACACTAAGACTTTCCCCTGCAAATTTACAGCATTATCCTGGCACCAGAGTTGCCTGCTTAATACTTTAAGTTTGCTTTATAGTACTATTTTCTTTACTGTGAGGACATATTACAGCATCCTTTCTGTACATTTACAGGGATTCTGTAATGTTTTACAGTAAGGAAAATTGTACTGCAAAGCAAACTTACAAGTATTAAGCAGGCAACTCTGGTGCCAGGATAATGCTTTAAATGTACAGTGAAATTCTACCTGAAATCGAAATGTAAGAAAAATAATAAATGTGTACATAAAATACATTTATTTAAATTGGTAACATTAAACAACTAATTAACAACAGAATTTACAACAGAAGTAACAAGAAGTTAACACATATGTAACCAAATAAGATAATCATTACAGCACTAATGTAAAAACTATATTGTATGCCTGTGCATGTGGGTTGTGGGGGAGAGAGAGACAAAGAGAGAGAGAGGGAGACGGAGTTTAAATTGGGATTGGGTACAATCCTAAATCTTCCGATTCAGAGCTCCGAGCTCCAACATGCAAGAAGACTTAAGTGAAATAAAACAATGAAAATGGTAATAAGAAAAATAGAAATAGTACTACAGTTTCTCAAGTATTGAGAAACTTTTGTTATTGACCAAATACTTATTTTCCACCATAATTTGCAAATAAATTCATAAAAAGTCCTACAATGTGATTTTCTGGAATTTTTTTTCTCATTTTGTCTGTCATAGTTGAAGTGTACCTATGATGAAAATTACAGGCCTCTCTCATCTTTTTAAGTGGGAGAACTTGCACAATTGGTGGCTGACTAAATACTTTTTTGCCCCACTGTATATACATAACAATTGTAGCAGTGATGAATAAATAAATATCCGTTGGGGTGGACATTGACCATAGGGGGAGCCGCAATCAGACTAAATTACCATTGAGGAGTGTGGAGACAAAGGGAAATAAAACAATACAAATAATAATACAAAAATAAATAATCATGTATACATTATTAACAACTGTAGCATCGATGAATGTCATTGGGGTGGGGGCAGAGTAAAAGTCTGTTTTGGGCTATTCAGCAGCCCGATCTATGATCGGGGGCAACTCTGTTTGGGGTAAGGTGGTACAAAGGAGGTGAAACACACAACAGGCCAGTTTGGGCCGGAGAGCATCCAGGAGAGAGAAGTCATCGCCGCATCAGGTGTTCCTCGTGGGGCTCCGTAACAAACCTCCTCAATTCTGATTTGTCACCTCTTCTCACTCCTAGGATAAGCATAGAAAGAGAAAGAATTGAATGAGAGACATAGAGGACCAGGGCTGTTACAGGGGACATATCAAACTGGTGCCGTGTGTATGTTTACATACCTCACTAGAGGTCAAACTCAGTGAGCTCTTGGAAGAATAGGGCAAGGTAGGGAAATGAGAACAAACAGCTGGCTTCCTCTGGGGCGCCTTGTCATGCACTTTCTATCATCTTCAGGTTTCATCATCTTGGGTTGATTTGAACCTACAGCATATATCCAACATAGTTTATGAAATCAATTGAGGCATTGAACAAATACAAATAAGACAGCTAGATACACCTACTTCAAACCCTAGCAAACAAATACAACATTGCTATGGTCTACACAATATCACGGATTATTTTACCAGACTCACAACATTTTCCTTTCTAGCTATGCCACCAAATGTTTGCAAACTACTGGTAAAGTGAACAGATTAAGCTGATACTGTAACATTATGGAACAATGTTTTTTAAATTAAACAAATGGTTAGCGGGAGAGGCTACAGGAAAAGGAGGACCGAGCACTCCCCCATTCTCATCGACGAGGCTGTAGTGGAGCAGGTTGAGAGCTTCCAGTTCCTTGGCGTCCACATCACCAACAAACTAACATGGTCCAAGCACACCGAGACAGTCGTGAAGAGGGCACAACAAAACCTATTCCCCTTCAGGAGACTGAAAAGATTTGGCATGGGTCCTCAGATCCTCAAAAGGTTTTACAGCTGCACCATCGAGAGCGTTCTGATGGGTTGCATCACTGCCTGGTATGGCAATTGCTCAGCCTCTGACCGCAAGGCACTACAGAGGGTAGTGCGTATGGCCCAGTACATCACCGGGGCCAAGCTTCCTGCCATCCAGGACCTCTATACCAGGCGGCATCAGAGAAAGGCCCTACAAATTGTCAAAGAATCCAGCTACCCTAGTCATAGACTGTTCTCTCTGCTACCGCACAGCAAGCGGTACCGGAGCGCCAAGTCTAGGTCCAAGAGGCTCCTGAACAGCTAATCAAATGGCTACCCAGACTATTTGCATTGAGTAGAATATATCACGGTGACATCTAGATGGCTAACAATATTAGTTATTTATTGTGTAGGCTGCTATCCTGCTTGAAATACGGTATAATCCTGGGAGGGGAAAACTCGCCAAATTACTAGTTTCCACCGCCAACACTGTGTTAGGCTACAGGTGACCAGTGGCACTGCACCTTAGGTCCGCAAGCACCGTGATACAATATGGTGCACTGGTCATTCGCATTAGCGGCTTGCGAGTACAGCCCACAATGTGATGTATGTGTTAAATGCGGCCCGTCAATCCGAAAAAATATGCGTCATAACGGTCACGAATCTGCGCTCAGTGTATTCTCTATGGCAGTCAGAGGCTGCGATACAGCCTATAATCTCAATAGTCTCTCAATTATGTTTTTCTAGGTCGCACAGCTAACGTAAACTCGTACATTGCCTTGGTCCGTACAATTGCCATTATTTTAGCGCCCCAAAAACGTAATACTTCCAGATCAACTGTAATGTCAATACCATTGTAAAGCACAATTTCTCCCCTTTCCAACATGATCAATTACATGACCTAAACGCTGCCCGTTTCTGCATAATTCAAGCAGGCAATGAGCTCCGTCGGGTCTTTTTAAAAATGGCGGGTGGGGAAGCGAAACTAATTCGTGATAGTGAGAAGGAGAGAGGTTGTGTGGGAAAATTGCTTTTTTCACTCGATCTGTCCAACTTATCACCTTATCGCCTCTGAAATCGCGCCTAATTAGCTCATTGTTATGGATGTATCTCAGGTTTAACAACACTTGTGCCAATATATCCTACAAACACCGGCTTAGAGGGCATTACCATTCAAATATAGGTAGAGAACATTGAACAGAACAAGGCTATGTCAATAACTAAATTTGGACAAAAAAATGCAGATAGAAACTTAGTCCCAGGCACTCGATTTGTTGCCAGTTACTGTATTGTAAGGATCTGACAATATGTGAAGATTCTGTGTATCTGGAAACCACTCATTTAAAATAAATGTTTTTTTTTACTTCTGAAGTGCAATAATTCGGATAATTCCAGGAGCACATGACCCTCAGCATTATATTTGAGATATTTCAAACCCTAAATATAACCCTAACCACACTGCTAACCGTAATGTCTAACCCTAACCTTAAATTAAGACCAAGGAGTAATGTTTTCATAAACTTTTACAAAATAGCCAATTTTGACTTTTCAGCTGGCCTAAGGTGGGAACAGATTTCCTCTAGCCCAGCATTAACACCTGATTCAACTGATAAATAGATATCCAATCCCCTAATGAGTGGAATCGGGTGTTTTTAGTGCTGGGCCAGTAGAAACATGTGCACCCCTTTGGGGTCTCCCGTGAATTCATTGAGAAATACTACCATATATACAGTGAAAACTAGTGCCGGAACAGGATCTGGCGCCTCTCAGGTTTTTACTTTTTTGTTCCCGGAACCTAGTTGGCCAGATCCGGTACATCTCGTGGCATGAAAAAGAATTGTGACTTTTTCCAATGTAAAAATTCAAATTAAACTTAAAACTTAAATTGAATCAAAGTTCATTCAAGTTGCCTCTTTCTTACCCCTCACACCCCCCCCGCCATATCTCACACAGAACTAGAATGAGATTAAGTTTCTATGATCTCTCTCCCTCTCCCTCTCCCTGCTCTGATAGACATGAGCCTGCAACCCTCATCTCCAGCATTGCACTTCATAATTTATTTCCTTATAGAGCCGCGCGAATGGTTCTGGAGGAGCCGTGGCACGCCTGATAAATTGAAATAAATTTGCCAAAGTTATAGAGTTACTGCTGTCTGTTCAGAAAGAAGTGCAATAATTCAGAATACCCTACTATACCACGACAAAGCCTAAAATGTAGCCACAGAGCTTTTTTTTTAAATAGCCTAGCTGTGGAGTGTAGCCCAGTAACAAGGCATAACATACAGTTGTGAACTCGCTGAAAATCTGTCAGTGAACAAACAGCATGCAGACAAAACCGGCATTTTGCAGTATTTCAAATAGTCTACAATCACAGGGAGACACAGGTTGGAACGCAAATGGCTCCTGCTGAAAAGAGGGGACTAATCTGTCAGCTGTAGGCTACCAAAATATTTCATCAACTTCCAAATGTTGTTTTACAAAGTAAAACAAGAGAGAGAGGCTTTTGCCACGAGCATATGCCATCACCAGCAAGTGAGTTGCGCATCATTGGGTGAGTAATAAAACTGGAAAGCATTTTTAGGACTATAATTTCCTCCTCATAGTGTAGCATACAATGTGTCTCCACGCGCCTAGGCTATTGATAGATTTAAGACAAGGTTGGTTTCATTGATCTCAGATTCTCAGTTTGTTAGTGTCAAAGTAGCCTGTCATTTTGATAATTTGTGAGGTATTATGGTGCTTTCAAGACAACTGGGAACTAAGGAAGGTCGAATCATGACGTCAGTGATCTTCAGATCGGAAAATCTGAGCTCTAGAAAGAGGCCAGAGTTCCCCACTTTAAATGCCGAGATGGATGACAGTTCAAAACAAATTTTCCCAATCGGAGCTCGTTTTTTCCCGATTTCCCAGTTGTCTTGAAAGCACTGAAGTCAAAGATTTCCCAGCTCCATGTTCCCAGTTGTTTTGAACACAACATTTAAAAAAATTATGCCAAAATGTCAAATGACGAATAATTGCATGAAATACGTTTATAAAAGACCAAAATAATTATTGGAGGGTCCTCCCGAGTGGCGCAGTGGTCTAAGGCACTGCACCGCAGTGCTAGTTGTGCCACTAGAGATCCTGGTTTGAGTCCAGGCTCTGTTGCAGCCGGCCTCGACCAGGAGACCCATGGGGCGACGCACAATTGGCCCAGCGTCGTCCAGTTTAGGGGAGGATTTGGCTGCAGGGATGTTCTTGTCCCATCATGCTCTTGTCCCATCACGCTCTACCCCTGTGGCGGGCCGGGCGCAGTGCACGTTGACACGGTGTGCAGTGTTTCCTCCGACATGTTGGTTCGGCTGGCTTCCGGGTTAAGCGGGCATTGTGTCAAGAAGCAGTGTGGCTTGGCTGGGTTGTGTTTCGTAGGACGCACGGCTCTCAACCTTCACCTCTCCTGAGTCCATACAGGAGTTGTAGCGATGGGACAAGACTGTAACTACCAATTGGGGAGAAAAAGGGGGTAAAAAAATAAAAAAATTCAAATAAAATAATTGCTGACCCTAGACAACACGTTTTGTTTCCCATGTGTGCAACTTCAGTAAGTGTCTCTACTCTACTGCTCACACAAATGTGATTATATGCATGCAATGCTTTATTATGAAGGTGATTTTTTGTCTTCCGCGGAGCTCCCCAGGTCATCTCCCTCTAGCACTTTTTGTTTTCGGCCCCTATTGAGTTACAAACTGGTTTAAACTGGTGAAAACCCCCTATTGCGATGAACCAATATATTCATACATTTTTATGTCTTTAAGGTAGAGGTTCCAATCCGAGGTCCCTGTCATTAGTATCTAACTATAATTAATTCACTGGTGCTGTGTTCTGGATAATTTGTCGGTAAGTTCGTCAGGGAGTTCTGACGAAAGAGAGGAACTGAAATGCCAGCATCCAGCCATTAAAAGCGAAGCCATATTGAACCCTAATTTGTCATTTCTCCGCTAATGTGACCATTAGAAGAAATGGATAGCTATTTAATTGTCTGGCTGTGGCT
Source organism: Salvelinus alpinus (assembly GCF_045679555.1). NCBI lineage: Eukaryota > Metazoa > Chordata > Actinopteri > Salmoniformes > Salmonidae > Salvelinus > Salvelinus alpinus. Next base: position 57,954,525 of record NC_092096.1, read on the forward strand.
ATTCTTCACTGAGCCAGCTGACAGGAGTGTCAGTATCAGCTGAAGCCTTGTTGGATGTCTCCTCTCTAGGTTATTTTGGTTTGACACCAAATGTAATTCCTGTCTCTCACTTTGGATTATATTTAGAAAGCTATGAATCATGTGAGTAGCATAATAGTGTAGCCTGACACCTGTCTCTCTGGCCATCTAAAAGGTACAGTACTTTAACCAGTTTGTTTTTCTTCTCTTTCATGGACATATTTAAAGGCCCCTATTTCTTTATTAAGGACTCCAACTGCCAATCAAATATTCAAATGGCAAACGCAGAGAAGAATGTCATGTATAATCATGTATTGATGATGCTACATCATCTCGTCGGTTTTAACCCTCCCAGGGACCACAGGTGTAAATAGCTACCTCACAATTGTGTTGAGTAAATTGGCATGTTGGATAATGTGCACTTTATCTATCTATTTACATTTTTATTCATGTAAATTGCATGGATAAAAACAGACAATGAATGAGTGAATGGCTATCGCATAGAATAACAAGTCTCATGTGTGATGTTATAAGAAAGAAACTATAAAGATATTGAAGTATCCTAACGTCAGAATTTTGCATCAAACTGCTTGAGACATACATTTTTAGTTATTTCTGTATTCATTTGAAGTTTGCAAAGGTAATGATCTTCAGACGAGGCCTGTCAAACATGTAATCTATGCATCACTTTGCCTTTGAGCAAATATTGTACTATTCTATCCATTAAACATTGTATTGAATATACAGTAATATCTCATTTATATGCCCTACCATGTAGATATCATGTCTTTGTGGAGCTGTGAATGCAATCATGACAAGCCAGCATGCTCTTAATTATTAAAAGGCACATATTCTTTATTAGCCCCAATTATTCTCTCCGCTACACACCCTCACAGGGTGGTTCTCTCCCCAACACATGGAACCAAATAGCAGTTCATCATGCGGCCCAATCTGGACAAGAAAATGGCATTTACTGGCTTGATTAATGGGGTCGATATGGTGCTAACGGGGGGTGCTAAAACATGTCATTTTAATCATGGCAACCGCTTGTGGGAGAGATGGTGGAAATGATTTCATTACCATTCGAACAATCTAGCCACACTGCGTAAAACCCCTCGAGCCCTACAGCTATGCTATGCAGACAGACCTCCCAATGCATAGATGCCACAGACAGAGGAGAGAATGTGTTGAGGGAGAGCACACTGGGAACGTCTACTTTTGATTTACATTTGGTCGAGTTGTCAGCTAACATGAATTATACGTGAAATCAAAAGAATTCCCCATGTCATTGGATTTAGGTAAAAAATGGTGTGAAAAATATATAAAAATCCCGTACGTTGATGACTTTTTTCAAATCCAATCAGTTTTCCACATTGATTCAACGTCATCGCAAACATTTTTGGGGTTGAAATGACGTGGAAACAATGTTGATTCAACCCATTTTTGCCCAGTGGGGGAGAGGGAGAGAGAGAGAGAGAGAGAGACAAAAACCCAGAGAGAAAGAGAGAGAGCTCGAATAACATAATATCCGTCATCACAGAGGTGTGTTCAGGAGAGATTAGAGGGGAAATGGACAGAATGATTTTATGTTATACTGTAGATTCAACACAGAGTTGGGGTCAAGGCCTATGCATGTTTATTGTGTGTGTGTGTGTGTGTGTGTGTGTGTGTGTGTGTGTGTGTGTGTGTGTGTGTGTGTGTGTGTGTGTGTGTGTGTGTGTGTGTGTGTGTGTGTGTGTGTGTGTGTGTGTGTGTGTGTGTGTGTGTGTGTGTGTGTGCATATGTTTATTCCCTTTGTGTGGTGTGTGTACATCTAGAGTGTTGATCAGGTGAGGTTATGGGTAACACCCACATTAGAAAAATGTTTTTGTTCATAGGCCATACCGCAGAAATGGCTTCCCGTCCAAGCTCCATTGTATTTGTCACAAGTAATTAATTTTTATACATAAAAAACGTTATCCGGCGTGATGGAATAGGTAGGTTCATTAACCCTCTAGCCCAGGCTTTCAGGGCACTTTACAGTGTAATGGTAGATGGCCCCTCAACCGCAGAATATGCACAGGAATGAAATGGTCTCCTTTGAGATGATTGCTTCGCCAGGGGGAATAGTTTAACCCCCCCCAAAAAAAAATACAAAAGAAGTGGAATGACTGCTTTACCAGCTAAAGTCTTGGAATCTCTAAATACTTTAGCTTACCCTCCCTGCCTTTGCCTCTGCCCAGGCTGCCCAACGAGCACATCTGCAGACATGTGTGAACACCCTCTTCTTTCTCTCCTTCCCCCATCCCCTCGTCCTCTCATACCTATCCCCTCTCCTCTCTTTTATACAACACCTCAATGCAACTATTTCCTATAGCCTGAACCTGTTACTTTATTCACAGTTTATTTCAAATTGACATTTCATAGACTTTAATCTCCTAGGGGACAATGGCGCATTCCATCACATGGCTAGATACTGTATGAAAAGCTCAGCCCTTTTGAATGGAAGTGAGAATTAAATAAATAAATGAATACCTAGGAGTGACAATGAAGACAGTGGATAGGAGCTACAGCAGTGGGCAACTCTACATCTCTCTCTCTCTCTCTCTCACACACACACACACACACACACACACACACACACACACACACACACACACACACACACACACACACACACACACACACACACACACACACACACACACACACACACACACACACACACACACACACACACACACACACACACACCTACGCTCTATTTCTTTCCCACCTACAGTGGGGAGAACAAGTATTTGATACACTGCCGATTTTGCAGGTTTTCCTACTTACAAAGCATGTAGAGGTCTGTCATTTTTATCATAGGTACACTTCAACTGTGAGAGACGGAATCTAAAACAAAAATCCAGAAAATCACATTGTATGATTTTTAAGTAATTAATTTGCATTTTATTGCATGACATAAGTATTTGATCACCTACCAACCAGTAAGAATTCCGGCTCTCACAGACCTACACGGCAGGACCTGGTCAATGACCTGAAGAGAGCTGGGACCACAGTCTCAAAGAAAACCATTAGTAACACACTACGCCGTCATGGATTAAAATCCTGCAGCGCACGCAAGGTCCCCCTGCTCAAGCCAGCGCATGTCCAGGCCCGTCTGAAGTTTGCCAATGACCATCTGGATGATCCAGAGGAGGAATGGGAGAAGGTCATGTGGTCTGATGAGACAAAAATAGAGCTTTTTGGTCTAAACTCCACTCGCCGTGTTTGGAGGAAGAAGAAGGATGAGTACAACCCCAAGAACACCATCCCAACCGTGAAGCATGGAGGTGGAAACATCATTCTTTGGGGATGCTTTTCTGCAAAGGGGACAGGACGACTGCACCGTATTGAGGGGAGGATGGATGGGGCCATGTATCGCGAGATCTTGACCAACAACCTCCTTCCCTCAGTAAGAGCATTGAAGATGGGTCGTGGCTGGGTCTTCCAGCATGACAACGACCCGAAACACACAGCCAGGGCAACTAAGGAGTGGCTCCGTAAGAAGCATCTCAAGGTCCTGGAGTGGCCTTGCCAGTCTCCAGACCTGAACCCAATAGAAAATCTTTGGAGGGAGCCGAAAGTCCGTATTGCCCAGCGACAGCCCCGAAACCTGAAGGATCTGGAGAAGGTCTGTATGGAGGAGTGGGCCAAAATCCCTGCTGCAGTGTGTGCAAACCTGGTCAAGAACTACAGGAAACGTATGATCTCTGTAATTGCAAACTAAGGTTTCTGTACCAAATATTAAGTTCTGCTTTTCTGATGTATCAAATACTTATGTCATGCAATAAAATGCAAATTAATTACTTAAAAATCATACAATGTGATTTTCTGGATTTTTGTTTTAGATTCCTTCTCTCACAGTTGAAGTGTACCTATGATAAAAATTACAGACCTCTACATGCTTTGTAAGTAGGAAAACCTGCAAAATCGTCAGTGTATCAAATACTTGTTCTCCCCACTGTATCTCTCTCTCTCTCTCACCACCCCCCTCCCCTCTCTCTCTGTGGGGTAATTGTCAATCCCGGTGCCTCCAGCCCTTTTGCTCTAGACCGCCCCAGCATTCTGGGACATTATTCACAAAGTGGATGGTGCTCTTGAAAGGAAAATGTCTTGCTCTGATTGACCTGTGTGTTGACATGCGTGTGTATGTATGTCTGTCTAAGTGGGCAAAAGCCCGGGTACCATTCCCCTCTCCCCCCACTGTGTGCCGCGTGTGGCTCGCTCTGCTTTGAAGTGCATCCACACTCCGGCTCGCTCCGTAAGGGAGACATTAAGGCCCTTTTCTCATGAGCAATTAGTTCAACAAAAGGACTTGAACTCCAGTCCCTTCACCTGTCATGGCGCAGCCCTACTGTAGGCACCTCCAGAGAGTGCTTCGAGCACAACTCCCCGTTTCCTAAGTTCTCCTGAAGGCCAGCACCACCAACCCCTGCATTCTATGGTTGCCCATGACAACCTTTATTGTTATCATCGCCAGATGGAGACCATTAGCACCTCAGTGACTAAGAAGAGATATTCATAAGTTGTTACTTGGCTGGAAGATAACTGGATGTTGTTGAGTAACACTGTTGTCTTTCAGTTGCCTGAGGCACAGGACGTCTGGCGGGTTTGCTTACAGCTAATCAGCAATTATGTATTTTGTTTTGCCGCAAACAGACCTCAATCGGGGATTCTTGATGTTGACTGCTCATGATGTGCTCATTCTACTAGAATTCATACAATTTTAATTATCATCTATTTCAAATGAGGAGTTGACTTCACTTGGCCTCGGAGCAAAATAGCATGTTATCTTTCTGCTCACACAAAAAGATGCATAAAACCAGTAGAAATAAAATCAGTTCAATGTGATCGCTGAAATATATTTTTAATCCAAAAAGACAATTCAAATTAATTATCTCAAATGGATACCAAAAATGTTTTTAATTTTAAGGCAATGACTCACTAATTTCACTAACTGAGGGTCGCATTTGGATAGTTTCCTGATGAAATGTGTTACTATCATGATACTTTGTTTGTTTTTAACACCCTGATCCCACAGCTTTGCTGAGGGCAAACTATATTTCAGAGGTGGAATCTAAGCAGATGCTACAACAACCTACGATTTGACCACACTGTTGCACGTGCAATGTCATGCAGTCAGTGTTTCAAGTATGTCTTATTCTTTTGTTTCTAGCTGGGAGTTACCCGCGTATTACTCTCACTTAACCTTCAAACCTTTTCCCAGATTCATACCCTGGTTTACAGTGCACACTACAGAGTAAAAACTTAGCATTTCCACCTCTGCTTTTACTGCCAGAAGCTTGGCCAATCTTGGTGAAAATATAAACATTTTTCCTGCTACTTTAGATAAAACCTTCAGCCCCAGATAAATCATTGATGCCGGTATATCCCTCCCCGTTGCTAATGGAGATACCTGTGGGTATAATTGTCATTATACTCTACGAGTGGCATCTCGACCATAAATTGTACACCGTGGTCTCTTGACCTTTTGGAATCCTTCGCTGTTTCACCGCAGTGATTGTCTCTGCCTGACATATGGTCGTCTGTGTTTCTGCACTGTGGGTCGGTGGACTTTTGAATGGATGAGGGAAATGTGGGGATTTTTCATCCTATGAAAGGCATGGAATCATGGGGGTTTTACCAATTGACCCTTGAATAAATTCCAAGGAGAATGCATATTAAGTTCTTCATTGTGACAGGACTGCTCAGGTTTTTCAAGTTTCCCTTTCTTTGACGCTATAATATACAAAGCCATACATGGTTCGAACACTTAACTTGCCAGCTTTCATTTTCAATGCAATGGATCCTTTCCTTATCCTGAAACATGGCTACGCTGAAACATATGAATGCCCACCCTTACGATGTAGAATTGTTGTCAACATTGTTTTCAGCAAGAGGCTATGGAGACATCTTCCATCTTTCAGTGACCTCCTCAACTGTCAGTATGTACAGCACTTTGCTAGTGTTGAAGGCGGTTGGACTCCCAACCCATACACACAGCGGGGTCCGAAATTATTGACGCCCTTGATAAAGAGCAATATTGCCAATAATGGCAATAATGAATAAGTACATTATATTATTTTATAATAAAGAGATTTTGTTTAACAAGTAATATATATATTTTCTTTTATGGTAGGGGTCAAAATTATTTTTATTACCTAAAAATTGTTTTCAATAAAGTAGTCAAAAGTGTAGTATTTGGTCCCATATTCATAGCACGCAATAACTACATCAAGCTTCTGACTCTACAAACTTGTTGGATGCATTTGCAGATTGTTTTGGTTTTGTTTTAGATTATTTTGTGCACAATAGTAATGAATGGTAAATAATGTATTGTGTCATTTTGGAGTCACTTTTGTTGTAAATAAGAATATAATATGTTTCGAAACAATTCTACATTCATGTGGATGCTACCATGATTACGGATAATCCTGAATGAATCGCGAATAATGATGAGTGAGAAAGTTACAGAGGGTCATACCCCCAAGACATGCTAACCTGCCCTGTTATCGGTAATGGTGAAAGGGTATAATTAATGATTTATTTTATACAGTCATTATTGCTCATCTTTATCAAGGGCGTGAAACATTTTGGGACCCCACTGTATTTTACACATGTCCACGTTGGTCATCCACTAAAATCAATGACGACAGATGAGGCTGGGAAAGTGAGAATGTACAGTAGCTTGCTCCCAGTGAGATGTCAGCCATATCAATACTGTCTGGATGGATCAAGTTCTTTCTATTTTCAGTTATGAAATTTGAGGATTTTTAAGTGAAAATGCAGTATGGGGTTTTCATCCATACTCCTCTTCACATTGAATCTTACTGGTTCTTCATACCATTCGTTATTCACTGTGTAATTAGTTCTCATGTCACTATTTATTGTCATACCCTGGTCTGTTTCACCTGTCTTTGTGCTCGTCTCCACCCCCCTTCAGGTGTCACCCATCTTCCCCATTATCCCCTGTGTATTTATACCTGTGTTCTCTGTTTGTCTGTTGCTAGTTCGTTTTGTCGTGAAACCTGCCAGCGTTCCCCTGCTCCTGTCTGTTCTTGCTCCTATTTTCTAGTCCTTCCCGGTTTTGACCTTTCTGCCTGCCCTGATCCTGAACCTTCCTGCCGTTCTATCCCTTGCCCCACCTCACTGGTTTATTGACCCCTTCCTACCCTGACCCTGAGACTGCGTGCCGTTCTGGACCTTTTGCACCCTCTCTGGATTACTGACCTCTGCCTGCCTTTGACCTGTCGTTTGCCTGCCCCTGGACTATAAATAAATGTTTGTTTCTTCGCCACTGTCTACATCTGGATCATACCTGAAACCTGATCATTTATATTTCATTTATTACATTTTTTATCTTCATCTTTAACACTGCGTTGACGTAAAATGACCCATGAGTAAGCATTTCACTTTTAGTCTGCACCTGTTGTTTATGAAGCATGTGAATTATATTTGATACCACAATGATTACACATGCACAACACAGTAATACACACAACACAGATTTCGGCTTCAAGGGTTTGCAATAATACTGAGCCTTCTTGGCATATTAGTGGATGTACATGAGAGGGGTAGGTGCGAGACATATTTGAACATTCAGTATTAGTCTCTGAGCAAGGCAGCTGCGACGGCTGAGACTTGGCTAGACTACCAGCCATTCATCTTCCCTTATCACTCTGAGTCTTCCCAGGGGTTTCAGAAATGGACAGAGAGCAATGCCTCAGGAAGGAAAGCCCAATATGGGACCATTATCTGAGCCAGTAGTGGATCACCTCAACAACCTGTCACGGTCAATGTTTGGTTCTGACATTTCATGTAAAGTTGTCCTCCCTTGTGAAATATCGTATTGCGACGGGGCACAGTGGCTGTTGTTTCGCCAAATTGGTTGTCAGTGTTTTTTGTTTTGCACAACAGCGATGCTATTTTAGCTCTATTTCTATTTTGGACACAGTTTTTCTAATCTTATTTACTAATTATATAATACACATGTAGAGATTGAAACTATATGTGGTAATGACAGACAAAATTGTATTATTAGTTTGATTTTTTTGTACTGGGATATTATTGACATAGATTTATATTTTTCTGTACCCCCAGGACACAGACACACGCACGCACACAAACACACAGACAGAGGTTGGAGCACCTGACCTCTATAGGCTACCTGCCACCTTTAATCGGTGCAGACCTGCACCCTTACTCTGGCTGGACAAACGACTGTACTGTCAGGATGGTAAGGGATCACTTGGATAGATGCTATCTGGCAATTCAGAGGAAAGGGATTAGATTAATCTGCTTGGAAAATGATCACAACCATGTATTGTCCATAGTAGTCACGTGTATGGGTATACCATTGCATAATTATGTTGCCAGAAGCTTTAAGGAGAGAAAATCATATCCAAGATTTAAATCAGTGCTAATCCCCATCCTATCTCTCACATTATTCCCCATGATGGTTCCGCTATCTTCTCTCAACCAGCATTTCACAAATAGAATCTCTGAAATGAATGTATGAGTGACTTGAACTGGGTCGTCTTCATTAGGACACACAACAAAAACAAGTTGTAAAATATTTTGCAACAGAACATGAGAGTTTCTTATTGGACAAGTCCAGGTAGTCACTCCTTGTGTCAATCACTTTTCTTCCGTTTGGTGCCTAATGAACATCACTCTGATGTCTGGCTCAGCCCAGTGTCACAGAGAGAGTTTGTAATAGTTCTTGTTACAGCATCTAAACTAGACAGCTGTAAGAAGTAAGTATTCCTCCCTAATGTGTTTCATGTTTCTAATGTGTGTTTCAATGGAGTGTGAAACTGAAATTGATATAAATGAGACCCTGTTAAATTACATAAGTAAGAAAGGATTAGTGTTTTTGCCAACGTCCCAAAAAAAGGGAGAGCAAAAACGCATCACATGTGAAACTGTCTAAATAACAAATGGGTCATGGAGGTGTGGAAAGCTACCGTTGAGCATGGTCACCAGCAACTAATGAAGGTCAAGTATGCCTGCCTTTAATTCAGTGTTAACCTATTTGCATAAAACCACTATTAGCACAGATCCATTATGGCAAAACAAGTATGTGGACAATTATATATCAATTTCAAAACATTGCAGTTTAAGTACACATATTGCTATCATAGCACTCACTTCAAGCTGCCCACGAGCAAAAAAATAAATAAAAAAAGGAATGATTTCCATCTAATACCCGAAGGATTCATTATTTTTCTATCGCCTCAGCTCTGCATTAACCAGCTTTGATATATATACACAGTATCAGTCAAAAGTTTGGACACACCTACTCATTCAATTGTTTTTCTTTAATTTGACTATTTTCTACATTGTAGAATAATAGTGAAGACATCAAAACTATGAAATAACACACATAGAATCATGAGGTAACCAGAAAGGTGTTAAACGAATCAAAATAGATTTTAGATTTTAAAATCTTACATTTGGATTCATCAGACCAAAGTACAGATTTCCACCGGTCTAATGCCCATTTCTCGTGTTTCTTAGCCCAAGCAAGTCTCTTCTTATTATTGGTGTCCTTTAGTAGTGGTTTCTTTGCAGCAATTCTACCATGAAGGCCTGATTCACACAGTCTCCTCTGAACAATTGATTTTGAGATGTGTCTGTTTCTCGCATGGAATAGCCTTCATTTCTCAGAACAAGAATAGACTGAAAGTGCTTTGTTTCTGGCCATTTTGAGTCTGTGATCGAACCCACAAATGGTGATGCTCCAGATACTCAACTAGTCTAAAGAAGGCCAGTTTTCTTGCTTCTTTAATCAGAACAACAGTTTTCAGCTGTGCTAAGATAATTACAAAAAGGTTTTCTAATGATCAATTATCCTTTTAAAATGATAAACTTTGATAAGCTAATACAACATTTTAACGCAGGAGTTATGGTTGCTGATAAGGGGCCTCTGTACGCTTATGTAGATATCTGCCGTTTCCAGCTAGAATAGTCATTTACAACATTAACAATGTCTACACTGTATTTCTGATCAATTTGATGTTATTTTTAATGGACAAAACATTTTATTTTCTTTAAAAAACAACAATCTCTAAGTGACCCCAAACTATTGAACGGTAGTGTGAATCTTTTTTGTGTATTTTTTTAATTTTAATTTACTGAGTATACAAAACATTAAGAACACCTGCTTTTTCCATGACACAAACTGTCCAGGTGAATCAAGGTGAAAGCTACACTAAATACACAAAAGTATGTGTATTCCCCTTCAAAGTAGTGGATTCGGCTATTTCAGCCACATCCTTTGCTGACAGGTGTATAAAATCAAGCACACAACCATGCAATCTCCATAGACAAACATTGGCAGTAGAATGGCCTTACTGAAGAGCTCAGTGACTTTCAACGTGGCACTCTCATAGGATGCCACCTTTCCAACAAGTCAGTTCGGAAAATTGCTGCCCTGCTAGAGCAGCCCCAGTCAACTCTAAGTGCTGTTATTGTGACGTGGAAATGTCTACAATGACTCAGCCGCGAAGTGTTAGGCCACACAAACTCACAGAACAGGACCGCTGAGTGCTGAAGTGCATGCAAGCAAAAATCATCTGTTCTCTGTTGCAACACTCACTACCGAGTTCCAAACTGCCTCTGGAAGCAACGTCAGCACAAGAACTCTTCCTTGGGAGGTTCATGAAATGGGTTTCCATGGCCGAGCAGCCACACACAAGCCTACGATCACCAAGCACAATGCCAAGCGTCAGCTGTAGTGGTGTAAAGCTTGCCGCCATTGGACTCTGGAGCAGTGGAAATGCGTTCCCTGGAGTGATGGACCACACTTCACCATCTGTCAGTCTGACGGACGAATCTGGGTTTGGCGCATGCCAGGAGAACGCTACCTGTCCCAATGCATAGTGCCAACTGTACAGTTGTCTGGGGCTGTTTTTCGTGGTTCGGGCTAGGCCCCTTAGTTCCAGTGAATGGAAATCTTAACACTACAGCATACATTGTAGACTATTCTGTGCTTCCAACTTGTCAAGATCGATATGGAAGAACTTGACAGGCCTGCACAGAGCCCTGACCTCAACCCCATTGAACATCTTTGGGATGAATTAGAATGCCAACTGCGAGCCAGGCCTTATCGCCCAACATCAGTGCCCGACCTCACTAATATTCTTGTGGCTAAATGGGAGCAAGTCCCCGCAGCAATGTTCCAACATCTAGTGGAAAGCCTTCCCAAAAGAGTGGAGGCTTTTATAGCAGCAAAGGGGGGACCAACTCCATATTAATGCGCAGGATATTGGAATGAGATGTTAGATGTGACTTTTGGTCATTTTGTTTATTTTGCCGTTATTTGTCTAGTGAAGCGGAAGCAGTGATGCACCAAAATGTTTTCCAATGGGCACTAAAGGCGAAGCATATTATTTTGGATCCCCCAAATGGACAACATTACTCATTTCAATTTGAAATCATGGTGGTAGTGGGTCTCTGTCCCTGCAAAGTCAATTAAGTGGATTTTCATAATTCTGACCACTAAGTACATATGTAGGATCTTAATTTGAGCCAGTTTGCGACAGCAGGAAAATAATCCTGCAGCAACAGGAAATGTAAATTAGTATGTGGAGTTGATACATTTTTGTTAGTGCACGTCAAGTCTGAAATTTCAAAGTGGAAATGAAAAGCTTTATAAACCTTTCTAAAACTCAAGTACACAGCAAGTTTGCATTCCCTGCTATGCAGGAAAATTCTCAGCAACAAAAGAGTGACCAAATTAAGATCCTAAATTATCACATTATTGACAACCTCGCTCCACAGCATTTGAAAGTCTAAATTAATAAGTAAACAAACCAATATTCTGGAGTTGTAATTTTCTCAGCTTCCTCAGTCTGCATCCAGACTGCACTGATATGCAACAGAGCTGGATGCCAAAGCACAAAACTAGGTTATATTTTTAGTTGGCAGTTTATGAAAGAAATCCCACATTAAAGCATGTCCACAATGATTTAATTACCTTCTAGTTGGCCTATGGGGAGCGCCATTTAATTGAAGATATTAGAGTATGAATACTAAATAAGTAGTGGCATAAATTGCCATTAAAACAAAATTAGACAGATGCTGTAGATGATATGATGGCAGCAGAGGACTCAGTTGATTTAGCACAGTCACAGATCGTCCCTCCTCTGGGGTTTGTACAGTACATGTAGGGTTTATGGAGACTAATTTCTGCCATCAGACAGATTAAAGGCCCTGCATCACAGAATCTGACTGCGGAAGTGGTTCAAAAGGTTGCTTTAGGTCGAAAACATCAGATTCAATTTCCTTCAAAATGGATGGAGGGCATAAGTAATGTTCTTGATGTGAGATATCTAAATGAGTCTCCGAAACTCGAAGGTCATCGGATTAAGTCTAACGTTTCCTCTGATGTCTGTGCTCTGTCTATGTTTTGCAAGGTTACCTCTCCGAGAGACATTGACTTCCCGCCTTTTGGACAATTCGTTGCATTGAATTAGTACCATGACAGACCATTTTGGTTAAGCCATGTATGAACTCACAGAAGTGGGATGTTGTCAAAGGCTCAAAAACTTGTCTCGGTTAGTATCGTCTGAAAAGAGAAGAGCATGTCCGTCAGGGAAATCGATTATAAATGAATACAAGGCATTTTGAATTGAAGAAATGTCTCCCTGTGAGCTTCACTGCCATTACTTCAGGTTAGAGAGGAGAAAGACTTTTGACTGGGAACCATACCTCATGTGAACACTTTCAGACAACACTGACGGAAATACGACACCAATAATGTTGAGAAGAGCAAAAGGTATTGCACTCAATGACGGAGGGTCAGTGTGGTTTTGATTGCCTGTGTACTGAGAATTAATACACCATAGATCCCTATAAAATCTAATTCAGAAACACAGTTTCAATGATAAACCAAAACATCTATCTTCCTGCACAGCACAAATGCATGTTTGGATCCACATACTAAACAAGACACGTTTATAGTTTGAAACAAACTAAACAGGTTCACTGAAAACTTCGCAGATAACTTGGTACTAGAAAAATATAACTAAAATGAAAGCAAAAATAGAAGATGTTATCCACCCTTACTCATCAAGTCTGCTAACTTAATTTTAAAGGTCTGAATTGGTTACTCATTTTGTTATACTTTATTATTATTTATTTATTTATTTTTATTAGTACCTTAAGACCAATAATATGCTGCTTAAGAGATTTCATATGTAAGGCTGAAACTGGCCTTTATGCTACAACCCTGTAATTATAGTGCAGGGTAGGGGGAACCGGGAGGGAGGGCTGGGGGCTAGGGAGGTGGGGGGCTTAAGAAGGGGGGCAGGGAGAGAGAGGGTCCTCTGGGTGGAGAGCGACCAACGGCTGGGTTTCCCTGTGGGTCCTACTTCTTATTTTTCATCCATGGGCTTACAAAACTAAAGATAACAATTACATTTTAGAAAAACAATGGCAACACTAGAAATGCTCTCATGGAATTTGAAAGGCCTTAATATTTCTATCAAGAGTTCCAGCTGTCTTGATGTTCTAGCAAGAAACCATATTGACATAGCAATGTTCCAAGAACACACCAGCTCCAAAAGGACGGACATAGAATAGAGAACCATTTGTCCAAACTGGCGGCTTTTTCATCAGCCCGAAACAAAACTAAGAAACTCAAAATCACCATTCTTGGTAAAGGCGAAGTCCAAGAAGGCAGAATCACTATCCTTAATGGAAAGAAAATTGCCTTTACTAATGTGTGCTCCGAATTTATATAATCCTTATTTTTTGATTCTCTGAATGGTATATTGTTAGAATAAACTGAATTATAACTGATTATTGGGACAGACATGAATGTCATTCTGGACATGCAATACAAATCTAATAAGACCAACTACAATCCTCAGGCTACCAAGGCTCTCCAACATACTTGATGTCTGGTGAGCTCATAAACCTAATGTAAAAGAGTACACTTTCTATTCAAACTATCAGGTGTGAAGGTAAGACCCAGATTCCGACAACGTCGAATTAACAATGGTTAAATAATCCAACAGGGGGAGGCAATAGACAGGTCAAGGCAGGCAGGGGTCAGTGAACCAGAGGTGGGGCAACGGTACCGGACGGCAGGCAGGCTCAGGGTAGGCAGAGGTTGATAATCCAGAGGTGGGGCAAAGGTACAGGTCGGCAGGGTCAGGGACGGGCAGGGTGATCAGGTAGACGGGCTCAGAGTCAGGACAGGCAAGGGTCAAAACCAAGAAGGTGAGAAATAGAAAGACTGGGAAAAGCAGGAGCTGAGATACAAAAACGCTGGTTGACTTGACAAGCAAGACGAGCTGGCAACATACAAACAGAGAACACAGGTATAAATACCCTGGAGATTATGGGGAAGACGGGCGACACCTGGAGGGGGGTGGAGACAACCACAAAGACATGTGAAACAGATCAGGGTGTGAAGTCCTACCTGGGTGCATACCTGGTTGACCGGGGTGCTGGCAGTGGAAGTTGGTGATGAGGGTTGGGCACTTCTCCTCCGGGCCATAACCCTCCCAGTCAACTAGGTACTGGAAAACCCTGTCCCGTGGTCAAACTCTCAGGAGGTGTCTCACCGTGTACGCCGGATGGCCATGGGGAGGAGGGGTGGGCCTGGAATCAGAAGACAAAGGGCAGTGGGATTGCTGACTTCCTCCTCTTGCTTGGGGAACAGCGGAGACTGATATCCCAAGGAACACTCGGAGGGCGAGAGACCCGTGGCAGAGCAAGGAAGGTTGTTGCGAGCAAACTCAACCCATACCAGCTGCTGACTCCAGGTGGTAGGGTTGGCAGAGACTAGGCAGCTACGAGTCGTCTCTAAGTCCTGGTTGACTCGCTCCGACTGGCCGTTGGACTGGGGGTGGAATCCGGAGGATAGGCTGGCCGACGACCCAATGAGCGTGCAGAACGCCTTCCAGAACCGGGACGAGAACTGTGGACCCCGGTCGGAGACCATGTTCACCGGGAGTCCGTGGATCCGGAAGACGTGCTGCACCATAAGATGGGCCATCTCCTTGGCCGAGGGTAGTTTGGGGAGAGGAATGAAGTGGGCAGCTTTGGAAAACCGGTCGACCACAGTCAGGCTGGTAGTGTTACCTTCAGACTGGGGGAGACCCGTGATGAAATCCAGGGATATATGGGACCAGGGACGGTGAAAGACAGGCTGTGGTTGGAGAAGACCAGCCGTAGCTTGCCGAGGAGGCGCTGAGAAACGCAGCAACATCCGGAACCATAGTCGGCCACCAAAAGCGTTGTCGCATGAAGACCAGGGTCCGACAAGAGCCCGGGTGACAGGCAAGCCTGGGGGAATGGGTCCACTCCAGGACCGCGGAGTGGACATCGTCAGGCACAAACATCCAGTTATCTGGGCAACCCCCAGGGTTCGGCTGGGACCACTGCGCCTCCCGAAAAGCTGCCTGCCTTCCAGGAACTCTACACCAGGCGGTGTCAGAGGAAGGCCTTAAAAATTGTCAAAGACCCCAGCCACCCCAGTCATAGACTGTTCTCTCTACTACCGCATGGCAAGCGGTACCGGAGTGCCAAGTCTAGGACAAAAAGGCTTCTCAACAGTTTTTACCCCCAAGCCATAAGACTCCTGAACAGGTAACCAAATGGTTACGCGGACTATTCGCATTGTGTTCCCTCCCCCCAACCCCTCTTTTACGCTGCTGCTACTCTCTGTTTATCTTATATGTATAGTCACTTTAACTATACATTCATGTACATACTACCTAAATTAGCCCGACCAACCAGTGTTCCCGCACATTGGCTAACCGGGCTATCTGCATTGTGTCCCACCACCCGCCAACCCCTCTTTTTACACTTCTGCTACTCACTGTTCATCATATATGCATAGTCACTTTAACGATACCTACATGTACATACTACCTCAACAAGCTTGACTAACAGGTGTCTGTATAAAGTCTTGCTACTCTTTTTTCAAATGTCTTTTTACTGTGGTTTTATTTCTTTACTTACTTACCTACACACACACACATACCTTTTTTTCCCGCACCATTGGTTAGAGCCTGTAAGTAAGCATTTCACTGTAAGGTCTACACCTGTTGTATTCGGCGCACGTGACAAATAAACTTTGATTTGATTTGATTCGAAGAAGAAGGCGCAGACATGCAGCTTAAGGTCCAGGGCAGAACGTTGTGACAGAATAGCCCCCACTCCGACATCCGAAGCATCAACCTGATGGGAAGAGTCAGGGTGAACCAGGATCGGAGCAGTGGTGAAGCGGTGTTTAAGGTCCCGGGAACGCCCGGTCAGCGGCAGAGGACCACGCGAACGGAACCTTGGTAGAGGTGAGTGCAGACAGGGGGAGGCCGGAGTGCTGTAACCCCCGGATGAAGCGGCAATAAAAGTTGCCGAACCCCAGGAAGCATCGGAGCTGCACCCTGGACTAGGCTGAGGCCAATCCACCACCGCTCTCAATAGACAGGTGAGGGCAGGCAGGGGTCAGTGAACCAGAGGTGGGGCAAAGGTACAGGTCGGCAGGCAGGCTCAGGGTCAGGGACAGGCGGGGGTGGTCAGGCAGGCGGGCTCAGAGTCAGCACAGGCAAGGGACAAAACCAAGAAGGCGAGAAATAGAGAGACTGGGAAAAGCAGGAGCTGAGACACAAAAACTTTGGTTGACTTGACAAACAAGATGAACTGGCAACAGTTCAGGAACAAAGGTATAAATACACCTGGGATAATGGGGAAGATGGGCGACACCTGGAGGGGGGTGGAGAAAATCACAAAGACAGGTGAAACAGGTCAGGGTGTGACACAAAAAGACACAAAACATTCTCCCAAATTGATTTCATACTATTACTGTATCTACTCCTCCATTTTCTTTAAATATAAATTCGATATATGAGCCTATCTGATCATAATGTTTATAACGGCCAGACTCACATTTCGTAATTTCTTGAAAGAGCCACAAGATGGTGCTTTAATGTTTCCTTACTACAAAACTCTACTTTTTGTAAACAATTTGAAATTTAATTGAATTAAGTCATAATGATAAAGAAAAATTCAGTCGGTGATCCTAAGATTTTATGGGTCACCATCAAAGGTTTTATTAAAAACAATGCAACTGCATTTGCATCTGGGCTGAATAAATCACATTTAAAGAAAATATTAGAATTGTAAAAGTTCTCAATAAACTATTTTTTCAGACCAGGTAGCGACTACTCTCTTCAAATTCAAGACATAACTAAATCTATTGATAAGACAGAGAGCAGAATTTGCCATCCATCGAGATAGACTCAACCATTAATTCCATGTTAATCAACCCAGTCATCTACTGGCTAACAAGCTTCACAGTAATGATCAAGTAGAGGATATTGAAACTATTGAATCTGAATCAGGTGAATTACTATCAGAACACAAATGAATCAACCAACGAGTCTCCCGTCTCTATAAAGAATTGTACACCTCTGATTGTAAATCCACACCAAGCCAGATCGAGTCCTTTTTAAAATGTATAAGAACTCCTCTTCTCTCAACTGAAGAATTGAGGGGGGCAAATCTGCTAGGGGGGCAAATCTCTCTCCATGAACTCAAAATGGCATTGGATAACATGAATAAAGGCAAATCACCTGGTTGTGACATTCATCCTGAGGTCTATTAAAAATGTTGGATCAAAGCAGGTTTGTTAAAAAACAATTATCCACAGATAACCTCTGTCATCTATTACATATCTAACATGCTTCATCAGAAACCAAAGCTCCTTGGCCAGTTCTGTCTCTCGACTATTTTCCAATCCCTCAGCCATAGTAATAACAGGCAATACCTGTTATGTTCCATTCAGAATAACTAGAAGTAGCAGGCAAGGTGATCCCATCTCATCACTGCTATTTTATTGTCTATGGAGCCCCTGGCCCATGCAATTTGACAATCGAAAGAAATTACACCAACATCTCTCAATTCTATGGATTACGTAATCTCATTATACGCCGACGATGTCTTACTTTATCTTGACAATGTATCTCAATACCTACCAAAAGCTTTGAAGATCATACACAAATTCAGCTCCATCTCAAGTTATAAAATAACACGTAACCTCAATTGTTTCCCACAAAAACTATTTGGGAATAGATATATTTCCTTCCATAGATAAAACCATTGCCAGAAACTTTAACAGAACGCTAAGATCAATTCAATCCGACCTCAGTAGATGGACTAATATCCCAGTTGCTTTAACTGGCAGAATGCTGCCACCATCATGCTTCACTGTAGGGATGGTGCCAGGTTTCCTCCAGACCTGACACTTGGCATTCAGGCCAAGAGTTCAATCTCAGTTTCCTCAGACCAGATAATCTTGATTCTCATGGTCTGAGAGTCCGTTAGGGGCATTTTGGGAAACTCCAAGTGGGCTGCCATGTGCATTTCACAGAGAAATGGCTTCCGTCTCTACCATAAAGGCCTGATTGGTGGTGTGCTGTAGAGATGGTTTTCCTTCTGGAAGGTGCTCCCATCTCCACAGAGAAACTCTGGAGCTCTATCAGAGTGACCATTGGGTTCATGGTCACCTCCGTGATCGAGGCCCTTCTCCCCCATTTACTCTGTTTGGCCCGGGCAGTCTCCAAACTTCTTCCATTTAAGAATGATGGAGGCCACTGTGTTCTTGGTGACTTTCAATGCTGCAGACATTTTTAAGTGCACTTCCCCAGATCTGTACATTGACACAATCCTGTCTCGGAGCTCTACGGACAAATCCTTCGACCTCATGGCTTGGTTTTGGCTATGACATGCACTGTCAACTGTGGGACCTTATATGGACAGGTGTGTGCCTTTCCAAATCATTTGAATTTACCACAGGTGGACTCCAATCAAGTTGTAGAAATATTTCATGGAAGATCAATGGAAACAGGATGCACCTGACCTCAATTGAGTCTCAAAGTAAAGGGTCTGAATACTTCTGTAAATAAGGTATTTCAGTTATATTTAATAATTTACCAAAAATTAATAAATAACTGTTATTGCTTTGTCATTATTGGGTACTGTGTGTAGATTGATGAGGAATTGTTTTTATTTAATCAATTTTAGAATAAGTCTGTAACGTAACAAAATGGGGTCCGAATACTTTCTGGGTATAGGGGCACAGGGCGAGACCCAGACACGGGAAGTAGCTGGTTCGCGTCTCTGATTTTTATTATAATCCAAGGGGCAGGCAAGAGAATGGTCGTGGACAGGCAAATGATCATAACAAGGTCAGAGTCCAGGAGGTACAGGATGGCAGGCAGGCTCGAAGTCAGGACAGGGAGTATGGTCAGGCAGGCGGGTTCAGAGTAGAGGCAGGCAGGGGTCAAAACCGGGAGGACTAGCAAAAACAGAGAAAAGGGAAAAACACGCTGGTTGACTTGACTTGACAAGACGAACTGGCAACAGACAAACAGGGAACACAGGAATAAATACCCAGGGACTAATGAGGAAAACAGGTGACACCTGGAGGTGGATGGAGACAAAAACAAAAAAAGGTGAAACAGATCAGGGCGTGACACCAGGGGTCTGAATACTTTCCGAATGCACAGTACATCTTCTTCAGGCTGTATTGCTGCCAGGTTTAATTTCTGGGGGAACTCGTTGAGGGATTTTCTGTTTGAAATTCATAATAGTGAATCATTAGGCCAATCACTGTGTAGGCCTACTTCAGAGCGTATTGTAGTTTGTCTTTGACAAACCAATGGATATATTGTAATCAATCAGTTCTAAAGCCTGATGTGGAGAGTTGATCACAACAATGATTTAAACCACCAAAGATTAAAGTCACTAAAGGTTATGGTCAACACTCACATATTCCGCACAGTATAATTGCTGTTATGATTGACATTTATTCACGACACGTCGTGAATAAAATCAACTATATTACAAACTGGCCTCCCCTCTTCTCCAGTCATTGGACCATTCAATTTCCTTAGCCAATCTGTAATTTGGACCTTTCTCTATATCTAGCATTTAGATCTTGCAAAGTCACTGGCGGTG
This sequence comes from Salvelinus alpinus, assembly GCF_045679555.1. Classification (NCBI taxonomy): domain Eukaryota; kingdom Metazoa; phylum Chordata; class Actinopteri; order Salmoniformes; family Salmonidae; genus Salvelinus; species Salvelinus alpinus. Next base: position 57,974,544 of record NC_092096.1, read on the forward strand.
CACGGAAGAAAGGGCCATCCTGCTAGATATTAATCTGCAATGTAAATCGCATTTGATCCTTTTACCTTTGCAGACCTGCTACGAGGCACTAGACCAACGCATGTTAGCAGTCTTACTGTTGTCTGTGTTTTCTTAAAGAGCCCATTGAGCAGCTGGTATTGACTGCATGCCTGGAGAGTAGCACAGGTAAACAAACACAAAGACTGTGTACACTACAAGTATTTCACTGAAGCAGTCAAGGCCGAAGCCTGCTTGCTACACCCCTTTAACAGCAGTATTGTTGTTTAAACTGCTATAACTGGTGTTTTGTTGACAGCTGCTGCTACTGGATGGATCTGCAGAGAGGACATTGACAATAGGGGAGGACTATTACAGGGTGCTTTTCGGAATTGTTATGTTGTGTTGCTATGATAAAGCTCTTTGTCAGTGTTCAGGTTCCTAGCCATCTTGGTCAATGGTGTGTTCCCCCAAAAAAGCCTCACAGACATTGTTTGTGGAGTGTTATATAAAAGGTGAAAAATATCGACATCAAAAGGAAAATGGATTCTTAGCAATCGGGAGACTAAATTACCTCGATGTTGTCCATTGATCAAATAGTCAGCAACGATCAAGTGATCATAAATGCCAGAGGGCAGTTCATCTTCCTGAATAAACTGTTTTTGTTGCTGTTGAAGTAGAGATTGACTGCTTTCTGAGTCATTCGGCTTGAATGAATGACTCCCAGATGACATTTTGATGCACAAGGAGGAGAACTAGGGCAGCTACAGATAAACATTATCTATCTGTTGTCCTTTTCCATAACAAATGTCTAGCTTGAAGACAATCTGTTGTCTGATGTTTTCTTTTCAAATCTCTCTCTCTGGTGGTTCAACATCCATCATTTTTGGGGGGGAGAATAGACACCAATACAGCACTGTGTACATTCAGAGGGTAGCTGGTTTCTGTATTACAGTTCTACCAAGTATTCATACCACTGACATACTTTAATGACTGCAACTAAGCATCTATTTAAAATAAATTAGATTTTGTACACAATCATACCTAGTTATAGTCAGTTATACCCATATGCGAGTACATAAGGCAGGGGTGGGCCAACTATGGTTAAAATCTGCCCGGGAGAGATTATTATTTGTATTATAAATGATAAAAACGTCCAGGCCATACTTGAATGTCTAAAACTAGATAGAACATATGTAGAAATGATCTTGGCCTTATATTTTCAAACTGCCATTTTTCTGGCCCACAGATACATTTTTACGAACAAATCAGTCCAGAAAAAAACTTTGCTGGCCTCCGTAAATTTACAAAAATCCTGATGTGGTCCTAGAGCCTAAACGTTTGACCACCCCTGACATAAGGTGGTCCATCTCTGCAGGTAATCTGTTTATCAGGCCAAGATCCCTGCAACAGGTACCCTTCCACCCTCTGATGATACTGTATGTATAATGTAATATGTCTGCAGAAAAACATGGATTCAAATAGACTTTTTTACATTTGCCCTAGAATAACTACTTTTGGATAATACACACCAATACAGTGTTCTGTGTAGATTCAGAGTGTATCTGAGTATTTCTACTTCTTGTATACCATTGGCAGATTTTTATATGCACAAAAATAAGGTCATTTTGGTTTTGTACACAGTCATACAAAACGTGGTGTAGAAAAGCACAATCTTAGGCGAGTACGTGGGGAGCTATATTTATGCAGATTTGTCTGTCTGGTCAAAATCACTGATACAGATTCCCTTCCACCCTCTGGTGGTATGGATAACTTGTTATTATGTATCCAAAGAAACCCGGAGTCTAATAAAGGTCCTATTTATCAAATTACTATAGGCGGAATTAGGTGTTTTTGGTTCAAAATGGGTCAAAATGACCCCAAATTACTTAATTGACAAAGTAATGAAAACATTAGAAGAATTGAATAACGATCAAAGATATGTCTCTGGGGTCAAAATGGGGTCAAAATGTGGGTAGCTTGAGGGTTAAGAAATTCATTAATATTATATAATGTGGCAACCCTAGAGCCAACATTCAAGCCAACATTTGATTTAAACAATTAACTAAACTTCCATAGCATTCCTTAAATGAAATAAACACATTTTGCATAGCCTTTCATTTTAGACTACCCACAATGCATTACCTCAAGGTGCAATACCACCACACAGAAATGTGTGGCAGTGGCAGCACACAAGCATGAGGAGCATCAGTTCATTTCTCTGTCTGTGTGTTTTAGCTTTAGTTCTACTTTCTCCAGAGTTGAGGAGAGAATAATGGCTTCTTACTTATTGGCGACATGGCCTGCCTCTTTCACACAGAGAGCTCTTGTTATTGAACAGATCCCGGTTGTCAGGGAGGGCCAAAGCCCTCTTCTGTGCACCAGCTCACTGACTCTGTGAGGTGACTACTGATTAGGTGCAGGAAGTGTGTCTCCTTTGTGTCGGGATGTGTGGCGCTTCAACTGGTTGTCGAGTACAAACCCAGAGGCTTTTCAGTCGACAAGAATGCAAAAGAAACCGCTTGCTTTTCCAGCCTATGCCATTATGTTAAATTCCCCTTTTATTTTCAGTATGCAAGGGGCAAGACTGTGTCACAGTAAGCCTAGCTTTTAGATAAATGGGAAAATGCTACAAAGTATGGCTTCCAGACAATCCATGAATGTTGCAGTGTTCCCTTAAGAATTCCTTTGAAGTTCAAACAGGTGGCTGGTGTGTGCGCGCATTTGTTAATTAGGCATATGCACGTTGACATGTTGCATAATGCATGCATATAAGTCAGAGAATGGACAAGCTGTCTTGTTACACCAGTTCTTGTCTCAGTGTATGGTTAACCTGTAAGGTTAAATATGATGGACTTCACCACATTATCACATCTAGTCACAGATGCCAAGCATAAGTAGTTGCATAATAAAAAAAAAAGATCAAATGACTAAAGAGCTACTGAATGGGAATCCTTCAATAACTGGATATCCCGTTAACACTATATACTCTATACACAGCTTTTTGCACAGTGTTGACCTCATGAATTTGTTCTGCTCCAAAAAACACAAAAATACAAAAACGACCTACATGGTTAACATCTGAATATCTTCAAGGACGCACTCAGATCTTTGACTCCTCCCTGTTGGCTTGAAGGACAGCTCCATATTGAGTGAAATGTGTGATGACTTAATGTATCATGCAAAGTAACAGAGCTTTGTCTAGCTTTGTCACGTTGGCATGCTGCATGTTTTTCATTTGTATTCCAAGATAGGTGAGGCAATCATTTGATGAAATTAAAGAGACAGAGAGAGATTTTTTTGTTATGATGAATTGTCTTCAATATGTCATGGGTCCAAATAACACAACCTGCCTAAAACAATTGAAATAGTACGAGGCTATATAACCTTACAGAAAAGTAATTAACCTAAACCTAACCTACAGTGTAAGGTAGAGAGGATAAGAACGACTAGAAAGAGTAGGCTTTCCCTTTCTTTCTCACTCTCTCGCTTTCTTTCTATGCAAACCTACTGTCTCATATTTTACACAATCTAATATAATTTACACATTCATTAATTAATAATTCACACTAGTCCAATATAGGTCTGTCTATTCATGGCTACATTTGCAACAGTTTCTACCACACTCCAAAGGATTTCCAATTGAAATTAACACAATCAAAGTGAAAATTACACAAGGACATGCAACCAATTAATAATTTAACTGCATTGTTCAAACGTTGATATTCAGCCTACGTGCAGATGAATCATTCCATAAAAGCTCTGAAGTGAAAGATATGGTACAATTCCTATTCTAACACGCACATCTCATTTGAATGCCCTTCGTTGAACTTTGAATGGCATTGAACCTTTGATCAAAATGCCACATTGTTTGCCAGACATTGTGGATTCAGAAACAAATCCCCCACTGACTTATTGATGATTAGATGAATATGAAAAACACTAAATGGCAGAGCAATCAATATCATACGATCTCATATCATGTTTTTAGTATTTTTTTTTTTAACTCCATATACAACCTTGTAAATATGAACAGCAGCTTACAGACACACACAAACAACTACATCTCATCTGCCCAGACCCTCATGCTCACACCCCCATTCCTAGTGCCTGCATTATTGTTTGCCACTTGGTCGTAAATTTGATCAATCACCCACGCTATTTCAATATTTAAATTAATAATTGGGTTATTCCATTGTGTTAATGATGGCAGATTGATTGTTTTGCGGGTTTTTAGTATATATTTTGTCAAGATGAGTGATGAGAAGAGAATCGTCCAGCCTATTGGGTATCTCACTACACCCCCATATGCCATGTCTTGAAATATGCAGACGGATGGATTAAAAGTTTGTTTACATTGTTTTACTTCTGACAGCCAACTTTCTCGCTCTGTCCACAACAGTCTGCCCTGTTTATTAAAGGACATTATCAAACATTAATGAGGAGGCATTGAGACGTCAAATATTTTGACAGGAGGAAATGAGAGGTTGCGGTCCTGGGTGATATTATGCAACTTCCTCCTCAGATTTCCCAGTGCAACTCTCCGAGAGGAAAATCAAATCCAGATTTAAGCAGGCTGCCGGATGATCCAATTACAAACATGGCACAGTATGACTTCATCCTCTGCAATAGACTCTGCAGCATGCTAACATTGGCATCCGTACATCTCCAGCCCCTGTCACAAAACCAGATGTACACACATTAGCGATAGCAATGATGATCACATCGCAGTGGTCACCAATGAACATAGCTCCTTGGAGAGCTCCATGAGATGTACCAATTTTGTTATCCGTCTGTTTGTGTGTGCTGTTTGGGTGCAATATATTTCTTTATAGATTGAGATGGTCTGCTTGGAGTGAATATTCACGTCAGTTGAAATGTGTGGTGAAACATGCATGGCATCCATTTTGTTTATGACAGGGGTAATTGCTTGCTGTTGGGGTAGGTGGTAGCTTACTTGGCAAGCTTAGCACAGTTGATTCAAGAATGACTTACCAGACACCTTGATTGGACTGGAAGAGGCAAGAGATCTTAAGAGTTAAAAGCAACTCTATGGCATGTCAAAGACAATATGGTGGATTTGTAAGCATGTAAAATAGGGACTGTCTCTCTGGTGACCTCTCTGGTTCTTCCTAGTTCACAACCTGTTGTTTGAGTGGACAGAGAAAGAGATTTTTGGACAGAAGTGGCGTTCAACACAATTCAGCTGTGGAATAAAGTTCAGTTCAACAGTATTAAAATGCTGGCTACCATGAAATTTGTGGATAACTCAGTCAGCTAATCCTAACCCTAAACTTTACTTTACAGGAACACTGGTCATAATCAAGCAAGGTCAGCAGATTAATTTATCAGTTAATAGTCTTTTTTTTTTTTTACAATGTTCTTATTAAACAGTGTGCACTTCCATTGCATAAGCTATTGTTTGTGCTTTCTTAAAGAACACAGAAAGAACACAACCTTTTCCAAATATCTGGCAGATCATCAAGAAAATGTGGCCAATGTCTGCAGGCTGGACATTAGGAAGACTTAGAGGACACAGATGAGAGACTGCTGCTCCAGGTTTCAAGGTTTAAGAGTGCTGGCGGGGTGTCTGGACCCATCACACCTAGCCCACTGTGACACTATCTACCGATTCAATCTACAATATGCTGAAGAAAATGGTCTAAATCCTCGGGGGGGGGGGGGGGGCCTTTAACAGAAAATAATTCTGCCCTTGAAACACTCAGGGCCGTCTTTTGATTAGATGATGCTATCTTTGTTTAGACTTCAGCATCTAGGGCCTTGTGTTCATATATTTAATAAAAATACAATTGCCCGGCCCCAGCCCCAATAAAGGCTAGTTATCTCGTCATCTTTAATTCAAAGATTATCAGTGTTGATTGGCACTTGAAACAGAGGTGGAACCCCCCCACCCAAAAATGGGCCAGTGACAATGTCAAGAATCCATCCACTTGTCAAAGCTCAGGTGTTTCGGGTCAGATTTCTTCCTATTACCTTGACTTAAGGCCAGACACCGGGTGAATACCATTAGGCTTCCAGCTAAAAATGTCTGGCCATATCCCTCTATTCTTCTTTTCATTTAACTGGACTAGACAATATAACAAATGGGTAAGGTTCCCTTATTGCAAAGTGGTGCTCATTATATACACTCTATTCCAGTCCTCCAGTACCCCCAACCACACACATTTTTGTTGTAGCCCCGGACAAGCACACTTGATTCAACTTGTCGACTAATCATCAAGTCCTTAATGAGTTGAATCAGGTGCGTTTGTCCGGTGCTACAACAAAAATGTGTGCTGTTGGGGGTACTGGAGGACTGGCATTGGGAAACACTGCTTATTGTAAACATATTGATATTGCCAACAGATGTGATGTCTGCAATGAACACAACAATCACCACCATTAATATCTTTGATGATTAATTCATGCTATATTTTCTCTGGAAGTTAACCAGTCACTTTCTACCAAAAGAGCTAATACGCACTGCTACAAACAAGATATTACCAAATATCACAGATTTACAAGTGCCTCAAATCAATGTCTGGACTGATTTCGTATACAGGGCAGCAGCTTTGTCATTGCACAAGTGGGATCCTGTTATATGCTGTTCACCCCCATGTTGTAAACTACAGTACATTCTGCAGGTCCCTGAACAGTCATTACCGGGCTGCTGGCCTGCATCTATTGTGGCCTGTACACAGTAAGAATGATCTTCCAGATGAACTGGTTGTGGGCTTCAAGGGAATGTCAGACGACCTGTTTGCCCATGGCATCGGAAGCAGGCCAACTCCCAGATGACGTAGTTCTTGAACACGGCAAACATTTAAGGGTCGCACAGGACTGTGGTCGCCACCCTCAACAGTCATAAACAGGGGCGACGCAATGGTATCCTAAGGCATATTTATGGGTGAAATACGTGATAGAGGTGCCTTGGTGTACAGTTAAAAACATTTTATTTTATTTACCTAGGCAAGTCCAGTTAAAGCTAAGGATGATGCATGCCAGGAGTAGAGAGACTTGCGAATGAAATCCACAAGATATATTCTGGATGATTGATGTAAAACTGCATAGTAGGTGTTTGAATGACTTTCATAATTCAATAACAGTTTAGTGTAACATAACTCATTGCACTGAATTGAAGACATTTCCAAGTAAGCCATTGGCCTCTAAAACAAAAGAGTACCACTAGACCAACTAGTAGAACACACCAAGTGTAGCCAGTGTGTAGTGATGTTTCATCGTGAATTTAGAAATGTGTTCTCCTAAATCACCCTCACAACATAGTTTACCTGCAGTTGTTTACCCCAACTTTTTAAAAGCTCTCCAAGATAAACTGTAGCCTTGGTCATGTCTCCTTTTACAAGAATGACCAGAGGGTAGCAAACATTGACAAAATCCCCTTAAATCAATGTTATCTCAACAGAAAAGGGTAGGGAGGCAGTTTCTTTTATTTGCAAGGACTGTCAGGTCGTACCAATACACAAAACCAAGAGATGACATTGATTCACCTTTCATTTGGAATTCTGCAGGGCATTCGCCCATTGATTTTACAGGGAGGGTCAGATACGAAAATGTGCCATTTGATATATATGTCATATCTGACCTACTCCTTCACTGGTATTCATACACAACATACAAGTGTCTCCGAACACACACACACACACACACAATGGTTTTCCCAAAACAATCTCTTCAACTGAACAGCCAGCAATCCCTGCAAGTTGAACACTTCACCTTCTCAACACATCTACATTGAAGCCGCCCGGCCCTATAGCCCAGGGACCATCAACTAGATTGGGCCGCAGGTCGAGTTTTTCTTGAATGGATGGTCAGTAACATAATTACAAATCATTTGTAGACTGCAAATTGATCGCAAGAAGCCCAAACAGATATAATATTTGACTAAAACAATCATTTCAATCCTTGCTTACATTTGTATATGATCACATATCTCTCTCTATTATGCGTGGGAATACTTTGAAACAGATTTCCAAAATTAAAATCCCTTGGAACTGATTTGCGGGTGTTTTTACAGTCTTAGGTAAAAAAATATAAATAATACATTTTGCTTAAATAAAATCACCCGCGGGCTGAAGTTGGCCGACGGGACGCCAGTCCTTCTCCTGAAGTACTTAACCAATGTCTTCATATCGGTTCCTCACTATTCACTATAAATAACTTTATATCATATCAGCCATATATTAACGACAAGACCAACCAGAAAGTTCAAATGGTATTTTGCAAAACATACTTATGTGACCATCATAACATCACCAATGTCTTACTGTACTTAGAAGATAATGCTAATAAAATTAGATTCCAAACAGTGATACTCTTAAGTGCCCTTTTTCTTGATTTGCTGTACATGTTCCCTCAAACCAACAAAGGACAGCGGGCATCCTTTCAAGCTGCAAATTGCAATAACATGCACAATAACAAAGAGTGGTCCCACTCCCTATAGAATGTGTCTCAATTACTGACAGATATGTAATTTAGCTGTCAGACCAAGCGTTGATAACTTTCTTTTCTTATTTTTCTACAGACAACCTTGTTGTTCATTTTGTCACGGAATGCTTTGTGAACATTAACAACCAAACATGCAATATGACATTACAAAATTAGAAAGTTTACATTGTTGTTTTCGATATGGAAGGATTTGAAGTTCTTGTTCTTCATTTATAAAGGAGAGCGAGGTTATTTTTTCTAATGGCCGACAGGATGGGTGGCATGGACAGGCGATGGAGAGGAAGGAGGGATGAGGGGATAGACAATATCCTTCCTTGTCAGGACCAAGGATATCTACGGTTACATGGACTGTCTGGGGGATGTGTTGTCTGAAAGGATTCAAGGGGGATTTTCAAGTTTGAAATTAATAATTGTGTATTTATGCCCTCTACCAGTGGGGGACAAAAAAAGTTTCATTTACTACATAAGGAGAGTTGTGTTGCCTGTATGAAGTTGTTTTTAGACTAGGAAACCATTTAAAACAACAAGTTGAATGTATGATTTATTGATTGCATAATAAGTGAAGCAGTTCCACGAAATGAGTCCCTTTGCGTTTCTTTAATATTTTAATTCGAAATTGTGCATCAATATTGAATTTTAAAATCCTGTTATATTAAATGAAGTGCCCTTTAATATAGACCACATGGAACATTCAATACATATGACGTTTAATATGAAAAAAGACTCACTACTAAAGTGCCAAAATTCTGTATTTTGACACATCCCTCTGTGCACACTCTAAACTCCAGGAAGATTTAACCCAGTTAACCTCAAGTTTCACCACCATTGTAAAGCCCTAGTTATTCTGTTGCTTTGACAAAGTCATTTCTGAAGATGATTATTTATTTCATGTGATTAGTGATTCATTTTAGGGAGAATTATATATATTAAAAAAATAAGAATTAAGGTCCACCCTGTTACGTGAACTGAACTCTCGTTTTAATATGGTGAGACTACTCCATTTTAAGTTGTTTAAAAGAAAGAAACTGAACATCTAATAATCAGATCATAGTGTGAAAGCAGGTTCTATACTTCTGCGCCATTTTCTGATGTTTTGAGGTGGAAAACTGAGTGGGTCGAGCGTAACACGTCAACCCACGTCAACCCATAGATAGAGAGGCTAGAAATGTTTTAACAATTTAAATGTTTAGTGAAACTTGCATTCAATTGCCCCCGTCGCACACTTGCTTCCATTCCCCGTCACAAAGGGATTTATGGCTGATTTAAGATGTAATTGTCAACCCTGTTACTTTATTTGGCACTTAATAGCATTACTCTAGTCATTTTATTTAAACTCTTGACATGGGAAAACATGTATTTTGTTATGTTGAACGTGCTCTTCCTGACAGAATGTAAAAATGGTGAAATAAAATGTGTTTTTTCCCACCAAGTTACACTACCTAAAAGGGACTATTCATTCGAATGCTCTTTCTTGAAATGGATAAAAGGAAAGTTATTTTGTCTTTTCCCCTGGGACCTACAGTATGATAACTGATTCAATTATTTAAGGCCCTTAGTGAGATGCCACACACTGCAGTCTCAAAATATTTAGAGCCTTCCCCCTCACAGAACTAACGCTTATCTACAGATAAAGACTAATTTGACATTTTCTCACATTTCCAGTGAATGTGATTGATCTGCCGACCCAAAAAAGTTAATTAAAGCATCCTCCACACGCGCTAACATGCATCAGCATTAGATCATAGCCATCAACACACAAGCGCACGCACACACACACAAGGCTCAGCGGTTGAGTAGTTGTGTCGATTCCAGACCTGTTTACTCATGACGGGGTCGTTTTGTGCAGCATGGCAGAGGCGGTGAGGGCCCGGGGCCCACTTATGAGCCAGTGTAATGACTCATTAATAAAGTGAATGGAGGCCAGAGTCCCTTTTTCAGCACGTTTCATTAACTCACCCACTTTGTAAACGCCAGTCAAACTGACACGCGGCGAGGGCCATAGCTCTTCACTGCTACCCGAGAGAGATCTAAGAGGGGATCCAGCCTCATGCATATCCATGGGGAGGAAGGAAGTGTCCCTTTAGTGGCGGCGGGCCGCGAGCAGTTATGAGACGAGCCTCACATCCCCTTGTCATTTTTCACTAGGACTCGGCCATCAATCACATCTGCGACTCCATGAATACAGGATTGGAGGCGGACATTTTCTTTTTTGTCCTACTGCTTTGAATGCATAACATGCAAAAACCAATAAAGCAAAGTAATAAGGAGAGAAGTGCCGAGTTTCAGAAACAATATATTTGATTGGGTGAAATGTTACTGCTTCATAGGAATTGTCAAATGCAACAGTCTACACAGCATGGACCATATTTTATGTACAGTACAACACTGGCATGACATTCATTGTCCGATCCAATGGCTCTTCACTATAAGCATCTTGACATACAGTACATGTAGCTACAGCTTGCACAACATTATATGACGCATGTCATGTCATATTGGGTCATTACCAGCATCACATAGCTGACCATGGTCCTGTCATCAAGCATTGGAAAAGTTAAAACATCTGGAAAGGGCAAAATGTTCAAGGTACAGTTCACCCAAATTTCAAAATGACATTGGTTTCCTTAGTCTATAAGAAGTCTATGGACAAGATAAGACATCTATGCTGTGGTGTAATTTTGTTTAGTTTTTTTTTTACATGGCCACTATAACTGCAGCAGTCTCCATACCCACTCAGTTGAGAAAGTCAATCATTTGAAGAAAAAAAACATGGTCATGACAGATATTCAAGTAATAATCAAGGCAAATATTAATACAAAAAAATGAATGATTGCTTACCCACCTTTCTTCATAGCTCATGTCAGGGTAAACTGATGGATGTTCACTCTCTTATTCACCCACATGTTATCCTCCATGTTCAGAGTAAATATTATACCAGCAGTGACACATTTCCATGTATTGTGTTCATGAAATAGCTATTTAAACAGAGCTCATACAACACCTTTATATGCAAGGCCTTGCGTTGCCTTTTGGAGTAATAGCAATGTAAAACCCACAGAAAAACACAACCTTTGTGATAACTATGTGGTAAATCTTAATCAGTCATTTATTTGTTGGCAAACAAGTTTCACTGTTACAACAAATATTAGTTATGAGGTCATTCAACTTGGAAACCAATACAAAAATGAATAAATAAAAAAGCCATAACCACTCACAATAAAAATGAATCTGTGCTGCTGAATTCTTTACCTCGATTTTTCACTTTATTTTGTAGTTTGAACTAATAAATAAATAATCTTTTCCCTTGAGGAAGAAAAGAAAATACATTTCCCGTTGTTTTTCTCACTAGAAACGTTCACTCTTCAAAAAGTAAAATACGGCCTCTTTTTCGGTTTGCCTAGTGCTTATTGATATTCAACGTGTTCTGTCTCTCTAAGAATGCACCGGTCTCTTATAACTGATGCAGGCCAACACTTGGCTAACTTTTCAGACACTTGTGATGTGTTCCTTCTATGGTGTGTGAACCATCCTTCTCTTTCTATCTACACAGTGAAGAAATAATCGAACTGTGAAATAAAAATGGCTTGGAAAACATTGGTGGTTACATTGCTAAAGAGAGAAAAATCATGTACGGTAAGTGTTTTGTTTTGTGATTTTTTTTGGGGTGTTATTTCGTTTTGTTGCTTTGTTTGTCGTTTCTTGAAAAAAATGCTCATACTGGTGTCAAGACCAGCACAACAGAAAGGAAAGGCTCCTAACCAACTACATTTACAGAGACAAAGGTTTGGGTGGAACAAAAATCATACTAATATGTGCAACGCTAGTATCTGTACATTTACATAGAAATATCTCATAATTCTGTTATTTGTTTTTTTCTCTCCCTCTTTTTCGACAATTGTTATTGTTACAGCAAAATAAAAATAAAACAACAAAACCAAAAATATGCTGTAAAGCACATGGGATTTAAAGAGGTCCTTCATGATATTGTTCAAAATCAGTTTAGTCGAACTTGCAGGAACACTTCAGAAAAAAATGTGCTGCAATATCACTAGAGAGGAAGAAAACCCCTTAAAAAGCCATTATGGATACAGAAGTATAATAAAATAGTCTTTCTTGATTTGTTCTGATTTGAACTCTACACATCTACTAGTAGCAGAATGTTTTTTTGTGGCTGTTTGTAGTTCCTTTGGACTGTCAAATCGCATTTCAGAGCACGAGATCCCACCGTCCCGAGTGCTCATCTCCCCTCACACTAAGGGGAAAACATCCATCCACACAGGGTTCGGGCATCTCAACCAAAAAAAAAAAAGAAGTGAAATGCACATCAATAGACTTCTCCAACATCCAACCCAGACTAGATGTATTATCCACAAAACATAACAGTTTCAATATTCTGTCTGCGGTCAGTACTGGGACTGGCATCAGTTTCGATTATAGTCTTCGGGACAAAGAGTAAAAAAAAAGGCTACCACTGCCGACGATTGATCAGCACAAAGGGAACGCGTAGGGCGAAGTGGGGGGGGAAGAAGGGGAACCACGGCGAGAGAAGGGATTGGGGCGGATGGGTCAGGGGAGTTGGTTTTGTAGGCCTATAGGCTGGTGACCAGGTGCGAGGGCTCCTGGGGGGACTCTTCAGGGGACAGATCCTCCTTATTGGGGGGCACGATGAACCCATCACTGCTGCCCCTCCCTAGTTGGTAGTAGGAGTGCAGCTGGTTACGTGAGCCCAGGTTAGGCATGCTCTTGTAGTAGACATCGTCCTGGCTGGCCTCGGGGCTCTTGCCCCCTGCCGGGTGGCCCTCTCCAGCATCTTTATCGGCGAGGATGGCGGTAGTGGTGGTGGTGGTGCCGGAGTCTGTGGTCTCCGGTAGGCCTGCCAGCACGGGCATGCTGGTGTAGAGGGAGTCCCTGGGATGGTGCAGGTGGTGGGGGTGGCGGCTGGGGGAAGTGGGCTCCACATCCAGGGTATGCTCGTTGGTGAGCAGGGGGAAGAAACTCTCGCTGTTCTCCTGCGGGATCCGCCGGCGGGACGAGGACGAGGTGGTGGTGGCCGAGGAGAAGGCTGGGTGGTGGTGGTGGGGGAGCGGAGGCTGATGCGGCGGGCCCTGGTTGTGGAGGTGGTTGTGGTGGAGGTTGTCAACGGGTGGCAGCAAAGGGGGTCTCTGGGGCAGAAGAGGGGCGTTGGACTCTTCCCGAATCAACTCCAGGCCCAGACCTTCATCATGGAGGTGCGGAGGGAAGGAAGAATGCTCATCCAAGTCCAACGCCACGTTCATCCCCCCCATCCCCCCCAGGCCAACATCCTTGCCTCCATTGCTCATGTTGTTCACCAGCTTGTTCATGAGGTTGCGGTTTTGCTCAGCAGAGCGGTCGTGGTTGTTCAGGTAGGAGGGGATGTAGTTAGACGTCAGCTCTTTCAGGATCTTCTTCTCCAGCGTAGTCTCCTTGTGGTTGTAGCCCCGGTCGATGATCTGGACGCAGTCGCTCATGTAGTCGGCGCTGGCGATGCTGTAGCCGTGGTTACCATTCAGTGGTAGAGTATCCATGACACTTGTATCCCGGGCATTGTTCAGGATTCCCTCTGGAGAGAAGAGAGGGATGGAAGTAGCGGTCGCTCATTAGAATGGCTAAATGTCATCCGCTTGGACGTGTTCACGCACACATTAAGCCTGGCAAAACTCTGCTTTCTTTTAATGTGAGGTGCAACCTTCAGGGTGGCACACAGATTGTGCTATTTAGTTGAACCTTTTCACTATAATTTTGTGTTGGGTATATATGGTATGTCTACAAATGGCAGGATTCTCTAAATGATTTAACATAGTCAGTCGATTCTAGATATGCTTACCTTTTCACACACACACAAAACACAAATTCAGAGTAAAATGATATATTCAAATCGTACTTGTAATGCAATTACATTTCTGTCATAATTCTATATGTTTGGCTTGTGTTGTAGTTGGGAATAAATTTGTCCAAAGATGAGAACACTTATACATGTGTGACAATCGACAACATTTAAAGCTTTATGCACATACACTCAAACGACAACAAACCACAACCATGCATTTCATTTTAAGAGCGAGATACACAACATACATCTTCTGGACCCCAGTCATATAGGCCCCCGATTTAAAGGTTAACTCAGCAATATGCCATAATCATCTAGTGCGGGGCAACTTCCTGCCTACAGCAAATCAACAAAAACAGCATTTAAAATCTGCCACAATGTGGGCAATGGAGATGGTGCAAATTGGGAAGAGCCAATAGTAGCAGTCTCGATAGATGTGAATGTTGTTGTTGATATCTGTAAGCATGATGTCATACTGCTGAGTCTACCTTTCAGAAAGCTTCATCTTAAATTGAGTTGGCTATGGAATAACATAGAAAGAAAGTTCATAGTAAACTTACTGACTTTGTAATGATAAATATACTGTAGACCATAGAGCAGGGTTTCTCCAACGTGGTCCTGGGGACCCAAATGGGTGCACATTTGAGCTTTTTGCCGTAGCACTACACAGCAAATAATAACTCATCACCAAGCTTTAATGATTTGAATCAGCTGTGAGGTGCTAGGGGAAAAAACAAAACGTGCTCCCCTCGGGGTCCCCAGGACCGAGTTTGGGAAACGCTGCCATAGAGGGTTCGGCGATGAGGGTAAACTTGACAATTATACGTTAGGAAAGGACTTTCTGTTCTCTCATGCAGAGAAAGTATGGATTCCCAATTGTAAAATGTTCACGGAGATGTCAACATTCAGCCTCACACAAGGTCATCAGGCTAGTTCAAATGTCTCTAAAGTTAAGCCTCTTTCCCCTACTTTTTTTTGCAGTTAAAATATTCATGTACAACGTAAAACTATGCTGGTGATGACCGAGTTCCAAGATTGGCCGACATCTGAGATGAATCCGATATCTGAGGACCATGAGCATGTCGGCTACTTTGGCCAATTTAATCTTAAATTATGGATTACAATTATGTCAACTATAAGTGACAATGACATCTTATGATATCAAATGGATGCACCTTGGGCTGGTCATTTTGAAGAACATATTAAGATCTTTCAAAGCATCTCCTTTGTGTGAATATAGTTGACGGATATTCTCCAGAAGAGGTTAATCATTTCGGAGGAACGTCTGACATTTTGAACAGCTCATTGAACATTGTTCAATGAACAATAGTATTCACACATGAATTTAGATTGACTCTCACATTTCTATTTGTCAGAGGAAGACCTGTGTTTTTGAAATTGGATTTCTACTTCCAAATAAGACGACTGTATTCTCATTCCCCTTCGTCAGCATAGAGTGAAAAGAAAGTAAATCTAAGGTCAATTACATTTGGTAAGCAATGTTTAGTTTGACTCCCATACTTGTCTCTCTGTAAGGCACTTTTAGGGACAGCATGAGGAGAAGGAAAGACAAAGAAAAAACACAAGTAAGCATAACAGTGACAGGTAGAAGAGACGTGCACACAGGGTTGATGATGCTTCCAGAAATGACCTCCCGTGCGTCATGTAAACCTTTCTAAGAAACTATGATCACAGTATATTCAAAGGGGGGGAAATGAGTTTACATATATGATGTATTAATCTTGCTATAACATGTTAGTGATCTCCATTGCCAACAAACACTTGAGCACATGCCCCTATAACTATTAGATGTGTTTTGCATAGACGTTTGCTGAAGTTTGTAGTGGCTGTTAAGATCGAACCAAACCATGGATTACAGTTTCTGTTCTCGTGGCCCATAGAATACTTCCCAGGTGAGCAACCACCTGACAACAAGTTGTAAAATCCTAAACGTCCCCTTTAACTTTACAGCTCAGGTGTTAAAAATCACACCTACAGCAACCTACATGCATTTCCTGTGGTAACATTTGGGCAAAACCGTTATATTCAACTGACATGCACCAAGTCATGACAGACTTGTAGAATGTGTAAGATATGAGCAAGATTTTTTTTTAATGGATTAGTTCACATGCATCACTTTATTGATATTTTCATAATGATCCAGTGAGTAATATGTGAGTACTACTGTATGTAGCACTATTGAGTACTATTTTGGATTGGTTAAACTCATCCATACAGTATAGTCTCTGCTGGAGTTACTGACCTGATTAAATAAAATTGAGTCCCATTTTCAGATGTGACACATTTTGCCTGACACAAGTACTTTTAATACAAATGGGCAGCTTTGGTAGAAGAATGTATTATTTTGTCGTAGCGCCTTGATGTTGTTTTTCACAGAGTTTGAGGCACATAAGTACCAATGCAATACTGGCCATTTACATCATTGGGAATGTTCAGTCGGATTATATATAGAGTCGTAAACATTCCAACATTATAACATCATGTTGTCTTATTGGAAAGGGGCCCAGAGGCAGAACAGTTATGTTGTTTATACTAGTTCATCAGTTGCACAACTTTGTATTTTTCATATTAGGATCATAGATTGGGAGGACTAACAGAACAAAGATGTTAATTTAACCAACTACCAGCAACACTTAGAAGATAACAGACATAAGAATGTAGACGCACAGGACAACAGTGCAGCAAAACCTTAACAAGTGACCGGTGGTGTGTTGGGCTCCCAATAGGCGCACCAACGTCCCTTCCCAATTGTTTTGTGTTTGTCGCACCATTTCCCCACACTGAATTATGCATGCAGGCACATGAATAAGTTTGGAGTGTGACAAAATGATTCCCAATGGGAAGCCACCATACACCCCCTCCCACCAAAAGCATCCAGCGAAAAAAACAAACAAGAGAAAGGTGATAAAGCAATTTTTTTTGTTGTTGTAGCAAACAAGTAAGCTCTAGCGACATTCTAGCGACATTTTTGAAGGAATGAAAAGAAGGCTAGCACACCTTGCGTGTTGTACATGCCCACTGACGGGTTGTTATAGACGGCCGAATCCCCGAGCAATGTGTTATAGGGATTGTTAGTGCCATGGGGACGGAGGAGAGCGTTAGTTATAAGATGGTTAGCCATAGCCCCTGGAGCAGCCAGATAGAGACAGAGGGAGGGAGAGAGAGATAAGACATAGAGGGAGAAAGAAAAAGAGAGAGAGAGACATGTCAGTCAGGCAGATGCAGCCGAGGCAATGGCAGCAATAAACATTCACACGATCATTAGGGCGAGTTGTTAAACAGTTGGGCTACAGACGTAGCAAAGCTTGAAACAGACTGACATGACCATGGTTTATCAAGACGGCAGCAGTGAGGTAGGTCAATAATGTTTGGTTTTTTTCTTAATGGGATAAATGGACATTTAGCATTGCTAGCTTTGGTGTGCTCACATTCAAGACATGATCAGCTGCGTGTGCAACAGTACAGTACGTTTAAGAATAGACACATTCAAAGCAAAGACATAACACTTCAGTAACGGACCTGAACACAACATGATCAAATCACCACTGTTGACAGATTAAGACATGTTAATACCAAAGTATACCAGGTTTTTCTGCTTTACTCAAATCTGATTTGAATACGCTATGAAAGCTTTTGGCAGGTACCATTTCAAGGTTACTGTATTACGGTGTGTAAATGTTCTAGATCTCCCATGCATTTTGTCCAGTGAAATTCTTTGCATTCAACTTTCCCGCAAAGGAACACCCTTAAATGAAACATCCTCATGGATGGTAGGCCCAGTCACAGCGCTCATTGTGGTCCCTTCGCACAATACCGGTTCTTTATGCTCGACTGCTTTCGAACATAAGCAGAGGTTTCTGATTCTATTTGTCCAAATGTCACCCCTGGACTATGTGGCTGTGACTGATGTCTTGGTCTGTGTGACTAATCTGCTCCCAGATCAGTTCTAAATAATATTTTTGACTTTGAGCAATGTGACTAACTGTAGCTAGACAATAAGAATATTTATATGAAGGAGCAGGAAGTACTGTAGTTTGGATGTGGGTTTGGATTCTGCGCAGCCGTTAGTGAGGAATAACTGACTGACTTTTTGGAGGGGAATTTGCTTCATTTTGTGAAATAGTGAGAGTTACGGTATCCAGTTGCGAACATATCTGCAATAAGCTACTGTTTATATGTTATGTTCGCAAACGCCTAAGAGTTTTCTCTCTTCAGATTCAGAGCACATATCAGGATCCTAACATGTGCTCTGTGATATGCCCGATTCAACTGTGCAGTGTACCAATACCAGAGTGCGTAAATATCTTCGGAAAACATCTTTCATCTGAGGTGGAAATGCACGCCAATTAGTTCTGCCGACGCAGTATCCTACACTGTTCTCTTGCAGTGCTCTGAATCTGTCAGAGTGAGGAAGAGAGAGAGAGAGGGAAAGAAAGAAAGCAAGGGAGATAAACCACTTCTCTAACGACATATGACTCTCGTCTTTGACAAACAGTTTCGAGGAATGACTGTCTCAATTACACATCTGAAAACGAACCGCAACCAACTCTGAATGGAGAGGTATACGTAGGACTTAAGGAAATGGCAGGAGTTGGATGATGTATGACTAATTATGATAGCTAACGTTGAGGATTGAGCACAGCTCTGTTACGCATCCTGTACTAAGTGCATCACGCACTGCGCTAATGATGACATGTTGGGAATGGGCTAACACTTACAGTATGTGTTATGTGTTGTATGCTAATTGGCCAGCAAGGGCATGATGGGAATGATACGGAGACGATATATCGGTGCTATTGTCTTACCACATTTATTAATGACTAGAACTATAATCTACATCAGGTTCCTGCTGGGTTTTCTACTCCTCTGAGCGTACAGGGAACAAAAGGGCCAACATCATAATTGCGTGAAAGACAACCTTAAGCTTAAAACACATCTTTAAGTCCAGCTGAATATCAGTTATCCAGTTGAATAACTTCACAAAGATAGTTTCAACAGGCAATCTTTCTATGAATGCATCATTGCCGGAGTATCTTCAACTCCAACACTATCTATCACAGTGGTCATTTCAATTAAAATGGGAAAAATGAAACAAACAAAAAACTTCTTAGCAAAGAGCAATTTCTCAAGCAAGAATTTTTCCTGGCCTATCTGGGAGTGGTCTGAGTAGGGAGGGGAACAATAGAAACTAGCTGTTATTGGCAGAGAGGTTTGGAACTGTCTTTCTTGTTTATCTTTAACTAATTTACCGCCTGGTGCATCCCACCAAATCAGGCTGAAATTTCAGACGGTCTTACACCAAAAGGGCATGATAATCATTGTCACAATTTCACAATTTTCTTTTTATTCTGAGCGGTAGAGCTTGGCCCGCATTTTGACTCAGAAAGTGGTCTCGGCAGAGAAAAGGTTGGTGACCATGTTGATGCATCGAAGCAAAATCCTGATTTACTCAAGCAAATTCCTTTTTTAGACATAATTTACATACGTTGTTTGATGTGTCAATTAACATGGATGTATCCATTAGGTTATTGCTTCTGTTTGATATAATGACTACGTGCTCCTTTCTTGTTGCTGTTGGTTCTCTAATTACGAAGCCTTCCAAAAATACCAGCCTCTTTTGATATGATAAACAGCTCCTCCCCACCCCCGGCTGCTCGCCCACTTGTGTCTGTGTTTGATAAATTGGACCATTTCCAAACCGTACCGATTGTGTAGCAATAATCGTGAATGTGGGGATAAATTAAACATGTGAGGCTATCAAGATGATTGCATGCTTCCTACTCGAGAGGAGAGAAGTATGGAGTCAGCTGCAGTTATGTAGAGACTATGAGGCGGGGTACTGAATACCGATTCAAAAAGGACTAGCAGGGAGAGATGCATGCTCATACACATAATTCCATAATAACATTGCCGAGAAGAGCAAGGGGGAGGTGGGATTCTATTCCCATCTGTTTGTGATGCTTTTGACGCTTCAGAACATGATGCGTTATCCTGCGCCAGACGGAAAATGCATCTGGGCAGACTTCGTGTTTATTCGAACACTTCATACATCAGACCCGATGCGTTTCAACGCCTCGAGCGAAAACGTGTTAATTAATTTACTCCTCTCTTCCTGGTCTTCATGATAGATCTATGGCAGTGTCTTCTGGGCCTGTCCACCCCACCGCGCCCCACCCCTTTCTTTCTCTCTCTCTCGCTCTCTACCCCTCCCTCCCTCTGCTAAAAGCGAACGTCTTGGGATGGCGCTCGTTGCGGAGTGCCTAATTATTGAGATGGCCACACTTCCTTTCGCCGTCTAACATCAATCCGTCATCATAACTGGGCATTAGTGTCTGAGGGCAAGGGAGCGACGAGCAGATTTAGAGAGTGAGGTAGCGACATGGACTCAACCTCTCCATCAAGGGACCCCATGACTGGAGAGGAGTCATCCCTGAGAAATGTCAGGGTGGTGGCATCATCATCTAGTGCAGATAGGATCTAGGAACCTATGATAGATGCTTCTCACACTGAGACCTCAGAGACAGAGCACTTGACACATGTTATTCATTTGGACCGCCATCCGATACGCTATGATGTATTTCTTTAATCATTAAAGGAGATCATTTTCACAATATAATGAAATTGTGAGATAAGCCTTTGATGATGGTTATACATATTTGTAGGTGACAATTATGTAAAATAAAGCAATTACTATTACTTTCCTGGTTTCAAACTAGTTTGGTTGACAGTTCTCATGAAGATGTGTAGAACATTAACAAACATGCTCTTGTCTAACTGTTTGTTTGGTTAGGCAAATTAAATTATGCTTTAAGCATTTCATATTGACATTTACTTTGGTTCTTGGTTCCATCCGGTGCAAAACTAACCCTTTTCAAATTAATTAAAAGTGTTGTCTTAATTAAATAAATTAACAAAAACTTTGACTTGCATTGTCATATTTAAAAGCTTAGCTATTTTACAAAAGTCAAGGTAATTTAGGAAGGTGTTGAGTGTCTTTTGAGTCCCTTTGATATTTTAAGTAGAAATTGTGCAAAAATATTGGATTTAAAAGCCCTTTAATATACAGTGGCTTGCGAAAGTATTCACCCCCCTTGGCATTTTTCCTATTCTGTTGCCTTACAACCTGGAATTAAAATTGATTTTTGGGGGGTTTGTATCTTTTGATTTACACAACAAGACTACCACTTTGAAGATGGAAAATATGTTTTATTGTGAAACAAACAAGATATAAGAAAAAAAACAGGTGAACCTCCGTCCCAGGCTCAAATCTCTGGAAGACAAACAGGTTTCCCCTCAAGAATTTCCCTGTATTTAGCACCATCCAGCATCCCTTCAATTCTAACCAGTTTCCCAGTCCCTGCCGATGAAAAACATTCCCACAGCATGATGCTGCCACCACCATGCTTCACTGTGGGGAAGCGGTTCTCGGGGTGATGAGAGGTGTTGGGTTTGTGCCATCCTTGATGGCATAAAAGCTCAATTTTAGTCTGACCAGAGTACCTTCTTCCATATGTTTGGGGAGACTCCCACATGCCTTTTGGCGAACACCAAAAGAGTTTGCTTATTTCCTCTTTAAGCACTGGCTTTTTTCTGGCCACTCTTCCATAAAGCCCAGCTCTGTGGAGTGTACGGCTTAAAGTGGTCCTGTGGGCAGATACTCCAATCTCCGCTGTGGAGATTTGCAGCTCCTTCAGGGTTATCTTTGGTCTCTTTGTTGCCTTTCTGATTAATGCCCTCTTTACCTGGTCCGTGAGTTTTGGTGGGCGGCCCTCTCTTGGCAGGTTTGTTGTGGTACCATATTCTTAAAATGTTTTAATAATGGATTTAATGGTGCTCTGTGGGATGTTCAAAGTTTTGGATATTGTTTTATAACCCAACCCTGATCTGTACTTCTCCAAAACTTTGTCCCTGACCTGTTTGGAGAGATCCTTGGTCTTCATTGTGCCGCGTGCTTGGTGGTGCCCCTTGCTTAGTGGTGTGGCAGACTCTGGGGCCTTTCAGAACAGGTGTATATATACTGAGATCATGTGACAGATCATGTGACACTTAGATTGCACACAGGAGGACTTTATTTAACTAATTATGTGACTTTTGAAGGTAATTGGTGGCACCAGATCTTATTTAGGGGCTTCATAGCAAAGGGGGTGAATACATATGCACACACCACTTTTCAGTTTTTTATTATCTTTTTATCTTTTTCCATTTCACTTCAGCAATTTGGTATTGTGTATGTCCATAACATGAAATCCAAATAAAAATCATTTTAAATTACAGGAAAAACGCCAAAGGGGACAATTCTATAAATCAGATTAAAAAAACATTTTAATGAATGAAAACACACTAAAGAGTCAAAATACAGCATCCTCTGTGACTTCTAGAAAGATTTTAACCCACTTACCCCCAAAATGTCTCCAACTTTTCACCATCATTGTTAAGTCATTTCTGAAGAGTATTATTTATTACATGTTATTATTGATTCATTTTAAGGTAAAAAAACAACAACCTGTCCCTCATTTGAAGGTTACGTGAACTGAACTTATTTTATTTCAATATGGTGAGACTACTCTTAAAAAAACCACAAAAAAAACTGTCAAATCAGTGTAAAACCAGGTGAGTTGGTTTTACTCTTCTGACATTTTCTGGTGTTTTGTGGAGGAAAACAGAGCGGGTCGAATCATAACACGTTAACCCTGTTAACCATAGATAGACAGGCTAGAAATGTTTTCATAAATATTTTTTGGGGGGTGAAGCTTGCATACAATTGTCCCTACCTGTTGCACACAAGCAGCGTCCATTGCCCATGTCACAAGGGGATTTAAAATCGTCAACACGTCCTGTTACCGTCAATCCTGTTACTTTATTTGGAATTGAATAGGCACTTACTATAGTCCTTTTTTAATTTAACTTCTTGAGATGGTGTATTTTATTAAGTTGAACATGTCTATGACATAATGTAAAAAATGTGTGTAATTACACTATTCAAAAAGGCACCTAATTGGTGGAATGACCCAGCTACTAATTTAATAAAGGGATTCATAATTATTTTAGAAACAACAGGACCCCTTATATATATATAGTACAGGTCAAAGGTTTGGACACACCAACTGGTTTGTGCTTAGTGGGACTATCCAGGTGACTACCTCATAAAGCTGGTTGAGAGAACACCAAGAGTGCACAAAGCTGTCATCAAGGCAAAGGGTGGCTATTTGAAGAATCCAAAATCTGAAATATATTTTGATTTGTTTAACACTTTTTGATGTCTTCAGTATTATTTTACATTGTAGAAAATAGTCAAAATTAAGAAAAACCCTGGAATGGGTAGGTGTCTCAACTTTTGACTGGTACTGTATATATAAATATGAGAAGGTGAGTTGGAGACATACTTTTGTTCTGTGCACAAAACACAAAGTGGACCACCTTTCGTCAAGCAACCATGCCACGATCAAGTGTGAAAACCACCCACACTATGCTGACTTGATGGATAGCATATTTCACTGTCAGGACAATGGATGAGCATTTTGTCCCAGCACTAACACACCTGATTCAAACAATCACGGTCCAGACATAAGACCATTATTCGTCAATCCAGACAAAAGAAAACGGTGTCTTTGTGCTGTGGCGGAACAAAAGCCTGCATATGCAATTCCTCCCTTCTTCCTTGACATCACACAACCCTGAAAACCTAAGTGTGAGGCTGGTGGGTTGCAGGGCCTTCAAGCATGCGTGGTGTTAACTGACTAATTATTATTACCTCGGTTCAACGACGCTGAGCTGTTGATGTCGCCGGTTATGAAAGATGACTCCGACTGTTTCCTGACTGTGTCGTTCCACATCCGACGGATCCGGCTCTGCAGAGGGGGAACAACACAACTAACACGTCAGTGGGGTTTTGTAACGGTAATGTAAATCAGCGCTCAAAGACTAGATGGCCTCCAGTTAGAAAGTATAGCGCCGTTAGAAAGTCAAATTTTGTGTTAAAGCGGGGTTAAAATGGATTTCATTGTCATTTGTTGTCAACGATCTACACAACATACTCAAAGTAATGTCAAAGTGGAAGAAAAATGATCTTAAAAAAAAAAAAGATGAATGAAAAATAAAACACTAATATACCTTGATTAGATAAGTATTCATTTTTATTCTTCTTTTCAATGTGTCATTTATGTCATTATTGTAGAGTTAATACAACGTTGTTGATCCATCCTCAGTTCTCCCATCACAGCCATTGAACTCTATAGCTGTTTTAAAATCCCCAATGGTCTCATGGTAAAATCCCTAAGCAGTTTCCTTCCTGTCCTGCAGCTCAGTTCAGAAGGATGACTCCATATTTGATGTGTCTGGGTGGTTTAATACCTCATCCATAGCATAATTATTAACTAGACCATGCTTAAAGATAAAGTCAATGTCAGATGTGTTATTGTTACCCATTTACCAATCACTGCCCTTCTTTATGAGGCTTACGAAAAGCTCCCTGGTCTTTGTAGTTGAATCTGTGATTGAAATTCAATTCTTGACCGAGGAACCTTACAGATGTTGTATGTATGGGGGACAGAGGAAAAAAATAAATGTCATCCCCTATTATTTCAGTGAGTCCATGTAACTTATTATGTGATTTGCTAAGCCAAATGTTACTTCTGAACTAATTTAGGCTTGCCTAAACCAAGGGCGTGAATACTTACGCAACAACTAAATTGTAGTTATTCAATTATTATTAATTTGTACAACATCAAAAAAAAGACTGACATTATGGAGTATTTTGTGTAGATCAATGACAAAAAGCTACAACGATATCTATTTCAACTTTATAACGCAACAAAATGTGAAAGAAGTTCAAGGTGTACACTTTCTATAGGCACTGTATGCGTTTTGGGCGGGCGAAGCATCGTTCACTGGCCATATAAACACACACCTCAACCCTGTGATGACGCTCTCATTCAGACCTCTCAACATAGAATTCCCTGCAGTTCAATTCCTGTATTCTTTGTTACGGTGTCTTTCTGTCAGTCTTTGTAAAGGTTTGACTTCAACACCTCACAACAAAGTCATCGCTACCTCTCGCTGCTGTTGTTGCTAACCCGTTGCTCTACACTACTGTAAGAGTCAAGGCCATGTTCAACTGTACGTGGCTGTGATTGCTTGTGGGAGCAGGCCTGTCTGGAGTAACAGCATGGGCAGGGTTTGCACTTTTGGGACTATTCCATTGGTTTCACTGCGCTACACAAGCTCAATCAAGCACAGCTTAAGTCTTTGAGAAGAAAAAAAAACTATTCTGAACCA
Source organism: Salvelinus alpinus (assembly GCF_045679555.1). Lineage (NCBI taxonomy): Eukaryota > Metazoa > Chordata > Actinopteri > Salmoniformes > Salmonidae > Salvelinus > Salvelinus alpinus. The sequence goes on from NC_092096.1 coordinate 58,000,150, forward strand.
AAATATAAACGCAACATCCAAGATTTTACGGAGTTACAGTTCATATGGAAATCAGTCAATAAAAAAAAAAAAATTGGGCTCTAATCTATGGATTTCACATTACTGGGAATACAGATATGCATCAGTTACCAGATACCTTTAAAAAAAAAAGGGCGCCAGCATCTGGTGTGACCACCATCTCATGCAGCGCAAAGGTTTCATTTTCATAGAGCTGATCAGGCTGTTGACTGTGGTCTGTGGAATGTTGTCCAACTTCTCTTCAATGGCTCTGCGAAGTTGCTGGATATTGGCGGGAACTGGAACACGTTGTCGTACACGTCGATCCAGAACATCCCAAACATGCTCAATGGATGACATGACTGGTGAGTATTTAGGCCATGGAAAAACTGGGACATTTTCCAAGTTCAGGAATTGTGTAGACATCCTTGCGACAAGGGGCCATGCATTATCATGCTGAAACATGAGGTGATGGCGGCGGATGAATGGCACGACAGTGGGCCTCAGGATCTCGTCACGGTATCTCTGTGCATTCAAATTGCAATCGATAAAATGCAATTGTGTTCGTTGTCCGTAACTTATGCCTGCCCATAACATAACCCCACTGCCACCATTGGGCACTCTGTTCACAACGTTGACATCAGCAAACAGCTCGCCCACACGACCCAATACACGTGGTCTGCGGTTGTGATGCCGGTTGGACATACTGTCAAATTCTCTAAAACAACGTTGACTTATGGTAGAGAAGAGTGGCCTTTTAGAGTGGCCTTTTATTGCCCCCCAGCACAAGGTGCACCTGTGGAATAATCATGCTGTTTAATCAGCTTCTTGATATGCCACACTTGTCAGGTGGATGGATTATCTTGGCAAAGGAGAAATGCTGACTAACTGGGAAGTAAACAAATGTGTGCATCCCACAAATTCAGCTCATGAAACATGGGACCAACACTTTACATGTTGCGTTTATATTTTGTTCAGTGTATTTCAACCCAGGTCTGTGTGGGAGTGGGGTTGTTCAGTGTTCATACTTCAAGTTCAAAGGTCTCTTTCTCTATCCAAATCTACCTTTCACACCTTCCAACTTTTATTTTGAGAGAGAACCCTACCATCGTAACCACCCAGAGCACACCTGTTTACGATGTACTTTGCTAATTACACGTTAATTTAAAAGTCTCAGAGTTGCCGATAAATTACAGCGTGTTTACGAGCGCTTCCGTTCACATGCGGTTCACAGGGAAAACCAGGGGTAGGTTGTCAACGTGCTGCTGTATGTAATTCAAGGGTTATGGATGCTGAAATCAGTTTTCATCGTGACAGGTGCTGATGCTGTACTGTTGACTATTTGTACTGTGTACTGTTAACTATTAATTAACAATGTGCTATTTCAACAAGTAAATACAATACACATAATAAAATAAATTCTCTGGTCTACACCAGCAGGTAGAATCAAGAAACAATTAAATATCAGATATGCTTGTAATCAACAGAATACACTGACAGCTGACAGAGTTGAGAGGAGAGGGACCTCCTACCTGTGACCCTGTGGAATAGCGCCCTGGTGGGCGGGAGGCTGAGCTCTTCCCAGAGCCAATGGAACTCTCTACACTCTTGCCACTGCAGCAGTGGGTACGCAGACACTTTCCGTACTCCTTACGCACCTGTGAACCACGCACGCACACATTCCTATTCAGACGTAGTTAATAACTACAATACTTTTGATTGTGAGATTGTGAGTTAATAAATTCACTTTTTTGATGGTACGGGCAGTGAAATTAGCCTGCTCCCCATCTGAAAGTGCTTTAACCAACTCTTAGTAAGAGGAGCTAACTTGTATCATGCTTCTCAGAGTAACAGTGGTGATTTAGGATCGGTTTTGCCTTTAGATCCCAATTAATACGATTCCCAGATCAGCACTCCTTCTCTGAGATACTTTCTGAACACGGGCACTGGACCACAAGGTTAGAGGGAAACACGTACCTTCTTCTGGAGGACACAATGGAAGATGAAGATGAACATGCCCTGCAGGGAGTTAAAGATGGTGAAGAGGTAGGCCATGATGACCGTGCTCTCGTTGACGTACATCAGGCCGAAGGCCCAGGTCAAGCCCAGCAGACAGAGCAAAGCGATGGCCCCAATCACCCACGATCTGTAAACACAACGTCGAGACAACGTCAACATTCTGGACGTCCTCAGAACTGATACAGGAGTACCAAATGAACTCAATAACTTTTAAGTTGCGTGCCCTCACTTTTTGTTGGCTGTAATTTCCTAAAGAAATGAATGTGAATTATCACCATACATACAGCTGGTTAAACTATGAATTGACAGTACAGTCTGTAACTATGTAAATATGTCATTGTCCCATGAAGCTAAAGGTGGAAATGCACAAAGTGTAAATGTTTTGTTGAAGCTAAATAATAAAGGTCTTCGTCTGGTTCTATATTTCAAGACCAGATGCAGGAAGTGGTGACTGTTCTTAGACTTCCCACTTAGCATTCTGTCAGTAGTACACAACTCAGAAGGAACATCGTGACTAGGTGTTCACTGAAGCACAAGACAAAGAAAGATTTCAAAACAAACTTTCAGGTTGAAAAAGTACATATTGCAAGAATTAGTTTACAGACTTCCCCCATTCTACTTGCAACCTTGGTCTGTGAACATACTGATGAATAATAAAGAGAAACAGGTGAAAATAAAATGTCCACCAGACAGACAAAAGTTGGACGAAGGGAAGGCGGGAGGGAGGAGAAATGAAGTGGAAAATCGACAGAGGAGACAAATCGACTCGAGATAAAATAAAAAGGAGTGAAATTGAATTTAATCTTGTTTTTGTCTTTTGTTATTGTCTGCTCCTAGGGGACACCTAGGATTTTTCTCTCGCTCGCCTTCTTTCAAGTGTTGCATCCATTACGTGTTTGAAAAGTCACAGACCAATAGACCATAGAAATAGTCTTTAAAAAACTTGAAAATGGGAGACACACTATTATTATCATCTCAGGAGTAGTAGCAGTAGAAAACTCTAGTGAAAAGTCAAGGTAACTCTCCAATATCAAATGAGTACTTGGTGTATAATGAATATGTAAATAATAGGCGATACAGCCTGTATGACCTCAGGGCTAGCATATAAGGCATAATCACTGGAAGGCAATTTGCATATGAACACATGTGAACACAGTATTGTGAATGTGGTGCCCGAGGGTTGTGCCAAAGGCCTTGACAGATAATTAAGCTCTGAATACTTATGCTAGTATAATCAGAAATACCTGTGCATTCAAAATCAAGGAATTTATGAAAACATAATTACTTTCTTCAAAGCTTAAATTGCACAGTACATGACTGCTTCTCTCGTGACAAACCGGGAGATTTGGTGCTGGGTTTGGAGATGACTTCAAGAGAAGCGCACCTACTGTAGAGAATAGTGATGTGTGTTACTATGTCTGTATGCATTCCCTACGACTTGACCGAGAGCGTCACTTAACATTTAGTAAAGGCAGGAGGTGGTATCAACATTACTCATTACTTTGTTATGAGAAAATTAATGGCTAATGAACGGTGTGTCATAAATATGATGGTCCATTTTACTTACTTTATCTCAGGTTCGTAATCCTCATAGCTGACAGGAATAATCAAAATAAATGAAAAACATAAAATTAAATCAATAATCAAACAAAACACCAAAGCAAATATTAAAAGAAAATGATTTTGAAAGCTACATGCTTACATTTACACACGTTGTCAAAATTATGTGGACACCTGGTTGTCGAACATCTTATTCAAAATTATGGACATTAATATGGAGTTGTTCCCCCTTTGCTGCTATAACAGCCTCCACTCTTCTGGGAAGGCTTTCCACTAGATGTTGTAACATTACTGCGGGGACTTGCTTCCATTCAGCCACAAGAGCATTAGTGTGGTCAGGCACTGATGTTGGGCTATTAAACCTGGCTCGCAGTCGGCGTTCCAATTCATCCCAAAGGTGTTAGATGGGGTTGAGGTCAAGGCTCTGCGCAGGCCAGTCAAGTTCTTCCACACCGATCTCAACAACCAATTCTGTATTGACCTAGCTTTGTGCACGGGGGCATTGTCATCCTGAAACAGGAAAGGGCTATCCCCAAACTGTTGCCACAAAGTTGGAAGCACATAATCGTCTAGAATTTTGTTGTACGCTGTAGCGTTAAGATTTCCCTTCACTGAAACTAAGGGGTCTAGCCCGAACCATGAAAAACAACCCCAGATCATTATTCCCCCTCCATCAAACTTTACAGTTGTCACTATGCATTCAGGCAGGTAGCGTTCTTCCTGGCATCCGCCAAACCCAGATAGGTCCGTCGGACTGCCAGATAGTGAAGCGTGATTCTTCACTCCAGAGAAGGCATTTCCACTGCTCCAGGGTCCAATGGCAGCGAGCTTTACACCACTTCAGCAGACTCTTGGCATTGTGCATGGTGATATTGTGTGCGCGGCTGCTTGGCCATGGCAACCCATTTCATGAAATTCGCAACGAACAGTTATAGCGCTGACGTTGCTTCCAGAGGCAATTTGGAACTCGGTAGTGAGTGTTGCAACCGAGGACAGTCGATTTTTATGCGCTACGAGCTTCAGCGGTCCCATTCTGTGAGCTTGTGTGGCCTACCACTTTGCGGCTGAGCCGTTGTTGCTCCTAGACATTTCCACTTAACAGCACTTACAGTTGATGGGGCAGCTCTAGCTCTTGTCTATGGAGATTGCATGGCTGTGTGCTCAATTTTATACACCTGTCAGCAACAGCAACAGCAATAGCCAAATCCACTAATTTGAAGGGGTGTCCACATACTTTTGTATATATAGTGTAGTTAAAGGAGAGGGCTCAGGGGGACTACCACAGACACAAACATAGACAAACAGAAAAAAATAAAAAATGGCTGATCAAATAAAACACTATATTGATTACATCCAACATATCTCCAGCCAGAATCCTCTCGCTCTCACTCGTATTTTGTGAGTGAGTTGCAGGTGCTAAACCTAATTATCTCGGGCGTTTCCACTCCTCAATGAATACAGGTGGGTGTCCGCCTCAATCGTAATAAATATATGAAATTACTGGGGCCAACCATTAAACATAATTTTCCCAGTTCTATCTTAATGACCTGTTGGGGGAGGCACTTCATCAAGCTGGTTTCCCCCTGGACGGTCAGAGAGACGAGGGTGCAAAAATAATTAATAAAAAACTGGGAAATATTGACCTGGAACTATGGACATTTTGCAAAGGGATGGACGACTCGGACAGTGGAAATTGGATAGAGATGCCAGAGGACATAATAAAAGTAGTAGGGAGGACATGAACAGGATATAAATAGGATATTTATAATATCTTTCCTGGTTTGTATATTTCAACATAATGAGTACTGGATCTGGACGCCGTTGCTTTTCACATCTGCAACTAAGAATTGATGATGATTGTCATTTTCCCGTGTGTGGCCATCTTGGAAGAACATGGTTCAAGGTAGTAGATATCCCCAACAACCAGTATGTCCTCCTGCAATTCACTCCGTAAAAGTTCAAAATATGTACTTTATCTGCATTGTTATTTAAAAACGCCTTTCAAAAGTGCATCATTTACTCCTGCATTTTATTATTTATTTATTTTTAAGTTGAGAAACTCTCCTAATTAATCCCGTACCACTTTCAGTCTTACAGACCTGGGCCCATTGCCAAAAAAAGCTTAAGTAGCTCCCGCTGAGCCAGTGAATACCCTCGCAATGATGCCACTCGAGTGACACGCTCAATGGTTCCACCGCCGCAAAAAGAGCACTTGTGCACATTCACCGGAAAACGAGGGAAAAGCGTTCATTGTGTTAATAGTCGGGTATAAATATCAAAAATGAAAAGAAGCTGAGGAGTAAAGTGTTCTAATACAACAACCACATTAAATTGGCACCAATTTCCTTTTTTGAAAAGAGACAAAAGACAATTCTGAGAGGTGATATGCATTTCAAAGCTGATCGCAATTGGTCAATTGAGTCGCCTTTCACCTCGGCATAAAGGAGTCTCATTGGCGAGTTGAAAGGAAAGAAAAAATGCTGCGATCTACTCAGCGGGATGCTAATTGTTTAACTAAAGCTATGCATCTGAGAAATGTTAATTACCTGAAATTGTTTACTTCAGATATAAATTTGGAGCGTTTGATGCAGGAACAGGATCATTTTTAAAGCAACGATACCATCTTAATTTGCATATTATTTCAGGGTCTATTGTAGGGGGATTCCTCAACATGTAACGAACTCCTCAATGTATTTGCCATGAGGCATATACAGTACATCTACTCACTGTGCTGAAAGAGTCATGAAAGAGTCGTGTCATGAAAAATTGCACATTTCTCAGCATCTTGTGGACTGCAGTCATGAACGCTCAGCCATTTCCCAGACATAGGGTTCGACAAAGTTTAGTAAAAGTTTGAGTAAGTGAGGAGAACGGCATCCAATTTGTGCCAAAGGAACAACAAAGCTAAATCTTAGAGTACCAATACCAGTGGGGCGAAAATACAGCGGGTTACGCCAACACAGCACACCACAAACAGATGAGGAATTGCTAAACTACTGCCACATGGGAAAGAGTACTATGTTTAAAGGGAAGGGTAATGGGGTCCACACGCAATACAGTATATGTGAAGGCATAATAGTGCAGTCCTCTGTAGAAATATGTTACATCTTACCAGTGCCATTCCACAATAATGATTCCATCGTAATAACGATAGCTACCACGAGGAAGAAAATATGAAAGAGAAAGAATAAGGGGTTAAAATCAAAACAAAAAATGATTCAATAAGACAGAAAGGGTACCATGCAGTAGTAATCAAAAGAAAAGAAAGTGAGAGAGTGTGAGTGAGTGTGAGTGAGTGAGTGAGTGAGTGTGTGAGTGAGTGAGGGTGTGCGAGTGAGTGAGAGTGAGTGAGTGAGTGAGTGAGTGAGTGAGTGAGTGAGTGAGTGAGTGAGTGAGTGAGTGAGTGAGTGAGTGAGTGAGTGAGTGACTGACTGACTGAGAGCATGGAACATTCATTACAAAACAAAGCAACGTGATGATCAAAATACACGATCAAAAATACGATCAAAATATAAAGAGCACAAAATATAAGAGAAAGATAAAAGATCCTACTTAATTACCAACTAGCAGGTGTCGAGGCTTAAAAAAACTAAAATATCTCCATCAATGTTACATTGTTAGTAGCAGCCCACATTGTTAGTAGCAGCCCACATTGTTAGTAGCAGCCTAAATCGTATCGAACCTGATTATTTGGAACTGATGTGCTAGTGTAACGGATGTGAAATGGCTAGCTAGTTAGCGGGTACGCGCTACTAGCATTTCAATCAGTTACGTCACTTGCTCTCAGACTTAAGTAGGGTTTCCCCTTGCTCTGCAAGGGCCGCGGCTTTTGTGGAGCGATGGGTAACGACGCTTCGTGGGTGTCAGTTGTTGATGTGTGCAGAGGGTCCCTGGTTCGCGCCCGTGTCGGGGCGAGGGGACGGTTTAAAGTTATACTGTTACATTGATGCTGTTGACCCGGATCACTGGTTGCTGCGGAAAAGGAGGAGGTTGAAAGGGGGGTGAGTGTAACGGATGTGAAATGGCTAGCTAGTTAGCGGGTACGCGCTACTAGCATTTCAATCAGTTACGTCACTTGCTCTGAGACTTAAGTAGGGTTTCCCCTTGCTCTGCAAGGGCCGCGGCTTTTGTGGAGCGATGGGTAACGACGCTTCGTGGGTGTCAGTTGTTGATGTGTGCAGAGGGTCCCTGGTTCGCGCCCGTGTCGGGGCGAGGGGACGGTATTAAAGTTATACTGTTACACTACAGTCCATTCAAAAGTAACCAAGAGTGTGGTTCTCAGAGTAGCAGAATCCTAGGCCTATTACGTTGTACCATATTTGTAAACCACATTTGTTTTCGTAGCCATATTTTGACAAACTGTCAGGGTAGAGGGGAAGCATTGGACACACTGACCATGTCTGCATCCCAAATTCCCTTTATAGTGCACTACTTTTGACCAGGGCTCAGAAGGCTCTGCACAATAATAGGGTGCTATTTGGGACGTAGTCCTGGTGAATGAGATACATAAATCTAGAGGAAGGTCTATCAGACGTCAGAGCTGGGAGAGAAGGGGTCGTGACATTTATGGTGTGGTCTGAGAGACAGTCCGCAGGTGAGGTTTCTGATTGGCCAAGGTAGACTAGCGTGATAAATCCTATGATGCAGAGAACGAACGCTAGTCAATATTCTCTCCACAGACAAACAAGGCAATGCATCTAAAAGGAACCATATGTAACTCATTCACAGTATTCTTAGACGAAATCGTAACACTTGCTTGATAAACGGCTAAGGGGAGTTCAAAAATACTGTCTTTACTAAACTTTAAGATGTAAACATAAAAAAAAAAATGGTGTGCTTAAATTTCTCCAGTCGCCTTTAAAAACACTCAGTTGGTGATGATTATCTACTCAATAACCCGTTAAGTTCAAAATCAGGTCACAGTATCAACAGCTGTTGTCAAACGTGTTAGCACTAAGATGGTTGACCTACTGTACAGGAAAGTATTCAAACCACTTCCCTTTTCCACATTTTGTTACGTTACAGCCTTATTCTATAATTTATTAAATATTTACATTTTTGTATCAATCTACACACAATACGCCATAATGACAGAGCGAAAACATAGTAATTCATTTTATAATCAGGCTGTAACGTAGGCTCTCAATAATCCTGCAGCAAGAGGAAATGTGAATTGTTATGTGGATTATAATATTGGACATTTTTGTAGGGGTGCTACTTTTTTTGTAAGGAAAAATCAGTGGAAGTGGAAATTACAAACTTCAGAAGCCTTTTTAAATCTCAAATACACTATAAGTGTAAAAAGGAAAGTTCTCCTGCAACAGGGCGCTCACATTAAGATCCTAGAATGAAACAAAAGCAAGCTAAACTGATGGTCATTCTTGCTGTAATAAGAGTCCATAGTCGCAGAGGCACAACAGTATTCATGGCCTATTATTACATATAATCATATTTACTAACCTGGTTTTAACTGGTTGTTATTGAGTCACGGATGTATGCACAGCTCTGGGCTTACAACTCTGTCACACCAACATGTCTCAGACTGCTATCAATGGTATCCAACAGATTACTATTGATTCTGATACAGACGGTCCTGTCCAGTCGAGTGTTTACTCAGCTCTCCCATCAGCTCGGGATTACAATTTAGACAGGGATGTCACTTGGAGTTCACAGAGCAGGCATCCTCTGGAAAACTGGCCTCAACACCCGCTAGAATGCGAACTATAATGTGTGTGTGTGTGTGTGTGCGCATAGGAATAAAGCGAGAAAGAGTGTGAGTGTGCGGCGGGGTGTGTGAAGTATGTGTGTGCGTGTGTGTGTATGTGCACACTTGCTGAGAGTACAAGGCCAGCGGAGGCTCACTCCACTCTGACAAAAGCAGTGACAAGACGCTCGAGATGGTGCCACTAGTATCACCGCCTTAAAACACACCGATGCCACCAGTGTCTTCAAACAGGAGGACAGGTAAAACATAGAAAGTAACTTTATCCATCAGCAGGATATAGGACTGGTAGAGGCAGAGAAATGACTTTAGCCTAGCCACAAAATAAGTCTACCCTGACACCTGGTTGTAATTACACCCCAAGTCAACACCACAAAAAAATGCTGTGTCATTGTATTGACATGGCTCCTAGAGGAGAAAAGGCCCCACTGTGTCATTGTATTGACATGGCTCCTAGAGGAGAAAAGGCCCCACTGTGTCATTGTATTGACATGGCTCCAAGAGGAGAAAAGGCCCCACTGTGTCATTATGCACTAATGTAATGTTAAAAGACACGACCAACACCACCTTCTTCCAAATGACCAAGAATTACACCACATAATGAAAACACAACACCAGCAAAGCTGGGCATGAAACACAGCTACGATTCAAATTTAAATGAACTAAGTCTAGGAATGACCAAACCTTCAACATTCTATCCAATTGTTATTGTGGTGATATTCTCTCTGCTACTGCACGGTAAGCGGTACAGGAGCGCCAAGTCTAGGTCCAAAAGGCTCCCTAACAGCTTCTACCCCCAAGCCATAAGACTGTTGAACAATTAATCAAATGGCCACCTGGACTATTTACATTGACTTCCCCTTTGTTTTTACACTGCTGCTATTCGCTGTTTATTATCTAGACATAGTCACTTTAGCCCTACCTCCATGTACAAATTACCTTGATTAACCTGTGCCCCCGCACATTGACTATGTTTCGTTACCCCCTGTATATAGCCTCGTTATTGTTATTTTATTGTGTTACTCCAGTTAATTTAGTAACTATTTCTTGAACTGCATTGTTGTTTAAGGGCTTGTAAGTAAGCATTTCACTGTAAGGTCTACCTGTTACGTTACAAATAACATTTGATATTAAAACACATTTATTTATACTTATTAATTGTCACTCATACATTGCAACGCCAGTTAATCTTTTACTGCAGTGCGCTCAATCAGGGTCACACAGAGTGTTTTCTTGGTGTTCTTACACAAATCTACGTTGAAACACAAGTATACACCTCACACACATGGTTATGGGCTTAATGAATAGACACCTGTATCATGTCAGATATAGAGTTGAAATCTATTACTTTGAGTTTGCATCCCTATATTACACGTTTTATGCATCACAGACTGAAATAGAACAAAACCTTTTGACATAGAAACACCACATTTTCAGGGTTTGAAAAAAAGGATTAATTATGAAAAACATTTCACCCTTGAGGCCAAGAGAGGGCGATTTGGTCAATTGACTGCAGGGAAGGGCTACCAGTGGGATTTATAATGTCATTCATATTTTCATATCCTGAGTGGCAGGGTGCGAGCATTCACGTGAGTGCACATGTACAGCACGCATGCAGGCGTGCACACACACAAACACTTCCTTTTATGAATATTCATCCGTGTGTTAACGGATGACGACAGGTCGGGTTAATTCCACCAGATTGTCTCTTGGCCTTTTCTGCCGCTGACAAGCGTGCACTCCAGATAATGGAGGACGCCTGCCGGAAGACCCGTCTCATTTTAACCCTTGCCTCCCCGCCGTGACACAGCCTTTAGTGAAACAGAGTTATGAACCCGGAGGGCTACACTTCCTGCATGGCCATTCTCACCCTTCAGATGTGTTTTGAGAGGTTCACAAATAACACAGGACTATACAGCTTCCATCTCAAAGTCTAGGCTTATTATGATGTACATGAGATCAATCGTTCCTTATAATATCTTTGTGTTTGGCAACTTATATGCAAAAGTGACTTACAGTTAACATATGTTCAGTATACGTGGCCCAGGTGGGAATTGAACCCACAAGCACCATGCTCTAACACACTGAGCCATCGGAACCTGGTTTGCCATATTAGGTTACCACTGGCATGTACGTCATGTCTGCAAGGTCCCAATGCATGGGAGGACGCGTGACTTACTTGATGTTGTCGAGGCAACCCGAGTCGGGTTTGAGGATGGCGGTGTGGTGGAACATCTTGTACAGCGCGATGCCTAGGAATATCACGTTGAGCTGGGAGAATGGAGTGAAAGAAAGCAGAGAGCATAGCTGAGATGGAGTTTGTGTGTTGTAGATGATGTTTTCATTTATTTTTTTAAGTCGGGGAGGACATTGTTAGAGCTAGTTGAGTATGTAGTGTAGGAACAAGAAGCGGTTTCCAACTTTGCCAAATAGAGCACAACATTATATGAACATTGTATACAGTATCACTACCATGTATGCACTGAGCTCTTTCCATGAGAGACTGACCAGGTAAATCCAGGTGAAATATATGATCCCTTACTGATGTCACTTGTTAAATCCACTTAAAATCAGTTTAGATTAAATAGTAACGGACCAGCGGTGGCGCCATCTCAAAATAGTATGGCCCCCTCGAACTGACACCAATTGAATTGTAACTCATAATACACTGTGCTGGGGAAGTGACTAGCCCTTTTCTACGTCTCTTCTACTTATCTCCCCCCCTCCCAAGTCCTAGAGGGACTACGATTCCAGGAGGAGTCAGCCTTTCTTAGTGGAAGTATTCTGGTTGTTACAGAGAAAAAGCATGAGTCATGAAGTGGAAATAATAGTGTTTTGTGATTTCAGAAAATTGGAGCGTGTAGAAAGCGCATTAGACATGCATTTCGGGTTTTGAAAATATCCAAGTTAGGAATTAACCCGTGAATATTTGTGTGTGTGTGTGTGTGTGTATTTTACCTCAGCCTTTGTGGCTTCGGAGTGCCTGCTTGTGTGCCTGTGTCGGATTGTGTGTCCTCTCTCTGTGCCTCAAGGTACAAAGTAATAGTAAACCTAGTGTACGATTCTAGGTGGAAGTTCTGGGTGAAAATCAATCATAAATCGTAGAGAGGCATCACTTGGCGACTGATTTCTAAGTGGAGTTCCTCTCTCCCTCAGCAAAGACATCTCTGTCAGTTGTGCGGCAAAGCGACTAACCGCAATACTTCACAATTCACATCCTCATCCATTTCCCACCATGACACATGACCAGCAGTGGCTTATACCCAACGGTGTTACAGAGGAAAGTGGATGTTAAGTTCTCTCTGGACCATTGAAGCAGTGACCTGGGGGGCTAAATAGGGTTAATGAGATAGTACGGGAGTGGGGAAGTAGGGACGCTTACCATAATTATCAAGGTTGCCGGTCCTATGAAACTCCAAATGAAGTAAGTGTCCAGACGAAGCCAGCACCTGGAGGGGAGAAGAAAGAGAGAGTACATCATTTATGGAATATAATCATCATCATCATCATCTCCTTGTCTTGTTTGACCATCTCTGCTACATGAATAGAGAGAATGTGTGAGAGGAGAGAACAGTAAAGAAAGAGATGGGGGAGGGAGAGGGATGGAGAAATTGAGAGAGAGAAGGGGGTGGGGAAGAGGGAGGGAGGGAGAGCGAGAAGGGGGTGGGGCGGGGTAGAGAGAGGGCGAGGGCGAGAGAGAGAGCGAGAGCGCGAGCGGTAAGGTGAGGCCGGCACACAGGACATACATCAACATGGAGGCTGGAATGACAAAGAGAAATGAGCACTTCAAAAACACAGTGCCGCAAGGGGGTAGGAGAGTTATGACCATTGCATGAGGGTTTGGAGGGTGGGATTTTGGAGTTTCAGTGCCATAACTGCTTATAGGGTGTGATGGTCACAACAGAGTTATCAAAGGACAGAGTAACAAAACTGTAAAGTGGCTCGGGGGTGAAGTTTCCCCTAGGTACAGGTCCACTCCCCAATCCTAAAATTAAAGCTAGAATCCTTAAATGCTATATCCATTTTTGGCCTAATAAATTAATGACATATCCCCATTGATTCTTACAACTTATAAACGCCTCATGAGCTTAGCTAAAACCAAAACATACACTTTTTACTCCCATGTTGTAAACAGCGTAAATGTAAACAAACACTGTACAGCCTCAAAACATGGTTCAAACTATACATTTGATACTATGGATGATCAGTCCTTCACTCTGCGTCTCTGAAATGATCCTGTCTGCAGCACCTCCAGGTTGGTATGTTAACATGTTAATTAGGCTTGAGGTCCATTCCAAATCAGGAGTTGAATAGGAACACAGAAATAGAGTTCATACTTGGAAAAGTTTGCACAGAAAACAATGGAATAAATTCCATGCCCTCAATTGAATTCCATGCCCTCAATTGAATTCCATGACATCAAATGAATTCCATTCCCTTAATTGAATTCCATTTCCCGCGTTAAGTAAAACGAAATTGAACTATCACAACCATATGCACACTTTTACCTTTTTTACACTACTGTGCCGACCCAAACCATACTATGCTGGCTTTCGGATGCATTTCCTTTCACATTGTCCTTTCCAGCAACTATGGGGGATGTGTAAGCGGGCCAGTGCAGTATGGCTCAGCTCAACTAGTGTGAAAAGGCCTATAGAGACCTCGATGAACTGTTCAACCTCATCATGCTAAAGCTAGACTCAGAGAAATGACGTTGCAACGAGCAGCACTGGAGATATTGAGATGAGCGAGATGCATCACTTCGCCCACAAACAGTCACACACAGTATCGGCGCATGTGCACGTGTTCGCTTCATGCTGTTCAGAGCATGGTAGCCAGGGCCCCAAAACAGGGCCCCAAAGCCTTGCGTTTCAATGCTCTTAGTTGTTGAGGATATTTACCCACTATGCGGTTTACTTTATGGATCTACGTCATATCGCGGAGTCTACTGTTAACCAATGAACCCCTCTTACAGTCCATTACCACATCAACACATGTGCTTGCTTCACTTCTCCGGCAGGTAGTCTAGGGGTTAAGAGCGTCGGGCCAGTAACCGAAAGGTCGCTGGTTCGAATCCAAAATCCGACGTTCTGCCCTTGAGCAAGTCAGTTAAACCCCAACAGCAATTTCTCCCTGAAGACGTGGACGTCGAAGGCAGCCCCCCGCACCTCTCTGATTCAGAGGTATTGGGTTAAATGGGGAAGGCACATTTTGCTTGAATGCATTCATTTGTGCAACTTACTATGTATCCCCTTTCCCATCACACAAATACAAGACATGGCAGTTACAGTACGCTATTTGGCTGATTGAACTCGAATGGGCCCAGATATGATCACACAGGGCCGGATGCCGGATGAAGGCAATACTGGGACGACAAAAATGAAGTTGATACATGACCTGTCAGCTAAATTATTAATCGTTTCATCTCCGCCGCTGCTAGGTAGACCTCCATTTTTGGCCATCTGAAATGACAGTTTCCTACTCTGTAGTCATTCAGACTGACAAATAGGCAAAATGGAAGGGGCAACAAATGTTCTGTAATTCAACGGCATTTTAAGGCAGATTGAGAGGACAGCACTTGGCTTCGGACATTGCGGGCCGTACTCGAACAATGGAAGGAAACGCAACAATGCAACTGGAGATTTAATAATACTGTAACGTGTCACCAGTGTTCCTTCTAAGCCGCTCAATAATTGCCAGCCGGCACGAGATTGAACTTCACTAAAATGTACACCATCTTTCCTGGCTTTAAACAGATACATTTTTACATCTACTGTGGAAACTGGGATTGAATCAACATAATAACACTCCCTTTTAATGCAACAAACCAAATCTAACTTCAAGACTAAGTTGGTGGTTTTGATATAGGCTGAGCCTGCTGAGGAGCACATTGGCGTACCCTTGATCTATTTCATGGGCATAAGCCTTTTTTCCATCACCCTCTGTCAGAGTAGCTAGCCTAGATGCACATTTGAGATCACAGAGCAGAGCCGTGTGTGCGTGTGCACATTAGTTAGTGAGTTTCTAGCCCGGTTACAGCTAATATGGGTCAGCAATGAGGGAGTGATTGCTTCCTACAAGAGCACGGAACGTGTAGATATCTAACAGTCTTTAAAAAGCGAGTCAGATAAAGAGCTTATTTTTGTCTTAAAGGGGCAGTGTCCTGTTTTGAGACAGGCTTGAATATGCAAATAAGCCAAAAGGAAGAGAGTATGAATTGAATTTGGTAAAGTGGTTTCTTGCATCATATAACACAATAGAATGTACTTTTCAGTCACCTACTTGGCCAATTTTGTTACAGATCATTTCTTAAATGTTATGAAGTGATTTGAGCTTTCAGACAACTAAAACATCAGCTCTAAAATGGTTAATTAATGTCAAGCCATGCATAATGTTTTTAAAAAGTCTCATGGAATGTAGGCCTACATTGAACACCACATATTGGCTATTGTAGGCGATATCATAGAAGACAACAGCTATAGCTATATCCATGTGGAAATGTTTTGTTGATAGTCCACTATGATAGGTCTACATTATTCTCAAATAGCCGCAATAGCCTATGGCCACTGTCTGAAACTGTAACTTAACACTAGAACCACCTGGCCCTACAGCCTATAAGTACCTTATAGAGAAGGTTGAGAAAGTCCTACTGAAAAAGTATATAGCCTATTTTCGACACCACTTCCAGACTATGACGCATCAACATTCTAACAGTTTAATCAACACATTTGATATACGCTATTGGAAAAATAATCATTAGGTCGTGTTTAAGAATTTCTTGGGTAACATTAGAATACTAAAGAAAAATATTATTTAAAAGAACATAATAGCATTTCCTTTAGTTTAGGTTACTCTAGGCCCCTCAAACTCAACTCTGGACATTGAAGTCAGTCTCACTGCATTTTTTCGCTTGTACCCTTCTAATCGAGGATGATTTAAATCTGGGATACCAGGTGGGTTAAATTAATGATCAAGTAGAACACCAGCAGGCTCCGGACTGCTGGTAAGAGCTGAATACACCTGCTTTAGCCTATAAGTAAAAAACAAAAATCAAATCACAAATAAATCATTATAATTTTGTTTTGGAAGGTCTAAAGAAACATTGTGGAAATAAGAAAATGTATTTAAAAAATCAGGATAGAATATTATGTTACTAATCTTTGCTTAGTAGCCAGAGCAATGCTGTCGCGCAAGTGCTGAATGGTAAGCGCAGATATTCTTCGAAAAAGTGACATTTAAAAATAGAGCTGCACCTTTTGAATTTTGAGAGTTATTTGACAAAGTGTCATAGAATGCAGAATATACTCTTTCTGATACTATATAGAACATTTGACCTGCATGTGACTCTGAAGGAGGATTTGATTAAGTGATGCTCCTTTCCCTGCATATGTCAATTCCAAGCTGTGGCCATTTCTTCACGTAAAATTTAACAACTTATAATATTTTCACTCATCAGACTATTGTAAAATCTAATTGGGTCTTTAGGCTAACTGTTATTATGTGTGAAATTAGTTTAGGTGTTGTTTCGTTTCTGTGTTGTTTAGGTGTAGTTTCGATGGGCCGGCTGTGCAGGCTGACTGGCATCGTTTGCTTCCCCTAGCTCATCAACATGGATAGAGTAAAATACATGTTTTGCAATTTTCGTTTGCCTTACAATAAATATGATAAGTAATAGAGTTATAGTAAATAAAACAGTCCCTTAACAGCTTCCAATTACAAAGTAAAACGTAAAAGAAAATATCAACCCACAAAGTGCACGGTGAAATGATTTGCTACAAACATGGGTGCCAACTCTGATAAATAGGCATAACACACACTCATCATTACACTATTGTTGTTCTAAATTAAAATCAACCGCTTCACTCTCCTTGCCATTCAGTAAGGCCTAATTTAATTTCAATTGTGAAGTTAAGTGCACAATTATTTCCTATTCAACTATTTATCATTCATTCAGTGAGGAGAGAGAGACGTATTAGCGCCTGGCTGGGTACCAACGTCCTACAGCACATTGTCTTTGCGGGTTAAGTTGGGAATAGGTGTGAGAAAATAAAACTGGTAAAAAGGCTCTAAATACTTTTCTGTTTGTGATTTTACAATTCTGACAAATGAGCAGTGTAAAATACAAACATTTAGGAAAAGTCAGGGAAGAGACAGGAAGTTGCTTTTCTTGGGGGGGTGGTCGATTTTTTTTACTTACAAAATCAAAGTGGGTACAGCCTCAGCATTCACAGGTAACGCACGCCGGATGTTGCACAAAATGCTTGCAAAATGAATATTTCCACTCACAAGACTTGAAATTTGCTCAGTGCTGAACATTCTGTGTCACCCCGAACACGGACTACGATAAAGAGTGTTCAGAAATACATACTGAGTCCTGAAAAATATATTTATTTTTCTTACATGAAATGGCCCTAGTAAAATATTCACTCGCGTTTCAACCATATTAGGTGTCAGTAGCGTTATTAGACTACAGTCGCAGCTACAAGCTCAAATTACTTGGCAGAGTATGTGCAATTACATCACACACCAACACGCTCTAGCACCGTTATGGTGCCAAAAGAGGCTTTGAAAGAAAATAAATACAGATGGGTTAGCTGACGTTGTCACGGAAACGATGCCCACGCTTCAATGGGGCAGGAGTCCATGAGTTGTTTTGATTCTGGATGGCCAGATAGCTAACAACACTACACACGTTTCCATTCACAGTTTTTATGCGAGTAAAGTCATACTGTATATTTCAAGAAAATCACGACTGTTGTGATGGAAACAGGATGTTTTGGTCCAATTTTGCATTTTAGCTAACCCTAACCCCTTTCCTAACATTAACCTAATTCTCCTAACCTGCTATGTTAATTATCCTAACCTGATGCGTAGGTTCTCCTAACCTGCTACGAAACGAAAAATCTGACGTTAATTTGACAAAAGCTTGATCCCTTCTAGCTATGAATGGCTACAGATGATAAGTTATGATGAACTTCACAGGGTGGTGAAAGTGCACAGTATGAGCTTGATGCTCCTTTCCCCCAAAATTTGAGGGTGTAATTCTGGTGACATGATGATCGAGGCTTGACTAACGTTTGACAAATAAAATCAACATAACATTTTTTTTTCAGACCTCAAAAGTGGTCTCCTGGTTTAAGCATTGTTGTGGAGTTAAACCATCCAAATGTGTTCTTTTTCTATTAAAAAAGCGTGATTTTTAAGATTGAAAAAAATAAAAAATAAAAATGGTAGGAAAAAATGGAAACCTCACAAAAATTGCGTAATTTGGGAAAATAAATGATTGAATAAGGCAACATCAAAAAAATCCCAATTTTATAGAGCCCTACAAATGGCACTGCACTATGGGCTCTGGTCAAAAGTAGTGCACCATATAGGGAATAGAGTACCATTTGGGAAACAACCAGTGAGAGTTACTTTGGTGTTACTGGGACTTGACAATTCTCCCCGTGGCTCTTATCAATGGATAAGAGGAGACGATGTAAACACATGCGCATATCAAAGGCTTCCTAAGTAGTCATTATAAAAAATGCCGAAAGCTGATTTTTTTTAAAGGGAAAGGGCTGTCATTTCTGGAGAATACTCCAGGCAGCAATCCTCCGACTATCTGCTTGTTCGCCTCTCCAGTCATGTCAGGGTTCTGTTGCTTTTTGAGCGTATTCTTTTCCCCATGTGCCGGCCTGACACTGCGTTGGCGGCAGCCTCCTCTGATCTTGTTGGTTACGACGCAAAAGAGAATAGAAACCCAGGTAGCGTTTTGTCTCCCAACGCATAGTGTTGTGTACCCGTATAGGTGACACTGATACACAGCTTCTTGACACATTAGTTTAGCTCAGAGACACTTTGGAGAGAGGGGGAGAGACGAGAGAACCTCTCTCGAGACGAGAGAACCTAAAGAGACTTAAAGTCACGCGTGAGGACATGAGGGGCTCCACGTATGCCAAGGTGTCTAAACGCAGTTTATCTGTTGCAAAATGGACAGAGATCCTCTCAAAGTTATAACAAACTGTCATTATTAAATGTCAGTTAAATGATCAAGTAAATTATTTTGGGTGAAATGTGAGCTATGTGGCTTTTTGGTAAAGCATTATTGTCATTTGTAAATATGAACTGAGTTCACCTCATGGTATATAATTTACAGTAGAATAGTATATACCCCAAACCTAGGGCTTTTTAAAATTAATAAATTCACTGTTCATACAGAGATATTGTCCCCAACAACTAACACAATCTAACAATAGTTTAAGAATACTCTGGCAACGTAGACTAGACTAATTTAGCATTTCGGTAAACAGTTGAAAATAACAGATTGTGGAATCAATTGGAACATGCTGCTATTCAAGGAACAGAAACACTTATAACACACTTACTGTTTAACTCCTGAGCGAATTAGCCCCATAACAGCCTAAATGGAACTACGTGAGGGCATGTAAAACAAAACAATGCTTTTCATTATGTTCTCTGTCACTGGACTCACTTAGAGATGTGACTAAGCAAAATCTCAGTGGCCATTTTGAATTTGTAAAGTGTGACACTTTCTCCTCAGTTAACAGGACAATCCATGGTCATGTTTTTATTTCTCAAATGGTTCTATTCCGATTCTAGGTGGAATATTGAGCCACCATCTCTAGCTGAGCATGTCACGCCCTGTCCCGTCCCCCCATCTCTCACGGCTGCGTATAATTGTTCCACCGGTGGCTAGAATTTAATTATTCACATGGTGCTGTGGCGGCAGGCAGTGGCAGCTATCGTCTCAATCCATCACCAAGAAATGTGGCTCCTGCTACACACAAATGTCTAGTGTGTGTGCGTGTATGTATACACTACCATTCAAAAGTTTGGGGTCATTTAGAAATGTCATTGTTTTCCATGAAAACATACATGAAATGAGTTGCAAAATGAATAGGAAATATAGTCAAGATGTTGACAAAGTTAGAAATAATGATTCTTAATTGAAATAATAATTGTGTCTACAAATCCTCCATTTGTAGAAATTACAGCCTTGCAGAACTTTGGCATTCTAGTTGTCAATTTGTTAAGGTAATATGTTGAGATTTCACCCCATGCTTCCTGAAGCACCTCCCACAAGTTGGATTGGCTTTAATTTTGGCTTTATTTAACAAGGCAAGACTGTTAAGAACAAATTCTTATTTTCAATGACGGCCTAGGAACAGTGGGTTAACTGCCTTGTTCAGGTGCAGAACAACAGATTTTTTAACCTTGTCAGCTCGGGGATTCGATCTTGCAACCTTTTGGGTTACTAGTCCAACGCTCTAGCATCCCGGAGTCGCCTCTTCACTGTTGACATAGAGATTGGTGTTTTGCGGGTACTATTTAATGAAGCTGCCAGTTGAGGACTTGTGAGGCGTCTGTTTCTCAAACTAGACACTCTAATGTATTTGTCCTCTTGCTCAGTTGTTCACCAGGGCCTCCCACTCCTCTTTCTATTCTGGTTAGAGCCAGTTTGCGCTGTTCTGTGAAGGGAGTAGTACACAGCGTTGTATGAGATCTTCAGTTTCTTAACAATTTCTCGCATGGAAATAGCCTTAATTTCTCAGAATAGACTGACGAGTTTCAGAAGAAAGCCCATTGTTTCTCGCCATTTTGAGCATGTAATCGAACCCACAAATGCTGATGCTCCAGATGCTCAACTAGTCTAAACAAGGCCAGTTTTATTGCTTCTTTAATCAGAACAGTTTTCAGCTGTGCTAACATAATTGCAAAAGGGTTTTCTAATGATCAATTAGCCTTTTAAAATGATAACCTTGGATTAGCTAACACAACGTGCCATTGGAACACAGGAGTGATGGTTGCTGATAATGGGCCTCTGAACACCTATGTAGATATTCCATAGATAATCCATATTTCCACCTACAATAGTCATTTACAACATTAACAATGTCTACACTCTATTTCTGATCAATTTTATGTTATTTTAAATGGACAAAAAAAAGGAGCTTTTCTTTCGAAAACAAAAACATTTCTAAGTGGCCCCAAACTTTTGAATGGTAGTGTATATGTTGTTACTCTAGGGGGTCACAGGATCACATTCCCATGGCGTGACTCTCCATGTTCACCCCCACAGACCATCTTTGCCCAACAGGCAAAACCTTTAGGAACTGACTTACAGTATTTCTTCCTGCTCTTAGGAGATAGCTGACCAGTCACACCAGCTCGAAGGAAAAGGTTGAACTCTGACCTCTCAGGAGACACAACCAAGGTCATGTGGTGTGTCTATCAAAGGTTTCCCCATGATGTTGGGCGGGAAAACGCCCAACTCTTCTGTAACACAGGCAAACGATAAAGTATAGACCTTTATCCCTACTCTTAAATACATTTGAAATGACGACGTATTACGTGAAGGTATTGTTAATAAATGTGTACTTTTGTATATCTACTCTGCAATTGCAATATTTAGTATCTTCTAAATACACGTTAGTACATATTACATATCTGGTATCATTGTGTTCTAGAATGTAAGACAAACACTTTGGAAACAATTTCATATGTACAATAAGGGCCCAATAGTCTTTTTTGTAATGATGTCTTATTTACAAGTCACTCTGACTCAAAGCGGGATGGGGAACTCCCCATCACCTTTGATGTCCGAGGCCATCGGATAAAGAGTCATACCCACCCTAATAAAAACTGCTCTCTGGCAGTTGGAAATTCAGTTGAAAACTCAGCCAAAAGACAGACGAATGGAGAATTGAATCGATTTGGAGGAGAAAGAGACTTGTCGTGCAGGAGGGAGAGAGGAAAGTAGGCATGACAAAGAATTGTCAGTCTTGGACTGGTACAGAACTCTAGGAAACGGCCTCTGAACTCAGACGCACGTCTCCTCACGAAGAATCGGAGATGGAACACTTACCAGGAATTAAGAACAATGGACAGACTTTGCTGAAGAACGAATGGCCCACAAGAGTGGGTTCTTGGACATCTTCATAGCTTGTGTCCAACACAAAGCTGGCTGCGCCAATAGACGGTACCGACGCAGGTCGATGAGAAAGACAGAGAGAGGAATCTGCCCATTGACTCGGTAAATTACATTCTCTGTGTTTCCTTCTTGAATATTCGGCATTGCAAAATTATAATCTTAATAGATCAATCATAGTCTTTGTTTCTTTTCGTTGTGTGTTTCTCTGGCGTAACAATAAATCCTATCTTTATTAAATGTCGTTCTCTCTTGCTTTGACAAATGCTGGCTCGAATACAATTAAAGACCTTATGTAGCCTTTAAGATTGTTGATATGAGACTTGATGAACGAAGGCTAAACTACTAATCAGAGTTTCAAGTTAATTGTTCTCTTTGAATTAAAATGATTAATGGTGCCCTTATACAACATTATTAATTTGAAACAGTAGGCAAATTAATGATACAATGAAGTCACCAATTATCACCGATTAATAGACCACTAAAGTTCCTACAGTGACATGTACGATAAACATTTTGTGACAACTGCTGATGCTGTTTTTTGTATTTTTTTCCCCCAGATTGGCTACAAATTTAGTGAGAGAGGAACGGTTTCTCTCTACTTCTGCTCTGTGTCATTTTTAGGATCGCTGGTTAATGTTTCAGAGAGAAGTGCGAGAGCAAATCAAATCATTTCTCCAGTATCTTCAGCGGGGAAACATAAGAACGTATGACAATTACTTTCCCGACGTCTCCCTTTCTCGCGCCGGCTACGTCTAGTGCTTCATCTCTCCACCTATTGCTCAGTTATACAGGAGTTATGTAAATGCTGAAGACGCTAACCACAATGGCCTGACATTCACACAGCCATGGCTTGCATTTGCCACTGTTAGACATTTTGTCACGTCAGCAGAAGTTCTGCGTTAGAATAATCGCTCAGGAGTGATGAGGAGCATTAGTTATTGCAGCAGTCATTGCAATTATAACGACCACCGCAAACTGTTTTTATTCAATGAAATTAGTCAGCTGATTCAGTGCGGTTGTGTGAATTAACCTGAACAAATACATTTGGAAATAAACCCAATTTAGTGTCAAGATAGTTTGTTCCTGGTCAGAAGAAAAACTCCTACGTGCCCTTGCTTTAGTCTACCAGATGTTTCTCGTTCAGGTCAGGTGTTCAGGAAACGCCTCTATCATGGGGTCATCTGGGCCAGAGTGCTGATCTAGGATCAGTTTTGCATGGAGAGGGAGGGCACATGATCCTAGATCAGAACTGCTAATCTGAGACGCTTATGAATACAGACCCTGATTTAGAACTGCAGAAGAACTTCCACCATGCTCTCAAAAACCAAACAGAACGGCACAGCAGAACGTCACTACGTCTAGACAGCCGGTAAACTAATAAACACGAACAGCAGTGGACCACCCTGCCTACACAACAGCCATAGTGAACATATCACAACCATATTGGAATAGTTCAGATATGGCCGACAGCCTGGTATTGTGTGCATTCAGAAGGTGCTGGTCGCATGGACGACAACATGTTGGAACGAGCCATTATTTCAATACGTTGACTACAATAAGTTAAAACGTTAACGTTTCCCCAGTTACAGATTGTCGAGAAGTGCTTCCCAAACTCGTCCTTAGGACCACCCTGACGTTTCACACATTTGTTCAATTGCAACCCCATTTGAAGCCAGTACTGGAAAATATCGAATAAAGGAAGTGCTTCAGGAGAGGTTTGAGCAACACTGCTTTAGAATGTACACCTTAGCAAGGAATGGGTTAATGGTGGGCATGGTTTAAATAACGAGGTTGTTACGGTCAACGTTCTAATGGTATGGTTCTAAAGCCGTGGTTCCATTTCCGTTAAATACTCACACTCGGTCCGTGCCGTAGCTCCGGTAGTCCACGGCGGCCGACACGGCCACGATGAGTGCTGGCACGCCGTAACCCACCAGGTAAAAGTAGCGTTTGCGCGAGTGCTCGCTCTCGAACACCTCCACCAGCATAATGTAGAGCTGAACGCCCTCCAGGAACATCCAGGTGAAGGCCGCCAGGAAGAAGAAGTGGAGCAGGGCAGCGAACACAGCACAGGCAATCTGAGGGGAAAGGTGACAAGGTACAGGTCAAAGGTCAAGTTCAAAACTTGAATGAGTTTGGCTTAGACACAGCAGAGCAAAAACAATATGCAGAACGCACGCATGCAAACGCGCACGCACACACACACAGACACACACTACTTGTAACGACTGTAATTGATCAGATTATTGAAGCAATTGGTCATACCCGGGGTCCTTTGTTCAGCGGTCATTGAAATTGGTTCAATTAAATGACTGTCAGGACCAGTGGCCATCAATGCAATTCAGGAGAGAGTGATCTTTAAAACTGCCCACTGAATCAAAACCATCACATCTTATGAGTAGAGGGCAAAAGCACAGTCTGAAAACTCTAAGATAATATACATGTTGCTTTGTCATCCATACTCTAGGGTTCACATTTCTGACAGCAAGTGTGTGTGTGTGTGTGTCTGCCACTGTTCTAATTGTGCAACATTCCATACCTTGGAAACTACAGCTCTCTCTCTCACACACACACACACACACACACACACACACACACACACACACACACACACACACACACACTTTCATTCATTAACACAAAGTGAGAACCTCAAACAACTTCTCTCACCCCCCCCCCCCCCCCCCCCGCACCCTGTTGATAATGACGGTGTCCTTAGTGCAGAGCTCTAGCAGGTCAGCTCAGCTCTCTAAGTGACAATCCAGCGGCGGCCATTAAAAGCAGGGGGGGGGGGGGGGGTTGACATATTGATCGCCTAATCCAGATTACCCACAGCATTTAGAGATCAGTCTACTGCTCCACGACGGGAGGGCTATTGCAGTGGGGGGTGGTGAAGGGTGGAAAGGGGAGGCTGGGGTGAGGGCGCGTGTGGTTCTTTGATAGAAACATTGGAGCTTGAGCTGTGTCAGGTGAAGTAACAGGGTGGAACTGGAGAGAACCAGAGGGAGAACCAGGGGGACTGTGGAGAACCGAGAGAACCAGGGGGACCGAGAGAATCAGGGGGAGAACCAGGGGGACTGGGGAGAACTGAGAGAACCAGGGGGAGAACCAGGGGGACCGAGAGAATCAGGGGGAGAACCAGGGGGGGAACCAGGGGGACTGAGGGGAGAGGCTTAGAAAGGTCTAGATTAGTGCAAAGGTCAGGGTTGACTAGCAAAGGTATCCCACGGTGTTGATTATCATTGCTAGTTGAAAAGATACATGAAAAATGTTTGTTCGCTGAGCACATTTTTATTTCTCTCCTTTATACACGTGACTGACCTATACGATCAATACATTATAAACATTACATTCCAATAAATTGATGAACAACATTGTTATGAGTGGCACACACACACACACACACACACATAACCATGGATACTTACAGCTTAAAAGTCCTCATGTTCTCATGTTCAGTTGAGGCATTCGAATCGGAACAGACTAAGGGGTAATTATATTTGTTTTAAACTCTAGAGGAAACAGATACATTCAACTCTCTGCATCCTTCACTTCTTTAAATTATGATAGCAGACAATTTCCCATGAACCAGGAATCCTTGCTAATGTTGACTAGCACAAATATGATATAGCATCTACAGATCCATTGTACTTGAGCGGTTCACCCTTCAAATACACAGATGCCCTAGGAAGTACATCGAGGTACACTCAAACCTTAATGTTCTGCTCAGACTACTGAATTGCTTTCTCGAGTGGAACTGGCCCTCAAGAGATGAGAGAGCCACGGTGAAGCGCACGCTGAATGCTTAAGTATCCGACATGCTTTTGAAATATTTAACTGCAATAGGAAGATGTGAGCAAAACAGTTCATAAGGGTTAAGGTCAAAAGCTGACGGATTTCCTAAATTCCTGTCTCAGCTTATGCTGGTTTTCTACTATCATTTCGAGAGTCTTACCAGGGTTGTTGTGTGAACAGAATAACTTGGAAGCAAAAGTTAAACATAAGGAATGAAACTGGTTATATGGTTAACTATCTAGCCGTTACCAGTGGACCAACTCTATTGAAGCCCTGGTTACCGTAGTGACTTACTAGTTGTATACAGTGATCCCTCGCCACTTCGCGGTTCACTTATCGCGGATTCGCTATTTCGCGGATTTTCATAATGCATTTTTTTTTTTTTTTTGGTGCATTGTGCTCTGCATTCTGATTCGCTAAAAACTCACTCCCGCTTCTTGTATCAAAACATGCTACGAATTGTGCTATCATTTTGTCGTCTCGTGCAGTTATGTGTACGTACATAAAACAGCTTGGCAAATTTACATTAAGTTGGCCAAATTATCTTGTAATTTCGAACATCTCCTAAACCCATAATGTCGACGAAACGGCCTACACGTGAGTCACTGTATTTGTATACATGTAATAGTTGCTAATTGTAAAAAAAAAAAAAGTTTTCTATTTTGCGGATTTCACTTATCGCGGGTCATTTTCGGAACGTAACCCCCGCGATAAACGAGGGATTACTGTAATAGGCAATTGCACTAATACACAGAGCACAAAGCATGTCTAATTTAGACCTGAGGAACCAGGTGTGAAACCTCTCTGGCCAATCAGTAACACTAATGAATCAAACGCCAGGTTGAAATGAAAACATGTGGGCACTTTGGCCCTTCAAGCACTAGAGAGCTGACACCCTGGATGCATTTCAATAGTCAAACGTGGCTCCCTCTCCTCGCCTCCTTTCCCTGATCAGAACTGATTTGGTGGACAGGTGACAGATCCCAAATAGACTTTGTTGGAGTCACCTATCCTGCATGTTCAGAATAGAGCCTATAAAGAAGACAAGACAAGGGAGCAACTTTAGACTACTGAGATGAAGCCCCCTGACACGCCTCCCTCTGTCAACCACTGGGACCTTCGGGGGCTTAAATACCAAAACGCATGAGACATGCTTGATGCAGGTGTGTGGTGGAGTCTAGCACAAGTAGAAACCTCCCCAAATGTTCAGACAAACAGAGCAACACCACCCTAGACCCTCCACTAACACACTGCTGCCATTGAAAATAGATTGAGTCGGCTGTGTTTTTTGAGCATCATCTGTCCGGCTTAGGAGTGTTCTTACCGGTTGGTCAGCTCGGTTGATCCCCACCAGGAAGAGGGACTCTGCAATGAAGAGGCTGATGCAGAGGTTCTTGTGGATGGTGTTGCGGTCGCTCTGGAGGCCCCGGAAGAAGCAGAAGGTGAACAGGCTGATGAGCAGGCAGACCAGGGAGAGCAGAATGCCAACCCATGTGATCACATCCAACAGCAGGTCATGGACTGGGTCAGTATTCTGGGAAAGGGTAAAAAAAAAAAGAAAAAAAAAAAAAGTATTTTATTAGACATATTTAAAATACATATAGAGTTGCCTCAACCACTTAAGTACCACAATAGATGCATTAAAATGACCAAGGCACAATAAAGTCCACTGACTTATTTCCATTGTGGTACTCGTTATTATCAAGGAAATGTATTAGATGAGATTACTGTAATTTCTTATCATTCTTTAGGGTATTTGTGTTGCAACATTCTAACGACACTATATTGAATCAAGAAATCACTGGCCAAAATGACTATTCAGATCACAATATAATTCCAATCTGTTTTAGTTAGTACTGGCAGATAGAATCACTCATAACCTGTCTATAGCCTCGTTATTTTTTTAAATTGTATAACTTTAATTTATTAATTACTTTAGTTTATTTAGAAAACATTTGACTAACTCTATTTCTTGAACTGCATTATTGGTTAAGGGCTTGTAAGTAAGCATTTCACAGTATGCTATACACTTGTTGTATTCGGTGCATGTGACAAATGAAATTAGATTTAATATGTTATATTCACTAATACACTCAAAACTAGATGAAACTGCATTTGGTAGGGCCACCCCTCAACCTCTTCAGGAAATGACCTAGCTGTCACAGGTGGTGATGTGGAAATGGCATGAAAATGTGTCACCAAGGTTATTTGGCAAGGTAACAAAATGAGTCACGTCATAGAAAGGGTCACAGGTGGCTGTGAGAGGCACTATGGGTAATATATTCAACCGCACTACAGTCAATCAATGTCATCACTGGTTTTAGTCAATGTTTTCTTTAAAGGATAAATTGCCCAAAAAGCACCCTTCTGATGGCAGATACCTGTATTTACAGGAAATAAGCAGGCACTATACCGCAACAGCAACAATCAAAGGGAATTTACAGTAAACCATAAGTCAGTGCACTAAAGGACTACTTAAATGAACCGCAAAAAAGTAACACATTCTGAAATGGCAATTCTTTCAGTGTCACATGTTCCATTTATCATGCCCTCTCAAATACATTCATATTGGTACACGATCACAACTGTAAACCTGTAGACCATATGTGATCCGACTATGTATATTGTACTACATATAGTGCATTCGGAAAGTATTCAGACCCCTTGAATTTTTCCACATTTTGTTCCGTTACAGATTACAATGTTTTTCGCATCAATCGACACACAATACCCCAAAATAGCAAAGAGAAAACAGGTTTTGACATTTTTGCAAATGTATTACAAATAAAAATACAGAAATACCTTATTTACATAAGTATTCATACTTTACTATGAGACTCGAAATTGAGCTCAGGTGTATCCTGCTTCCATTGATCATCCTGGAGATGTTTCTACAACTTGACTGGAGTCCACTTATGGTAAATCCAATTGATTGGACATGATTTGGAAAGGCACACACCTGTCTATATAAGGTCCCGCAATGCATGAGAGAGCAAAAACCAAGCCATGAGGTCAAAGGAATTGTCCGTAGAGCTCAGAGACAGGATTCTGTCGAGGCACAGATCTGGGGAAGGATACCAAAACATGTCTGCAGTATTGAAGGTCCCCAAGAACACAGTGGCCTCCATCATTCTTAAATGGAAGAAGTTTGGAACAACAAAAACTCTTCCTAGAGCTGGCCGTCCGGCCAAATTGAGCAATCGGGGGAGAAGGGCCTTGGTCAGCGAGGTGACCAAGAACCCGATGGTCACTCTGACAGAGCTCCAAAGTTCCTCTGTGGAGATGGTTGTCCTTCTGGAAGGTTCTCCCATCTCTGCAGCACTCCACCAATCAGGTCTTTATGGTAGAGGACTCACACCATCAGAAACAAGATTTTCTGGTTTGACGAAACCAAGATTGAACTATTTGGTGTGAATGCCAAGCGTCAGATCTGGAGGAAAACTTGCACCATCCTTACGGTGAAGCATGGTGTTGGCAGCATCATGCCGTGGGGATGTTTTTCAGTGGCAGGGACTGGGAGACTAGTCAGGATCGAGGGAAAGATGATCGGAGCAAAGTACAGAGAGATCCTTGATGGAAACTTGCTCCAGAGCGCTCAGGACCTCAGCCTGTGGCGAAGGTTCACCTTCCAACAGGACAACAATCCTAAGCACATAGCCAAGACAAGGCAGGAGTGGCTTCGGGACAAGTCTCTGAAGAGCCCAGACTTGAACCCGATCGAACATCTCTGGAAAGACCTGAAAATAGCTGTGCAGTGATACTCCCCATCCAACCTGACAGAGCTTGAGAGGATCTGCAGAGAAGAATGGGGGAAACTCCCCAAATACAGGTGTGCCAAACTTGTAGAGTCACTCAAGAAGACTCGAGGATGTATTCGCTGCCAAAGGTGCTTCAACAAAGTACTGAGTAAAAGGTCTGAATACCTATGTAAATGTCATATTTCAGTGTTTATTTTTTTATTTTATACATTTGAAAAAAAATGTCAAAACCTGTTTTTACTTTGTCATGATGGGGTATTGTATGTAGATTGATGAGGGGAAAAAAAACTATTTCAGACATTTTAGAATAAGGCTGTAACGTAAAACAAAATGAGGAAAAAGTCAAGGGGTCTGAATACTTTCAGAATGCACTGTATACTGTATATAGTCATGCTGTGCTATTTGAGATGAGATGCAAGACATTTCCAGAAAGGGACCAAAAAAAACCCCCCAAAAAAC
This sequence comes from Salvelinus alpinus, assembly GCF_045679555.1. NCBI lineage: Eukaryota > Metazoa > Chordata > Actinopteri > Salmoniformes > Salmonidae > Salvelinus > Salvelinus alpinus. The sequence continues at coordinate 58,030,397 of NC_092096.1, forward strand.
ATGTGTGTAGAGATTTGTGCTTACAACCTCATAAGGATAACATCCACACACAGAAGACACAGCAATTGATATAAACACACTGTCCAAAAGCATGCAGTGCTTCGTGATTACCATACAATTCCCTTCTGGCACCGTTTTTGCCCTCATCAATCAATTATGGCCTAATCAATACCACGCAGACCCTTGTTTCATTAAGATGCAATGCCCATGTTCTGCTTAGTCAGCACATTTAGATGAGGAAATCGTCCAAATTATATTGGTTATTACCGTTGTTATTATTTAAGGAATGCTGTGGATAGTTGGCAACTCAAGTACCAACATGGATCTTGAAAACCATCTGCTCTGGGGGGGGGGGGGGGGCTGATCTAGGATCAGCTTCCTCTCCCCCAATCCTAACCATTAGTTGGGGGAAATGCAAAACTCACCCAAGATCAGCATCTATGGGAAACTTCACCCTACACCATTTGTCTTTAGTCATCATAAATCTCCACGACACACACCTAAAATATATTCAAGATAAAGGTGAAAAAGTGATGCGTTCCCAAGAAACTAAGTCTCTTATATCTAGAAAACCAGGCAATTAAGCATCCGAGACATCGTGATTTATTAACATAACATATTTACTGCCAACCAAACACTGGTCAGCTTCAGACACTCCTCATTTCCCCACAGAATTCTCTTCAATTCTCCCACCAGTAAGCATTAACTTTAAGGCTTTGTTCAAAAATACTTAAAAGAAAACTGGTATCCGCCGTCAAACTGACTGCTGTCCCTGCTGGGCTCGACGTTTCCGGACTCGACTACGCATGAGTAGTAATGAGGATCACAGAGGTAACACAATAGGAATTGAAACAGACCGCTATTCTTCTCCATAGCCTTTAGCTGTGATGAACATGATTGCACATTTTATTTACTTGCAGTGTTTCCTGAGGATGTACGTTTTGCAGAGCAGGTATTCAATCACTAGAAACATGTGTGTTTGTGTGTGTATGTGCAATTCCAAAGGCTTACACAATATTCCTCAAGGACAATATCAGTGAGTCGCAAATAGAGGATGCGCTCCTCACTGTTTTCTTACAGAAGACACACAGTGTATCTTTTCACACAAACGAGCACTGCCTTTAAATCAAACTTCCACCCGAGTCAGCAGTATGATTCTCCACAGGGGGCGGGGTGAAAGGCTAGAGCAACCAGGGGGGATTTTTTGCAGCAAGGGGATCTTGGTAGGAAACGACACACAAAAGGCCTGTTTAACGGGTGCGCGGAGCACGGGGTAACGCTAGCGGGGAGAGAGAAGAGAACAGATGCTGATCATTAAGGGGCTGCTGTACAATAACAGTCGACCCGCTACCCTGAGCCTCTTGATTCTCATGCCTGATGAGCCGTAGTGTATACATCAGGGGGGGTGGAGCTGTGTGTGTGTGTGTGTGTGTGTGTGTGTGTGTGTGTGTGTGTGTGTGTGTGTGTGTGTGTGTGTGTGTGTGTGTGTGTGTGTGTGTGTGTGTGTCTGGTCCCCCTTTGCTACAAAGGCATCTCATGCGCTGGATGGTGGCAGATGCAGATTGTTTGGAAAAGGGGGCCTAGGGTGGGTTGAGCTAGCGAGCTGTGCCATGGCTTCAATCTCTATCCATCACAATCTCTGCCTCGATATGGAGAGGGGATGCTGGGTCAAAAGGAGAGGGAGGGGTAGGATGCAGCCACACCTGTGTGATGGATCTACTGCAGTGACATCTCATTGTTCTGGAAGGGTGGATGATCGCTAAGGCGCCACCGGCCACGAATTCATCCCTACGATGAAGGCCCTTTTCTGGGGTCTCGCCCGGGATGACAGCTGGCTGTCGCACACTACCGTCACAGAGCCACGGTAGCTCAACCTCAATGCTCCTCTCCTTTAACAGGCGTCCGCGGCGGGAATAGGCACGGGGTCCCCAAAGCAGCGGACTAACTCGCTCCAAAATTCACTCTGTGTCGTGGGTGGCCACCGAGTCATACCAGTGGATATGTTACTTACTAGGGCGGTACGCGCCTTGTGCACATTCGATTTCTCTTCCAATCTCTCCCGTCACTTTTTTATTTCTTGAACACACATATTTTTCATTCCAGACAGATGCCTGGGGAGATTGGGTTTGCCCCTGATCTGTTACCGCGAGGCACCACATATGGCCTGCTGTTACCAGGAAATCAGACAGTGGACAAAACACTAAGAACACCTTCCTTATTATTGAGTTGTACCCCCTTTTTGCCCTCAGAACAGCCTCAATTCATCGGGGCGTGGACTCTACAAGGTGTCGAAAGCGTTCCACAGGGATGCTGGCCCATGTTGACTCCAATGCTTCCCACAGTTGTTGTCAAATTAGCTGGATGTCCGTTGGGTGGTGGACCATTCTTGATACACATGGGAAACTGTTGAGCGTAAATAACCCAGCAGCATTGCAGTTCTTGACACAATCAAACCAGGAATGGCACACATACCCAATCGATGTCTCAATTGTCTCAAGGATTAAAAATCCTTCTTTAGCCCGTCTCCTCCCCTTCATCTACACTGATTGAAGTGGATTTAACAAGTGACATCAATAATGTCTTGGAAAGAGCAGGTGTTCCTAATGTTTTGTACACTCAGTGTACATGTCAACAGCATGCCCTGACACCTCCAATCAAGTCCATCCAATCAGATATCAAACTATAACAAATGAATCGCCGTTGAGATCCTTCAGTGGAGGTGTTCCTCCACTGGGCTCTGGACGTGTCAAGATCATGTGGGCCAATGGGAGAGAGGAGATAAGCTTCCTTCCTTGATATTCCACAAAGAACCGTTCGCAGCATGACGACAATCCAATTAAAATTCATAAATCTGCCTGGATGACACAGAGAGAGAGAGAGAGAGAGAGAGAGATAGCATGCTTCAGTCATAAAATATGGTGGGGCAGGGCAAATGTTCTAGTAAGGGTATCAGTAGCCCTACTGAGTTGTGTCGCGCGGCTCTTTCACGTTTCGGCAAGGATTTACGAGCTGTATGGGACGAAGAGAGGGTAGCAAAGAGGGCACATGAATCAGGGATCTCGGACCATTCATCAGGTTTAAAGGGCCAGGAGGAGAACTTGACGTTTCCATTCAGTGCATGTGCCTAATAGAAACGTACAATGTCTTCAGCGACAATAACCGTGATATAATGCCGGCAGTAGACTATGTATGCGTCCTCCTAAAGTGGAATGCGTCCAGATAGCAGTCGGGACGTGGATCTACCCAATCTAATTTTTTCCTTATAGGATGAGATGGCGTTTGACCCCAAATCTGTCGGTGACCATGTGCCTGTCCACAATCCCAACATAGCACAGGTTAGTGCGTATAATTACCTTGGTGTAGATATGGACAATGTGGTGAGCTGGAAGATCGAAGTGGAGAGTGTCTGCTGCTGACTACAACGCCTCTATTTTCTACGTAGACTCCTGTTCTACTATGCAGTCATAGAGAGCATCCTGAGATATGGCATCACAGTCTGGTTTGCCAAGTTATCAGTCCAACTGAAATCCCAATTTGCCCGCCTGATAAAAACTGCCATGAAGGTCATGGGTGTGAGGCAACACCCCCCCAGATTATTATTTCAGACCCCTCCCATGTCCCTCCTCCTCCGACTCAGGCAGACGCTACAGGGTCCCTCCTCCGACTCAGGCAGACGCTATAGGGTCCCTCCTCCGTCTCAGGCAGACGCTACAGGGTCCCTCCTCCTCCGTCTCAGGCAGACGCTACAGGGTCCCTCCTCCTCCGACTCAGGCAGACGCTACAGGGTCCCTCCTCCTCCGTCTCAGGCAGACGCTACAGGGTCCCTCCTCCTCCGACTCAGGCAGACGCTACAGGGTCCCTCCTCCTCCGACTCAGGCAGACGCTACAGGGTCCCTCCTCCTCCGACTCAGGCAGACGCTACAGGGTCCCTCCTCCTCCGACTCAGGCAGACGCTACAGGGTCCCTCCTCCTCCGACTCAGGCAGACGCTACAGGGTCCCTCCTCCTCCGTCTCAGGCAGACGCTACAGGGTCCCTCCTCCTCCGTCTCAGGCAGACGCTACAGGGTCCCTCCTCCTCCGTCTCAGGCAGACGCTACAGGGTCCCTCCTCCTCCGTCTCAGGCAGACGCTACAGGGTCCCTCCTCCTCCGTCTCAGGCAGACGCTATTGGGTCCCTCCTCCTCCGTCTCAGGCAGACGCTATAGGGTCCCTCCTCCTCCGTCTCAGGCAGACGCTATAGGGTCCCTCCTCCTCCGTCTCAGGCAGACGCTATAGGGTCCCTCCTCCTCCGTCTCAGGCAGACGCCATAGGGTCCCTCCTCCTCCGTCTCAGGCAGACGCCATAGGGTCCCTCCTCCTCCGTCTCAGGCAGACGCCATAGGGTCCCTCCTCCTTCGTCTCAGGTAGACGCCATAGGGTCCCTCCTCCTCCGACTCAGGCAGACGCCATAGGGTCCCTCCACCTCCGTCTCAGGCAGACGCCATAGGGTCCCTCCACCTCCGTCTCAGGCAGACGCTATAGGGTCCCTCCACCTCCGTCTCAGGCAGACGCTATAGGGTCCCTCCACCTCCGTCTCAGGCAGACGCTATAGGGTCCCTCCTCCTCCGTCTCAGGCAGACGCTATAGGGTCCCTCCTCCTCCGACTCAGGCAGACGCTATAGGGTCCCTCCTCCTCCGACTCAGGCAGACGCTATAGGGTCCCTCCTCCTCCGACTCAGGCAGACGCTATAGGGTCCCTCTTCCTCCGACTCAGGCAGACGCTATAGGGTCCATCCTCCTCCGACTCAGGCAGACGCTATAGGGTCCCTCCTCCTCCGACTCAGGCAGACGCTATAGGGTCCCTCCTCCTCCGACTCAGGCAAACGCTATAGGGTCCCTCCTCCTCCGACTCAGGCAGACGCTATAGGGTCCCTCCTCCTCCGACTCAGGCAGACACTATAGGGTCACTCCTCCTCCGACTCAGGCAGACGCTATAGGGTCCCTCCTCCTCCGACTCAGGCAGACGCTATAGGGTCCCTCCTCCTCCGACTCAGGCAGACGCTATAGGGTCCCTCCTCCTCCGACTCAGGCAGACGCTATAGGGTCCCTCCTCCTCCGACTCAGGCAGACGCTATAGGGTCCCTCCTCCTCCGACTCAGGCAGACGCTATAGGGTCCCTCCTCCGACTCAGGCAGACACTATAGGGTCCCCACATGTAAGCTGAACAGGTATAAGCACTCCTTCACTCCCATGGCCATCAAATACCTGAACAGCAACAAGTAAAGCTGAGCTGTGTTAGTACGCCACTGACAAAATAAGGGAATATGCTAAGGATTATGTATGTGGCTGTATGAGAAGTGTATGGTGATATGGGTAATGTATGTATTAAGTTGAGTGTGTAATGTACAGTCTCAATTTTGTATTCAGCAGTATTTAACCATTAGTTAACTAGGGAAGTCAGTTAAGAACAAATTCTTATTTACAATGTAGGCCTACCCCAGCCAAACCCTAAACTGGACGACGCTGGGCCAATTGTGCGCCGCCCTATGGGACTCCCAATCACGGCCGGTTGGGATACAGCCCAGGATCGAACCAGGGTACGTGTCTGAGACGATTTCCCCCATGGGACATTAAAGTTCATCTTATCCTAAATAAACAGACAGAAAAGCACATGGATGACCTCTTTTTATGAACATCAAGACACTGAGACCACAACAGGTTATCATGCCACATCAAGATTTAGATGGTTCGAAAGCTACTCTACATAGGTGGATGGATGGAAGTTACAAGTTATAATAGGTTCTAAGTTAATATTGTGAGGAACTGTGCACACATTGACTGTGCCAAATATACTGTCCAAAGCCTAGAACGTATCACGGCATCTTCATCATTTCCAATTCAGACACCCCACCAGGACACTGATGTATGAGTTTACCACCCCCCCCACCATCATCCTATTGAGAGGTACCATTGATTTATACCCCGGTGGTCCCTAGGGAATGGTGCTACTTACAGGTGGCTCGATATTACCTCCAGCCCAATCCCGGCATACACGCTCACTACCTAAGTAATGGCCTGTATGTGGAGGGACAACAGGTCTATCTTTCTAAGTCTCGGCTGGGGGGGTTGTAGCTGCTATTTAAACAGTGCCTCCACAACCCCGGGGCTGTCTTGGAAATAGAAGCTTAAATTCAAAGGAGGGTGGTTCGATGAAGAGTAGACTGTTGATGCCTTGAGTAGCTGGCTGGGTGGTGGGTCTGGACTATTAAGGTACTGAACAAGTCTAAAGCAGGCTTTTCCAAATGTTGGTCCTTTAGTAACAATGGTGTCATGTTTGATCAACCGCTTAAATGGCATTACTGGAATGAATATGACATCACTCTGTAGAAATGAAAGGGGCCTTTGAATCTGGGGTAGCCAGGCGCTAAAATAGAACTTGGTTCTATTTGTGACGCTTGATGCGCTGCAGGTCACACCTCTCCCATCTCCTCATTGGTTTTTAGGAGCACATACCCACGTGGGTGATTGAAAGATGAATGAGGTCCACACTTGGTTGCCAACCGCCATGGAGTAGAAGAAAAAAGGAAAAAGGAGGAGGAGAGGAAGAAGAAGAAGGAGAAGAGGAGGAAGAAGAAGAACGTGGAGAGATTACAAGAAACAAATTAAGTTGACCCTTTTATCTGTGGAGTGTCACACAATTTTGTGGGTCAAAATGGGTCAATATTCTACAAAGATCCAGCATAAAAAAAGGACCTTGTGCACTTCAGGTAAAATAAGAACCCAATGTATATATCCCAGGACAAATTAGTTAGCAACAGCAAGCTAGTTAGCTAAATGTCCATGAATGTTTCGACCTTTTCCCCAAATGAATATAGTTGGTTCAGAGTTAGTTTTGATATTTCAACCTGCGTGTCCGTCTGGTGGGGATAGACAAACTCAACATGTGCACGATAGCGTGAGAGGCCGGTTAGGTCGTCATGTTTGCCGCACACCACTAGTATACAAAAGAGATCATTTTTTATTCTTCCATATAAACACAAAAAACATAGGAAATTGTGTTTTTTTTTGTCAGCAAGTAGTTGCTTGAAAAAGTCCAACATTTCAGGATCAAAAACAGGATATCGAAATAATGACATGTACTGCATCACCCCTTGAGGCCAAAATTGACCCGTTGGCACTTTTAGGGTTAAAAGAGATCATGTTGGATATTTACAGGAATGACAACCTGCTGGGACAAGTTGAAGCAATTCCCAACAGCCGTTGGAAACCTTCATTCAAACAACAACCACATTTTCTCTTTGAGTAACTTCCAGCTGGATAGAGGAGCTTATCAATAGACTTAAACAACCCTTTAAAATATCCGTTATTATTAACATACATTTCTATGTTTGATGAGAGAGCAATTGGAGTTGACTGATTAGAGGAGACATCATACTGTACTTTGACAGACCGCTTAAGCAATCCCTCTCATCCTCACTCGAAACTCCCTCGCAATCACTTCCCTTCCTGGAGACACAAAAGCGACATAATCTCTGACTAACACACATCTGGTGACGGGCCATTTAGTTTCATTTGTTTACGCGGCCGACGGGTGTACTTCAGTGCGTCGGCAGGAACAGCTCATGTTGGTGCACAAAAGGCCTGAGAGGTGAGACAGACGAAAGTGACGGCACTTAATCCCTTCCCGATTGTTTGGATGGCAGCTACCTCATTCCCTGTCGTTGACAGACACGGTGTGAGTATATGTGCCTTTGCCTATTGGGATATGATAGTGAGTCACACTGTCGATGGCCTTCAGGACTGTGTTGACTTTTTAAAGTTGACCATGCTTCAGTCAGTACAACACTTTAATAAGTGCAAGTCCACAGATAATCAACAAGCCCATAACCCTTTTCAATAGACAAAGGTGGATCTTTTTTTCCCCTCCTTTGGCAGAGATCAAAGTTACATAATGAATTCCTCAGAGAGTCAGAGTCCGGGGATTCCTGGATACACATATCTACAATACTGAGCTAGCGTGATAATCACCCATACGCTTTAAGTTCAAAGGTAAAATACAAACATGAAAGTTAGACTGGGCAACGTGGTGCAATCAAGAAGGAGATGAGGGCAGTTATTGTTGAAAGGCACCACATTAGCTGTTCTCTATGTTGTCTTAATAGAATTAAGAAAAAGCTCATCATTAAATAACCAAGTTCCTGCTTCTAATACAGGTTATGTACTCGCATTTGGTCAGCTTTCAAAATGTCCAGCAGGTACAGTTCTGGTTGAAAACAGGTTTTAGAGACATCACTTCAACCAACTACTACAGCCTTTTAACTATACCTCAACATAGTAATATCTCTATCTAGGACTAAGTAATATCTACAATAATAAGCTGTTTATGAACAACTGAATGTATCAAACAACGTCTTATCATAAAAGCCCAAACACTTCCCAAACTTAAAAGTAGAGTAGTATTATTGCCATTTCTAACTGGAACACCCTGTCTATCTGCCGGAATACAGATGACGACGACGACAGCGGGCCTCTGCCCGCTCAAAGTGAAGATGGTAATTGCGGCATGCCAATCTGTAAACTCTCACTCAGAGGGTAATGTGTAATAACAATGCCTTGACAGAACAGCGCGAAATGTTTAGTTACCATGGAGACAAAATATGGTCACTTCAATTTATGGCATTTTTGTGCTCTTTCTTCACCATTCATTAGCGCTTCCGGATTGGAATGCCTTGGCAGTGTGTCAATGGATGCCTGCGTTTCCTCAGAACCAAAATGTCTTTCGAGTAGAAAAATGCAGCAATTTTGGAATTGGGGTGTAACGACTTTCCACTTTCCCCCTGAATGAACACCAGCATCCTGGGGTTTCCAAAAGGTGAGTGAATCATATGACAAAGTGCTTCTTTCACTCCCATTTTGCCCTATTTTTCACCAGTTTTTTCCTGTTAAGGCCACTAGCTTATTCACAGCTTCCCTCTGCATTCATGGCCCGGTTTGACACCAAGGCTTGAGCACACTGGCTTCCCCAAGCCAAGCGGCTTAGTGACAAACAGTAACTTCTCCTCACTGGGGGTGACCCCCTTTGGACCAGAGGGGCTGGTTGGAGCGGGGTGGGAGCTGGGGTGGAGGGGAGGTCTGTGGTTACATGGCCTTGGGCAAACTGGGAGAGACATTATAGAGTCATCCTTCCCTGCTGACTAAGGTTCACTGCCTTGGGGGAGAGAGAGAAAGAGAAAGAGAGAGGAGGGAGGGAGAGAGACAGAGAAAGAGGGGAGAGAGAGAGTGAGAGGGAGGGAGAGAGAGGGGAGAGAGAGCACGAGAGAGAGGGGAGGGAGGGAGAGAGGGAAAGAGCGAGAGAGAGGGGAGGGAGAAAGAGGGAGAGAGAAAAAAAGAGGAGATCTCTCCTATTATATGTTTCCTCTCTTTATCCCTCTCTACCTCCTCGCTTTTCCTGTGTCTGTCAAACAGCTCTGTATTTCCCATCACTTTCTGTTGTTTTCCCAGAAGACTAAAGCGGACAATGAAGCACCCAACAGTGCAGAGAAAGAACGCACAGATCTTTTCTCCCAGGTAAAAGAGCACTAAGACACAACATATAAATTCATGCTTTTAAAATAAAATGCACCCTTTCGCTAAATCTTTCTTTCATATGAGTCTTTGTTCCCCCTCAGAAACTGCAGGGGTAGAAGTTCAGGAACGAGAAGACCTCTCAGGGAAATGAGACAGCAACAAATAAAAGTCAAAGTAAAAAAAAAAAAAATGAGTTGCAATATATTTGCGTCAATGTAACGAAATAACATCAATTGAAATGTTATCTTGGATTTAAGCATCGCAGTGAGACACTTAAACGCACAACAACAAACACCAGCAACCCCAAATAGTTTAGGAGGCGCATAAATACAATCTTTATCGTTATTGGTCTATTATACACAGAAAATGTAAATGTGTTATTTTATGCTTTCCCAGTACCCAGCTCCAACACAACGTAAACAGATGCTGATTCTCCTTCAATTCATCAACATGCGAATATCGGAATGTTCGAAACATTGAATGATGCGTTCAGGTATTCTCAATGCTTTCAAGCATAGTATGTATCCAGACGACTGAACGGCAGCCTCTTAGCTAGAACTCTTGAAGGTCCAAATGCATTTTCCTTTTACAACGGCCACTCTCTCCAACTATTCACACAAGGCCTAGCACAAGGCAAGGGGACAATTAATACACCCAACACTAAGGACGCTTTCGGCACAAAAAAAAAAACGCTCTTAAGATTTTGATCTTAACTCTGCCATTTTGTAGAATGTGCTATGAAGGTTGCAAAACAGAGCTCTCCATCGTCTACTACTTGTGGAATTTGTATTGCTTCTACGGGATCTGAGCTGAGAGCAAACGGAATGAGGAGCCGGTGGAACAGGCCTTACCTTGACCTCCACGTGAGCCATGAGGACTGCAAAGTTAGTCAGGTGGGTACAAGAGCACGTGGTGTGAGTCCTGTTGGTGCCTAGCAACCGGCAATCCTGCGTCGACCAGTACCCCGTCATGGTCCTCTTGGAATAACTCCAGAAAGAACAGTTGGGGTTAAAGCTTTCCTTGGATTGCTGTGGGGGACAAACCACATAACAATTAGCCTATGGGCCCCTGCACAATGGAGCTAATGGGAGGAAAAACACACACATTGATTGCAGGTTGAGTCATGTTTCTTTTCTAAACGGCTCTGGCTGGGTTAAATGGAAACTCATGGGGCTAATTCCAGGTAAGCTCCCATAACCTCGACACGCCACAATGCCATAACTCCAGATCCGGACTAAATATTTCAGAAAAAGCCCCTTAATTCCCTTTTCCGGTGGCAGTGCAGGTTTAGTTTAATGGCGGCGGCGAGCAGCCTTTCATTGTGTTTTTCAACCTTTCACTTTAACCTTCACTGTGCGACAATAGACTGCCCCGTTGCTCTCTGCAAGGTGGCGGCCTTAACGGCTAGCGTCGCCTGCCATCTCGCTGGCCCGTTTCAAAACAGTCACTTAAGAGCTTAATGCAGATAAAGCGCGAGAGGAGAGACGTGCCGATGCATAGGAATGCCTTAAATAGTTTTCAACGGGTAATGTTTCCTTGATGTGGGAAAGCGCCATCTCTTGCAGCTAGATATTGCCGGGCCACTTCAACTGCACCTTAAATCCTGGGTGCATTTAAGGGAATTGTCCACAGCAGAAGACAATCTGGCTGCTACTGACAATGCACTCAAAACTGTAACTGTGGAACATGGGGCTGTGTCCCAAATACGGCTCTGGTCAAAAGTAGTGCACTGTATAGGGAATAGGATTCCATTTGTGACACATCCATAATCAGCAGATCCTCTCAGAGATAAACGTCCCACCTTATTGAGTTATCCTCCACACAGCCAACCAATGGCTAGTTGGATACAGTGCAGCACAGTCGTGGTATAACCAGACCAGGTGACCTTCTGTCCCATTCACAACTTTAATTAGTCCATTAAGTGCTGAGGCAAGGAAGCGAAACAATAACTAGAGGATGACCACAGTCCCCTGGGACCAGTGGTCCAACACCATCTGATCTAAAGGCTTTTCATTGTAGAGCGATGGAACAAAAGACTAGAGTGAAGAGCAGTACAGCCTGATCCCAGATCTGTTTATGGTGTATAGCCAAGTACTATGGTGGTGTTTGGTATGACAGTCAGTGGTGTAGTGGAGGGTAAACACAAGTAAACGCAGTTTACCCACCTTTTGCGGAAGAACGCATTGAAAGTATAAGGAGCATTACTTTATTCGCTGCGACCAAGTTTAACCACCTATTTTCTTTACCACTACATCACTGATGACAATTAAGATAGTAGTTGCCAAGATGACACAAATAGATCTGAACCCAGGCTATCCTTATCCTAGGATAAGTCAGTTTTTGTCACGATTGGCATGACAATGACCATAGTAGTTGGCAAGAGAGCAGAAACAGATCTGCAACCAGGCTATGAGAAGTACGTCCTCCTATCCATTCATACTCTAGTGTACCTGCAGTTATATAACCATCCATATAGATACAGTTCATCTTTTTGAATACTCTCTAGACGAATCTTAGAATACTCTTTAAAATAATCAACTTTTTAGAAGACAGAGCAACAGCCGTTCAGAAAAAAAGACATGTCCTCACTGACAGAAGTACAGTGGAGGGAAGCACAAACTTACTGTATATAAGAGCACTGTTTTATTGAGCTTAGACCAGTGGGGAAAGAAAAACGTAGGAAAGCGGACTCCAGTTGGTCCCCAGTAATAACTGCATTGGCCCCAAGTGTTACATCCCCCCCCCCCCCCACCCTCTCTCTCTCCCTGCCTAATAACAGCTTTGGGCGCCGTTGGGAGACAAACCGGGGCTGTTTCGATGGAGTCGTGCGGGGGGAAGATAATGCAGTCGGGGAGGAAGTTAATGCTCCGCCTATGACTAACCAGCCTTCAGGGATGAACAATAGAACCCTCATATTAGCTCAGCCTTCCAGGTTAGACTGTTCTGTTCTAAAACTAATAGGGAGAAAACGAATGAAAACAAAGTTTTGCATCGTCAATATGTTATGAAAGATTGAGGTAAAACTTTAAAAATGGGGGAATATGGGGTGACTTTAAGAAACTCAGTGAATTTCATGATAATCCCAAAGTGTGTGTGTGTGTGTGTGTACACGTTCTACCTGCAGGTGTTTCAAGGTAAATATGACCGGTTCAGACAGGTAGACTTTGTTGTTCTCTTTGTTGATGGCTGCGGTGATGACGGGAGAGTTGACAATGACAGAGTAGTTGGTGGCCATGGCTTCCCTGCCGAGCTTCATGCTGGCATTCTCTGTAGACAGGTAGGCACCGATGTGTTTGTACAGGACAAAGGCCATCCGGATCTCTCCTAGGAAAAATAACACATGGCTCAGTCTCAATTTCTTGAAAATCCATCCTCTGCTCATCTCCTCCCCTTTGTCTGTAGTGACAGGTGAAAATAATATGGCGTAAGCTCATCATTAGGCTGGCTTTCACCAGGTCAGTTCTTTCAGATCAGAGCGATGAAGGAAAGTAGAATTTAAGGCAATTGAGACTTGAGACTGAGCCACCACTGACAAACTGAAAGTGTGTGGTTAAAATGTTTTACCATACAGTATAATGTTATTGTACATGTGACTTAACAGCGCAAATCAATGTTAAAGTAGCAGAGACATTAGCGCCAGAGAACCAAACGTGAAAAATTACTATCTGGTCAACATATGTTTCTGTCCATAAATTAAAAAAGTTTGTAAACCTAGGCTAGATGTGCCAAGGTTTTATGTGCCTACGAGAAACCCACACACACATTGAAGAGCACAGAGTCAGCCGGAGTGCAGCCGGCCTTTGGAACTATTTTGGGGTTAAGTGCCTTCTCCAGGGCATAACGGCGTTGGACCACCACCGTTCAATCTACAGATGTCAAACGTTACAGTTCCACAAAGTCTTGGAGCACACAATAACTTATTAAAATTCATAAGACTTAAAAATAAGGATGCATTTTGGGGTACGGTAAAAACTGCATTCATTCTTTTTAGATTTTTGATTCCACAGGATTATAGAGTTTAAACTATTTTGGACAAAATATATGGAAAATTGCTCAAACACATTCGCTGCTCAGAGCATGTTATCAAGAGCAACAAAGGTGTCGAGGCTGAAAAAAAGACCTCCGTAGGTATGATAGGTCGATTTAATTAAACTTCAATGAAATGTCATTATTGCTTTATTGCACTGACAAAGGCAACAGATACTCTCCCTAGTTTCTTTCCCCACTCCCATCGCACTACCTTATCCCCCTCCTGGCGTCTTTCTTTAGAAGGTGGATATGAAAGCACACCCCTCCCACAGCGACTTGGATCACTCACTCCAGATGAAAATAAAACAATTTGTGTGTTACCTCTCAATGAACGGGAAATAAAAGCAAATGAAGATATAATGAAACATTAGGCACTGCTGGACATTCATCGAGAGCCAAGAGCGGTGAGCACGCGCTAACAGCCTAACTCATTTGCATGAACAAGTAATCAAGTCCAAAAACGGGCCGTGGAGCTCCCGTAGGTAGCCCCGCATTGTGTATAATAGCCTCATTAAAGTTTGAAGCAGCTCTTGAACACAACTAATTCCGCAACCAGGGACCCTCTTTTGTCCATTTGAAGTCGAGTAAAAAAGGCGCTTTACTTTATCAGAGGTTGTATCAGGGGTGGCCAACCCTCCTCCTGGAGAACCTCCCTTCTGCTAGGCTTTCTCTCCAGCTCTTATCTAGCACACCTCATTCTACTAATTAGCTGCTTTCCATGACCTTGATACTAGGCAGAATCGACTGTGTTATAACAAGGTTGGAACAAAACCCTGGTAGATCCAGTATCTCTTTCCTGGAAGAGGGTTGGTCACCTCTGCCTGAAACCAAGTGTAAGTCCTCCACCTGCTTCTAACATTTTGGCACACTTGGAATTATATTGTTGTTATTCCAGGGAAACAATTCCATTACCGGGTAACGAGTACACTTGTACTTACAGTAGCAACAACGTATCTGTCAACCAATTGAAAAAATTGCTTTTTTACGGAATAATTTGCCGCGTCGAACCTGCGTTTTGGTTTGAAGGCACCCTAACTCTGCACACACAAAAAACATGTTACTGGTAAGCAACCCATGCTCTTAAAACTTATCTGGGATAGGTGGCAGAATTTTCACGTCCGGATGAAAAGCGTGTCCAAAGTAAACTGCCTACTACACAGGCCCAGAAGCTAAGATATGCATATTATTAGTAGATTTGGATAAAAAAACGCTCTGAAGTTTCTAAAACTGTTTGAATCATGTCTGTGAGTATAACAGAACATATATTTTTTTTTGAGGTCACACTTTTCAATGGGTTTTCATTGGGAATCCTGATTTCTAAGGGGCCTTCTTGCAGTTCCTATTGCTTCTACTGGATGTCAACAGTGTTTAGAAATTGGTTGAGGTTTTTCCTTTGAGAAATGAAGTAGCAGCACTGTTCAGAATGAGGCTCGAGGGAAGTGTACTCTTTGTTAGAGGCGCGTGACCTGAAAGCTAGCTACACTTTGTATTCCTCCGGTATTGAACACAGATCATCCCGTCTTCAACTGTATCGATTATTTACGTAAAAAAATACCTAACGTTGTATTACAAAAGTAGTTTGAAATGGTTGGACAAAGCTTACAGGTAACTTTTGTAGTCATGTTGCGCGAGTTGGAACCAATGTTTTTCTGCATCAAACGCGCCAAATAAATGAACATTTTGGATATAAATCGACGGAATTAATTGAACAAAAGGACCATTTGTGATGTTTATGGAACATATTGGAGTGCCAACAGAAGAAGCTCGTCAAAGGTAAGGCATGAATTATATCTTTATTTCTGAGTTTTGTGTCATGCCTGGAGGATTGAAATAGGATTGTCTGTGTATGTTTACTGGGGTGCTATCCTCAGATAATAGCATTGTTTGCTTTCGCCGAAAAGCCTTTTTGAAATCTGACACATTGGCTGGATTCACAACAAGTGTAGCTTTAATTTGGTGTCTTCCATGTGTGATTTCATGAAAATTGAATTTTTATAGTAATTTATTTGAATTTGGCGCTCTGCATTTTCACCGGCTTTGGCCATATCCCAGAGAGGTTAACAGCCTGTTAGAAGCAGGTGGTATGCAAGGATAATTAGCTGCAGGGATGTTATATTTCTCATTCACACCAGGCCCTACAAATGGGCACGTTTTAAACTCCCAAGCCCCTTCCAAAGCAGCTTACACTTTTGTTCCTATTGAATTGACCTACTTTTCCCAAATATTAGCTAACGGTGAGCAAAACCAGGGTGCCAGCTTTGTTGTTGTTTGAGACACGTTTGCCCTTTTAAGATATTAGAGCCTCTCTCTCCTTTACTGGTTACAAAGAAAAAACATTTCCTACACTCTTATGGCATCAGAAAAAGAAGCAAACTATGCATGGAATTATGAATGGCAGACTTATCTCAGACAGGGATGTTCAGTCCAGAAGATCTACTGGGTATGCAGGCACTAACTGATGGAATGGAACAAAAGCCTGCACAACTAATAGCTGTTCAGGACTGGAGTTGGATAGCCCTGATATATACAGTATATATATATATTTTTTTAAATTAAAAGGCAAAGCCATTTACCGTTTCTCCCATGTTGTTTCAAGGTGCTTGATGACAGGGAGATGGAGTTACCATGGCCGCCACTTTGTGGGAATTTCAGGTCGTGCAGATTCCCTTCCGTACTCATTCGGGCCACCTCCAGCTCTGCACAGAAGCAAATTAGAAGAAAAAGGACCATTTAAAGAACATTATTATGAGGGGTGAAAGTGTCGACAGGGATGCAAGAGAATTCCATCTGGGATAACATTTGCAGTATATGAATGAAAACCCATGCACCCACCAGCGCTCGCTGTCAACCTACCGAAACGTGTTAGCATTGAACAATAGCTTTACATTGTAATATGAAACTCAGTTCTGCTCTGACTGTATGCATCACAGCACTGGAGTTTGTTTCAGATCAAAGACAAAGCAGACAAAGGGGTAACAACAAAGTTTAAGAAACACTTGATCAAAAGATGCCCCCATCCCCAACATCAGCTATTATGCATTACTTTATGCATTTCACAAACTTCAAATGGATTTTCAAGGGGATACCTTGTCAGATTCTTTCTCAGAAGCCTTTCACTCTGATATAATTGATTCCATTCATCAGTGGTTTCAGGGTATGTTGACTGAAGTGCATCATCCTCTGAATTTGGTAGGCTTTGAAGAGTAGCGTCCCACTGAAGCCTTCCGATCAACACTGGGCTATACACGTCACGCAACACTTTCTTCATCGAGTTCGGAGTAACTGAGGGAGCCTGGTTGCGTACTTCCTTGCTTCGTGCTGAAGTCCACTAAGTCCACTTTTGCCAACTGAGAAAATTGGCCCTCACTTCCAGGAAGCTATCAAAGTTGGGGGTGAGCTGAGAGGAAAGCGATGGGTAGATGAGATAGAGACAAATGGTGAAGACAGACAGGTTTTGGAGAACTGGCACAACAGCTGTTGTGTCTGAGGGGAGATCATTTGTGGCTTAAAGACTGCTGCATCATCGTACAGCAGAGGAAAATGAGGAGTCAATAGGAGATTGGCAGAAATAATCAGTTTCTAAGAGATAGTGTACTTTTCATGTGCTTGCATTTAGTTTGAGAATACAGAACAAGACCCGTCTTAAAAGAGTACGTCGTCTTTTAAATTCTTCATTTGAGCTTGTCTAGTGCAAGGGAACTAATGGAATAGTCCCCAACGTGCAAACCCTTCCCACCTTCCCACCATAATAAAACGTTATAAGTATTTTAAGGAAAAACAATACTATTTGAACACAGGCCTGGACAGTACGCTGTTAATTGGGAGAGATGGCATCAAATATTTTAAACTTGTTTCAACTTCTGGCTTCAAGGCCACCTCTCGAATGCTCGCACAAAACACCCACAGAGGGAAGGCAAAATGTTCTTATTGTGGCTACCCTTGAAAAAAGAAGTTGTTTTCATGCCATGCCATGCTCTCACTTTAAGAAAGAGAACCTTTGTATTAACATTCCGTGGCACCCTCGCAACTGCTACACAATGGTGCAAGGGATTCTTTTGGAGATGGCGAGATGTATTCCTATTCAACTGGAAAGCGACAATGGCCGATATACCGAACAATCCCAGATCAGAGCTAACTGAGTCAGTTGCAATGTTTTTCATCCCACTGGATGAGCCATGAAAAAAAGGCTTAAGACTGGCTTTAGGCATCACACACACCCACAATAGGTGTTGATGTGTATGCCGATTGAAATAAGAAGGCAGGAATCTGTTCATAAGATCAGCGATGAGAGGGAGTGGTACACAGACATGCATGCAAACAAACAAAAGGTGGAGAGAAGATTAACACATACAGTGCATTCGGAAACTATTTAGACCCCTTGACTTTTTCCGCATTTTTCTCGTCAATATACACACACAATACCCCATAATGACAAAAACAGATATATTTTTTTACATTTTTGCAAATTTCAAAAATAAAATAAATACCATATTTACATAAGTATTCAGACACTTTGCTATGAGACTCGAAATTGAGCTCCGGTGCATTCTGTTTCCATTGATCATCCCTGTGATGTTTCTACAACGTGATTGGAGTCCACCTGTGGTAAATTAAATGTATTGGGCATGATTTGGAAAGGCACACACCTGTTGAGGCACAGATCTGGGGAAGGGTTCCAAAAAACGTCTGCAGCATTGGAGGTAGCCAAGAACACAGTGGCCTCCATCATTCTTATATGGAAGGAGTTCGGAACCACCAAGACACTTCCTAGAGCTGGCCACATGGCTAAACTGAGCCATCGTGGGAAGAGGGCTTTGGTCAGGGAGGTGACCAAGAACCAGATGGTCACTCGAACAGAGCTCCAGAGTTCCTCTGTGGAGATGGGAGAACCTTCCAGAAGGACAACCATCACTTCAGCACTCCACAAATCAGGCCTTTATGGTGGAGTGGCCAGACGGAAGCCACACCTCAGTAAATGGCACATGACAGCCCGCTTGGAGTTGCCAAAAGGCACTTAAAGGACTCTCAGACCATGAGAAACAAGATTCTCTGGTCTAATGAAACCAAGATTGAACTCTTATCAGCAGCAGGGACTGGAAGACTAGTCAGAATCGAGGGAAAGATGAACGTAGCAAAGTACAGAGAGATTCTTGATGAAAAGCTCTCGGGAGCAGGCTAGGACCTCAGGCAGGCGAAGGTTCATCTTCCAACAGGACAACGACCCTAAGCACATAGCCAAGACAACGCAGGAGTGGCTTCGGGATAAGTCTCAATATCCTTGAGTGGCCCAGCAAGAGACCGGACTTGAACCCGTTCAAACATCTCTGGAGAGACCTGAAAATACCTGTGCAGCGATGCTCCCCATCCATCCTGACAGAGCTTGAGAGGATCTGCAGAGAAGAACGGGAGATACTCCCCAAATACAGGTGTGCCAAGCTTGTAGTGTCATACCCAAGAAGACGTGAGGCTGTAATCACTGCTAAAGGTGCTTCAACAAAGTACTACGTAAAAGGTCTGAATACCTATGTAAATGTCATATTTCAGTCTTTTAGTTTTTTAACAACATTTTTTTTTTGCTTTGTCATTATGGGGTATTGTGTGTAGAATGATGAGGGAAAAAATGATTTAATCAATTTTAGAATAAGGCTGTAACGTAACAAAATGTGGAAAAAGTCAAGGGGTCTGAATACTTTCCGAAAGTACTGTATACACACACGCACGAGCATATGCTGGCATGCAGATTTAGGATCTTAATTTGAGCCAGTTTGCAACAGCAGGAAAATAATCCTGCAGCACAGAAAATGTGAATTATTATGTGGAATATAATGAATTTATATTTTTGTTGGGGTTGATACATTTTTCATAATGGAAAATCAAGTCTGAAATTTCAAAGTGAAAATGATCTCTTTTATCCTCAGATACACTACAACTTGTATATTTCATGCATTGCAGGAACGTTTTCCTGCAACAGAGTGATCAAATCTGTACCTTGAAATGATCTTCTTTCAACGCCTCATTTTCCGATGCGGCAGTCTCTGAACCACAAATGATGATCTTCCCTCAGACACAACAGCTGTTGTGCCAGCACTCCAAAACGTGGCTGTGTTCACCATTCATCTCGATCTCATCTACCCATCGCTTTCCTCTCAGCTCACACCCAAAAATGATCACTCCCTTAAAGCGAGGGCCAATCTTAGAGGGCAAAATTGTTTGTCAGCTTCAACCATTCTTTAACCGCACAAAGCGAGAAAGTGTACAACAAGGCTCCCTCTGTTACACCTGAACTCCTCCTCACTCAATAAAGAAAGTTATCCTGCAACAGGGTGATCAAATGAAGATAATACATCTGTAAGTACACGCACACACAGACTAACTAACGTTGTTAGGATCTTGTTTAGCGAGGAGTACATACACTCAGTCAGTTTATTAGGTACACCACCCCTTTCAAGAAAACGGTTCACTCCTACAGACAGTGAGTCACGTGGCCATGGCTTGCTATATAAAGCATGCAGACAGGCATCAAGACCTTCAGTTACTGTTCGATTGAACGTTAGCATTGGGCAACATGAGTGACCTAAGCTACTTTAAGTGTGGTATCATCTGTGCTAGGAGCGCAGGTTCCAGTATCTCAGAAACGTTCGGCATCCTGGGATTTCCACGCACGACAGTGTCTAGGGTTTACTGGGAATGGTGCAACAAACAAAAAACATTCAGTCAGCGGCAGTCTTGTGGGCTCGTTGAGAAAAGGTCGAAGGAGAATGGCAAGAATCGTGAAAGCTAACAGGCAGACCACAAACAGAAAAATAATGGTGCAGTACAACAGAGGTGTGCAGAACGACATCTCAGAATGCACAACTTGTTGGTCCTTGTCTGGATGGGCTATTGCAGCAGACGACCACACCGGGTTCCACTCCTATCAGCTAAAAACAAGAAAAAGCGTCTCCAGTGGGCACATGATCACCACACTGGACAATTGAGGTGCAAAAAAACATTGTTGGTCCGACGATTCCCAGTTCCTGTTGCATCATGCTGATGGCAGAGTCAGGATTTGGCATAAGCAGCATGAGTCCATGGTTCCATCCTGCCGGTTGTCAACGGTACAAGCTGGTGGCAGTGGTGTAATGGTGTGTGGAATGTTTTCCTGGCACACGTTAGGGCCTTTGAAACCAATTGAGCAATGTGTGCATGCCCAGAATAATTCTGGCAGTTCTGGAGGCAAAGGAGGGTCTTACTCGGCACACGAAGGGTGTACCTAATAAACTGGCCAAGTATTTCTGCCAACAAGAGCATGAAAACAGGAATAATATATCCTGGGTAAGCTTTTGTATTGCTTGTGAGTACTGCACATAAACATGTAAATGTTTCACGCACAAACAAAGACTACAGGTACATACATTATTCAGCCATTGCCTAGGAGAGAGCAATCGGAGCAGTGGACACGCGAGCACCAGCTGTTCTGGACGACTATATGGTCCCGCTCTTTGTAGCCAAATGTAAGTAAGTCCTTTAAACAGGTTAACATTAACAAGGCCGCAGGGCCAGACGGATTACCAGGACGCGTACTCGGAGCATGCGCTGACCAACTGGCAAGTGTCTTCGATGACATTTTCAACCTCTCCCTGACACAGTCTGTAATACCTACATGTTTCAAGCAGACCACCATAGTCCCTGTGCCCAAGAACGCCAAGGTAACCTGTCTAAATGACTATCGCCCTGTAGAACTCACATCTGTAGCCAAAAAATGCTTAGAAAGGCTGGTCATGGCTCACATCAACACCATCATCTCAGACACTGTGGACACACTCCAATTTGCATACCGCCCGAAAAGATCCGCAGATGATGCAATCTCTATTGCACTCCAGACTGCCCTTTCCTACCTGGATAAACGTCTACTGTATGTGAGAATGCTGTTCATTGACTACAGCTGGGCGTTCAATACCATAGTGCCCTCAAAGCTCATCACTAAGCTAAGGACTCTGCGACTGAACACATCCCTCTGCAACTAGATAATGGTCTTCCAGACATGGCGATATGGGTAGGCACCATATCTGCCAAGGTGACCCTCAACATGGGAGCCCCTCAGGGTTGCATGCTTAGTCCCCTCCTTTTCTCCCTGTTCTCCCTTGACTGTGCATGACTCCAACATCATCATTAAGTTTGCTGATGACACAATGGTGGTAGAACTGATCACCAACAATGATGAGAGGGAGGTCGTCAGAAACTTGGCAGCGTAGTGCCAGGACAACAACCTCTCCCTTAATGTCAGCAAGACAAAGGAGCTGATTGTGGACTACAGGAAAGGGAGGGCTGAGCACATCCAGAGCTTAAAAGTTCCTCAGATCCTTAGTGATGTGGACACCAGCATGGTCCAAACACACCAAGACAGTCGTGAAAAGGGCACGACAATGCCTCCTCCCCTCCAGGAGGCTGGAAAGATTTGGCATGGGACCTCAGATCCTCAAAAAGTTACACAGCTACACCATTGAGAGCATCTTGACTGGCTGCATTGGTATGGCAACTGCTTGGCATCTGACCATAAGGCGCTACAGAGGGTAGTGCATATGGCCCAGTACATCACTGGGGCCGAGCTCTCTTCCACCCAGGACGTCTATACGAGGCGGTGTCAGAGGAAGGCCCTATAAACTGTCAAAGACTCCAGCCACACAAGTCATAGACTGGCAAGCGGTACAGCACGGCAAAGGCCCCTGAAAAGCTACTACCCCCAAGCCATAAGACTGCTGAACAGTTAACCAAATGGCTACCTGGACTACATGCATTGACCCCCTTTTTTTGTTGCACTGGCTCTATGCGCACTCACTGGACTCTACCCACACATACTACAGGGGCGGCAGGTAGACTAGTGGTTATAGCGTTGGACTTAACGGAAAGGTTGCAAGATCGAATCCCCGAGCTGACAAGGTAAAAATCTGTTGTTCTGTCCCTGAACAAGGCAGTTAACCCACTGTTCTTAGGCCGTCATTGAAAATAAGAATTTGTTCTTAACTGACTTGCCTAGTTAAATAAAGGTAAAATAAACACTACAACACACACAGACACTTTCTTCTGAAACTCGTCAGTCTATTCTTGTTCTGAGAAATGAAGGCTATTCCATGCGAGAAATTGCCAAGGAACTGAAGATCTCGTACAATGCTGAGGTCCCATGCCAAATCTGAGGTCCCATGCCAAATCTTTCCAGCCTCCTGAAGGGGAGGAGGCATTGTCATGCCCTTTTCACGACTGTGGGATGCTCTGGGATGCTACTCCCTTCACAGAACAGCGCAAACTGGCTCTAACCAGAATAGAAAGAGGAGTGGGAGGCCCCGGTGCACAACTGAGAAAGAGGATAAGTACATTAGTGTGTCTAGTTTGAGAAACAGATGCCTCACAAGTCCTCAACTGGCAGCTTCATTAAATAGTACCCACAAAACAACAGTCTCAACGTCAACAGTGAAGAGGGGACTCTGGGATGCTGGCCTTCTAGGCAGAGTTGCAAAAAAAGCCATCCCTCAGACTGGCCAATAAAAATAAATGATTAAGATGGGCAAAAGAACACAGACACTGGACAAAGGAAGATTGGAAAAAAGTGATATGGACAGACGAATCTAAGTTCGAGGTGTTCGGAAAACAAAAGAACATTCGTGAGACATTCGTGAGACACTCTGGGGGTGCTTTGGTGGTGGTAAAGTGGGAGACTAGTACAGGGTAAAAGAGATCTTGAAGAAAGAAGGCCATCACTCCATTTTGCACCGCTATGCAATACCCTGTGGACGGCACTTAATTGGAGCCAATTTCCTCCTACAGCAGGACAATGACCCAAAGCACAGCTCTAAACTATGCAAGAACTATTTAGGGAAGAAGCAGTCAGCTGGTAATCTGTCTATAATGGAGTGGCCAGCACTCTCACCGGATCTCAACCCTATTGAGCTGTTGTGGGAGAAGCTTGACCGTATGGTACGTAAGAAGTGCCCATCAAGCCAATCCAACTTTTGGGAGATGCTTCAGGAAGCATGGGGTGAAATCTCTTCAGATTACCTCAACAAATTGACAACTAGAATGCAAAAGGTCTGCAAGGCTGTAATTGCTGCAAATTGAGGATTCTTTGATGAAAGCAAAGTTTGAAGGACACATTATTTCAATAAAAAATCATTATTTCTAACCTTGTCAACATCTTGACTATATTTCCAATTAATTTTGCAACTCCTTTCGTTTATGTTTTCATGGAAAACAAGGACATTACTAAGTGACCCCAAACTTTTGAACGGTAGTGTGTGTCTGTGTGTATGTGTATACAGTTGAAGTCGGAAGTTTACATACACTTAGGTTGGAGTCATTAAAACTCATTTTTCAACCACTCCACAAATTTCTTGTTAACAAACTATAGTTTTGGCAAGTCGGTTAGGACATCTACTTTGTGCATGACATAAGTCATTTTTTCAACAATTGTTTACAGACAGATTATTTCACTTATAAGTCACTGTATCACAATTCCAGTGCGTCAGAATTTTACATACACTCAGTTGACTGTGCCTTCAAAAAGCTTGGAAAATTCCAGAAAATGATGTCATGGCTTTAGAAGCTTCCGATAGGCTAATTGACATAATTTGAGTCAATTGGAGGTGCACATGTGGATGTATTTCAAGGCCTACCTTCAAACTCAGTGCCTCTTTGCTTGACATCATGGGAAAATCAGCCAAGACCTAAGAAAAAAAATTGTAGACCTCCACAAGTCTGGTTCATCCTTGGGAGCAATTTCCAAATGCCTGCCGTCATACCGCTCAGGATGGAGACGCTTTCTGTCTCCTAGAGATGAACGCATTTTGGTGCGAAAAGTGAAAATCAATCCCAGAACAACAGCAAAGGACCTTGTGAAGATGCTGGAGGGAACAGGTACAAAAGTATCTATATCCACAGTAAAACGAGTCCTACATCGACATAATATCCACAGTAAAACGAGTCCTATATCGACATAACCTGAAAGGCCGCTCAGCAAGGAAGAAGCCACTGGTCCAGAACCGCCATAAAAAAAGCCAGACTACGGTTTGCAACTGCACATGGGGACAAAGATTGTACTTTTTGGAGAAATGTCCTCTGGTCTGATGAAACAAAAATAGAACTGTTTGGCCATAATGACCATCATTATGTTTGGAGGAAAAAGGGGAGGCTTGCAAGCCGAAGAGCACCATCCCAACCGTGAAGCACGGGGGTGGCAACATCATGTTGTGCGGGTGGTTAGCTGCAGGATGGACTGGTGCACTTCACAAAATAGATGGCATCATGAGGGAAAATGATGTGGATATTTTGAAGCAACATCTCAAGACATCAGTCAGGAAGTTAAAGCTTCGTCGCAAATGGGTCTTCCAAATGGACAATGACCCCAAGCATACTTCCAAATTTGTTGAAAAATGGCTTAAGTAAAACAAAGTCAAGGTATTGGAGTGGCCATTACAAAGCCCTGACCTCAATCCCATAGAAAATTTGTGGGCAGAACTGAAAAAGCGTGTGCGAGCAAGGAGACCTACAAACCTGATTCAGTTACATCAGCTCTGTCAGGAGGAATGGGCCAAAATTCACCCAACTTATTGTGGGAAGCTTGTGGAAGGCTCCACAAAATGTTTGACCCAAGTTAAACAATTTAAAGGCAATGCTACCAAATACTAACTGAGTGTATGTAAACTTATGACCCTCTGGGAATGTGATGAAAGAAATAAATGCTTTAATAAATCACTCTCTACCATTATTCTGACATTTCACCTTCTTAAAATAAAGTGGTGATCCAAACTGACCTGAGACAGGGAATTTTTACTAGGATTAAATGTCAGGATTTGTAAAAAAACGGAGTTTAAATGTATTTGGCTAAGGTGTATGTAAACTTCTGACATCAACTGTATATATACACACTCATACACACATGCATACACACTCATACACACATGCATATTGATGCCAGATACACCCAGACTGCAACTACTCTTGTTAATTATCTATCCTGATTGCCTAGTCACTTTTACCCCTACCTACATGTACATATTACCTCACGTACCTCTGCACATTGCCTCGGTACCGGTACTCCGTGCATATAGCATCATTATTGTTCATTTATTGTTACTATTTCCTTTTTTTATTTAGCTAATTTAACTATGCATTGTTGAGAAAGGGCTTGTAAGTAAGCATTTTAATGTAAAGTCTACACCTGCTGTATTCGGCGCATGTAACAAATACAATTTGACATGGTTATTTTGTGGTGTCTAAATACTTATGTATGTACATGACGGGGTGGGCACCTGTGACCGCGGGGGACAAACCAACCTCATTGGCTGGCAAACTCAACAGAGCAAACCGTAAGTGAAGGCCTAGTAAACATGTCACTGTGCACGATTAACCAGACTACCTCCATGAAGGATATAAAAACACCAGTAGTTCACCATGAGGGGATTGCTTAGTTTCCTTCCAAACACGGCTGGGATCCCTTAATACCCGGATAAATTGAGTACCATAGACAATAAATTCCCATGTTGTTAATTCCCCAACCTAGGCTGCTTCATTCGACTTGTCAGACCTACATGTTAAGGTTGCCATGGCAGCAGGAGCTTAAAGAAATCCCTTTTATGCTAAGGGCGCTATATAATAACATTATCTTTCCCAAATGCTGGATACACGCTGGTAGTTTCAAGAGCTCGCAAACATGTTTTATTCACTCGCCTCCTTCCCCTCGTCTTTCGCTCTTCCTTACAACTGTGTTCAACAACCGTTTGAAATCTAAACTGTTGATTTGTTAAGTCTACAATTCAACAACAGTTGTTCAAAGCCTCACTGTATCTTTGCGTTTCATCACCCAGGGGCATAGGCCAGAACATTGAGATGTTTTAAGAATTTCATTTCTGTGTACATGGACGTTTTCTGCAAAAACTGACAGCTAAGGGCAATCAGGGGAGAGTGTAAACAAATCCACTATCACCCAACTGCTTTTAATATATATATATCAATTAGAGGTCGACCGATTATGATTTTTCAACGCCGATACCGGTTATTGGAGGACCAAAAAAAGCTGATGCCGATTAATCGGCCTATTTAAAAAAAAAATGCATTTGTAATAATGACAATTGAAACAATACTGAATGAACACTTATTTTAACTTAATATAATATATCAATAAAATCAATTTAGCCTCAAATAAAATGAAACATGTTCGATTTGGTTTAAATAATGCAAAAACAAAGTGTTGGAGAAGAAAGTAAAAGTGCAATATGTGCCATGTAAAAAAGCTAACGTTTAAAGTTCCTTGCTCAGAACATGAGAACATATGAAAGCTGGTGGTTCCTTTTAACAGGAGTCAATATTCCCAGGTAAGAAGTTTTAGGTTGTAGTTATTATAGGAATTATAGGACAATTTCTCTCTATACGATTTGTATTTCATATACCTTTGACGATTGGATGTTGTTATAGGCACTTTAGTATTGCCAGTGTAACAGTATAGCTTCCGTCCCTCTCCTCGCCCCTACCTGGGCTCGAACCAGGAACACATCGCTCCACAAAAGCCGCGGGGGGAATAACCACTCCAAGTCTCAAAACGAGTGATGTTTGAAACGCTATTAGCGCGCACCCCACTAACTAGCTAGCCATTTCACATCGGTTACACCAGCCTAATCTCGGGAGTTGATAGGCTTGAAGTCATAAACAGCTCAATGCTTGAAGCACAACGACGAGCTGCTGGCAAAACGCACGAAAGTGCTGTTTGAATGAATGCTTACGAGCCTGCTGGTGCCTACCATCGCTCAGTCAGACTGCTCTATCAAATCATAGACTTAGTTATAACATAATAACAAACAGAAATACGAGCCTTAGGTCATTCATATGGTCGAATCCGGAAACTATCATCTCGAAAACAAGACGTTTATTCTTTCAGTGAAATACGGAACCGTTCTGTATTTTATCTAATGGGTGGCATCCATAAGTCTAAATATAAGTCTATGCAATAGCTATGTAGACTGAACTAAAATATAAATGCAACATGTAAAGTGTTGGTCCCATGTTTCATGAGCTGAAATAAAAGATCCCAGAAATGTTCCATACGCACAAAAAGCTTACTTCTCTCAAATTTTGTGCGCAAATTTGTTTACATCCCTTAGTGAGTATTTCTCCTCTGCCAAGATAATCCATCCACTTGACAGGTGTGGCATATAAATAAGATGATTAAACAGCATGATTATTACACAGGTGAACCTTGTGCTGGGCGACTTAAAAGTGCAGTTTTGTCACAACACAATGCCACAGATGTCTCAAGATTTGTGGGAGCATGTAATTGGTATCCTGACTGCAGGAATGCCTACCAGAACTGTTGCCAGGAAATGTAATGTTCATTTCTCTACAATAAGCCGCCTCCTAAAGTTATTTTTGAGAATTTGGCAGTACGTCCAACTGGCCTCACAGCCGCAGACCACGTGTAACCAAGCCAGCCCAAGACCTCCACATCCGGCTTCTTTACCTACGGGATCCTCTGAGACCAGCCACCTGGACAGCTGATGAAACTGAGGAGTTTCTTTGGAATAAAGCCCTTTTGTGGGGAAAATCTCATTCTGATTGGCTGGGCCTGGCTCCCAAGTGAGTGGGCCTATGCCCTCCCAGGCCCAATCATTACTGTGCCCCTGCCTGGTCATGTGAAATCTATAGATTAGGGCCTAATTCATTTATTTCAATTGACTGATTTCCTTATATGAACAGTAACGCAGTACAATTGTTGAAATTGCTACATGTTGCTTTTATATTTTTGTTCAGTATAAAAGTTATACAATACTACATCAAAAACCATTTTGCCTCCATGGAACAATCATTGGATAACTTGTTTTACAATATATCCCAATATCTAAATGATCACATTCAGGTTCTGAAAAAACTTGAATACACTAGCTTAGATTTGGCCTAAACTCAAACACCACACACACACCCCGGCCACGAGCTGTTCTCTCCCTTACTGTCGGGCAGACGGTATCAGAGCATGAGGTCTGATACCAACAGGCTCAGAGACAGATTCTATCTACAAGCCATCAGACTGCTGAACACTGGAACTGGACTGACCACCTGCTCTGATTCTCCACACCTTAGCACTGATGCACTCACTCATGCACTCACGCATGCACCCAACCACACAGACATACACACACACACATAAACATTCATGCTACACACACACATCACAACTGCTGCTACCAGACTCTTATTATATATACTGCTCAGTTTAAAACTGCCCCTCATCCCCAATACATGTATAAATACTGGACTATAAATTGTGCCTTCCTGTATTATACTTATGCTAAAATGTTTATTCTATTCTACTGAGCCATTTACTTTATGTTGGTATTCATAATATTTATTATCCTTTATTATTAAGTTTCGTTTGATGGTGTCCATGCGACTAACGTGAAACTTGAATCTAAACTCAAACAATGACTAAGACTCTGGATGCGTCTCAAATGGAACCCTATTCCTTATGTAGGGCCCGATAGGGCTCGGGTCAAAAGTAGTGCACTATATCGGGAATAAGATGCCATTTGGGACGCAGAGGCTGCATGACTGTACAGGAACTTAGTTTGTCCAAATTGATTTCCTTAGACGACCAAAACAAATCACATTAGGATGGCTTAATGCTCATATTACTGGCAAACGTGGTAATCTGTTTAATCCGACGTGATTGGACAACAGCCACTGCTCTTTCAGACTAGACACTTTTCCTGCTCGTTTCGCTAGGTAAAATGTTCTACTCTTTGTGTGTACAGTATATCGTAACACAATAATATAACATATCCCATTCAGCAGACACTTTTAACGGAAGCGACTTAGAGTGGTGCGTGCATACATTTTCATATTGGTGGCCCCAGCGGGAATCAAACCCACAATCCTGGCAGTGCAAGGGGTCATGCTCTACCAACTGAGCCACACAGGACCAAGCTTGTATATTCCAGAAGTACAAATATACAGTACATCAAGAGATGACAGTGTTTGATCACACTGTCCTATGACGACTACGAAAAGGTTTGTAAAACATTCAGTCAATCGTGTCTCTTACACATTCCAGAAATCATGTTCTGGCAGGTTGACAGCTCCTCTTGTGTTCACAAAACAGTGTCTGAAGAGTTCTTTTTGCCACATCAATAAGTTATAACACTGTGTGTGTGTGTGTGTGTGTGTGTGTGTGTGTGTGTGTGTGTGTGTGTGTGTGTGTGTGTGTGTGTGTGTGTGTGTGTGTGTGTGTGTGTGTGTGTGTGTGTGTGTGTGTGTGTGTGTGTGTGTGTGTGTGTGTACGACCGCCTGCCTTCATGCATGTGTGTGTGTGATAAGATCTAATTTAATGTTCGTGCTGTGTGAGTGGGCATTATGCCTCTGTGTGTGTACATGGGTCTCGGTCTGTACTCACGAATGTTGTCGGTGTTCTCCTGCACGATGTCCGTCTTGAGCAGGTTGTCGGCCAGGACGAAGGCTCCTTGCTCCACCGTGTCCAGTAGCATGGTGGCTGCTCTCAACTGCTCCCCGGTGCTCAGGTCCCTCCACGCCGACTGGGCCTGGGGCTGAAGCAGGTTGTTCACAGTCTCCACCATAGCCTGCACCAGACAACAAGGAGAGTTAGCGACATGATGATAGTGGAGGGAGATAACCAACCAGAGCATCAGTAGGGAGCTAGCAAAGGGAAGATAACAATGGCTTCAGTGTGGGTTATGGAAGGACTTTAGACTGTAGAATCACCAATTGACTTGAATAATGTGTCATTTAAAAAGGTTCGTTAACAAAGTTATGCCAGGACTTTCCAGAGGGAGAAATATCAAGTAAGGGTAGGCAAATGTCTTGCCATCGGCTAGACACAATTTCTCCTCTTGTCCGCAGATTGCTCTCTTTTCTTTCTCCCTGGTTTATTGGTTTCGGATTGTTCATTTGTGGGATTAGGGGAAACATAATTGAGGTTAAACTATTTTAACATAGTGTTCCTCAACGAGTGGTCGTCCTGAGTAGCCGACAACAAAAAATGTGTTCCACCATTGGCTTTTGAACTTAATAATATTATATTATGATTAATTAATGGTATTCTGCTTCAGTGTGTTAATGTAGCATGGAGGATTTTTGGGGGTGAATACATTCATGGAAATGCATCAGCCTGGCCTACACCTGTTCTGTGATGTATATATTGGTACAATTTACCACTGACTGTCTCCACACATTCACCACGGCTCAATGTTGCTATGAATTATGCCAGATGTTTTTCTTGAAGGGCTCTGCTAATATCTAACGTCGCCAACGTTCCTGCATACATCTGTGACTACCTTACCTGATGTTTCTCCCTCTGAAAAGTCCTGGCATAACATTATTAACTACCCCTTTTAAATGACCCATTATTCATGTCAAACAGTCAATAGTAAATCGTACCAAGAGAAACAATGACATTATATACATTGCATTCGGTAAGTATTCAGACCCCTTTACTTGTTCCACATTTTGGTACATCACAGCCTTATTCTAAAATTGATTAAATTGTTTTTTCCCCCTCAATCTACAGACAATACCCCATAATGACAAAGCAAAAACATAAATATCACATTTACATAAGTATTCAGACCCTTTACTCAGTACTTTGTTGAAGCACCTTTGGCAGCCTCGAGTTTTCTTGGGTATGACGCTTGAACCTATTTGGGGAGGTTCTCCCATTATTTTCTGCAGATCGTCTCAAGCTCCGTCAGGTTGGATGGGGAGAGACGCTGCACAGCTATTTTCAGGTCTCTCCAGAAATGTTCGATAGGTTTAAAGTCCGGGCTCTGGCTGGGCCACTCAAGGACATCAAATCAAATTGTATTGGTCACATACAACATGGTTAGCAGATGTTATTGCGAGTGAAGCGAAATGACATTGAGACTTGACCGAAGCCACTCCTGCGTTGTCTTGGCTGTGTGCTTAGGGTCGTTGTCCTGGTTATCATCAAGGATCTCTCTGTACTTTGCTACGTTCATCTTTCCCTCGATCCTGACTAGTCTCCCAGCCCCTGCCGCAGAGAAAAACATCCCCACAGCATGATACTGCCACCACACTTCACCGTAGGGATTGTTGCAGGTTTCCTCCAGACGTGACACTTGGTATTCAGGCCAAAGAGTTCAATCTTGGCTTCAACAGACCAGAGAATCTTGTTTCTCGTGGCCAGAGTCCTTTAGGTGCCTTTTGGCAAACTCCAAGTAACTCCAAGTAGGCTGTCATATGCCTTTTACTGAGGTGTGGCTTCCGCCTGGCCTCTCTACCATAAAGGCCTGATTTGTGGACTGCAGCAGAGATGGTTGTCCTTCTGGAAGGTTCTCCCATCTCCACAGAGGAACTCTGGAGCTCTGTCAGAGTGACCATTTGGTTCTTGGTCACCTCCCTGACCAAGGCCCTTCCCCCGATTGCTCAGTTTGGCCGGGCGGCCAGCTCTAGGAAGAGTCTTGGTGGTTCCAAACTTCTTCCATTTAAGAATGATGGAGGTCACTGTGTTCTTGGGGACATTCAATGCTGTAGACATTTTTTGGTACCCTTCTCCAGATCTGTGTCTCGACACAATCCTGTCTCGGAGCTCTACGGACAATCCCTTTAGCTCTGACATGCACTGTCAACTGTGGGAACTTATATAGACAGGTGTGTGCCTTTCCAAATCATGTACAATCAATTGAATTTACCACAGGTGGACACCAATCAAGTAGTAGAACTCAAGGATGATCAATGGAAGCAGGATGCACCTGAGCTCAATTTCGAGTCTCATTGCAAAGGGTCTGAATACTTATGTAAATAAGGGTATTTCTGTTTTATTTTTAATAAATTAGCAAAAATTAAAATAAAAAATAAACTTTTCGCTTTGTTATTATGGGGTATTGTGTGTCAATTGATAAGGAAAAAAATGTAATATATTTTAGAACAAGACTAAAATGTAACAAAATGTGGAAAAAGACAAGGGGTCTGAATACTTTCCGAATGCACTGTACATCACAGAACAGGTGTAGGCCAAGCTGATGCATGTAGGCCAGGCTGATGCATGTAGGCCAGGCTGATGCATGTAGGCCAGGCTGATGCACCCCCAAAAATCTCCATGCTACATTAACGCATGCATGTAAACACACTGAAACAGAATACCATTAATTAATCATAATATAATATTATTTAGTACAGAAGCCAATGGTGGTACACAATTTTTGTTGTCGGCTACTCAGGACGACCACTCGTTGAGGAACACTGTCTATTAATATTGTTTAACCTCAATTATATTTTCCCTAATCCCACAATAATTGAACACAATAACCTTAAACCAATTAACCAGGGAAACAGAAAAGGGGAGCAATCTCCAGACAAGAGGAGAAATTGTGAGCAACTGATGGCAAGACATTTGAATAGAAAACTAATTGTTCAAGCTAAACTACTCCATCCCTCTGATGCAACAGAAGAAAATGCATTATCAAAACTGAAAATTCCGTCCATGAATAGGTGTTCGCACAGAATTCACAGGTGCTTTTTCGTTTTAAAATCTAATAATCAAACATTGATGAGTACTATTGAACAAAGGGTTTCACAGAACAGACTGAGAAAAATAATTCATAATTTGAAAGAAATCATCACAGCCTCTCTGATATCCCACAGCTTCAAAGGCCAATTTACACCTCTGCGTTTGCAAAGACGGACACCGGGCTGATCGTAAATGCTCATTGGCGAGAATCTAAGGGAGAAACATCAAGCTTTTTAAGAGGGGGGAAGAAAGCTCCTCCAACATTGCATACGGCAATACCTTGGTGTTATCCCAGTGGCTACAGTAGGTTCCGTTTTGATCAATGGACTATGAAAGAGAATAGGAGTTTCAGAGTTGATTCCAGAACAGCGGGATCCAGGCAATGCAATGACAAAGCAGCCCATTGGAGCTGCCCTGCAGAATCAAACTGATTGAGATATTTAAAAAAGCCTGATACTACAAACATTATAAATTACATAACCTATACACACAAGAGTTATCAGCTTCCAATTAATTATGTAGATCCTTAAGACGAGTGTCTTTGTTGTGGACACAGTGGCAGCTAATCTAGACTATATCTGGTACAGAATAGACAAGAGCATGAGGAAGAGAGGTGGTTGTATTCAACTCACTAGTGCGCTGAGATGAAGGGAAAATCAAATAGCACCAGCTGGCTATTCCACACTCCCCGGCGCACAAACACTGTCTTTAAGCCAGGCAAGCGCCCAACTTTGATGCAATTATTCATTACCTTCAGCCAAACTCAAATCGTACCTTTTGACATTAACAGAGACGCCGAGGTTGATTGGCTCTCAATTAAGGAGCTGTTTCTCTGCAGCACTGGAATATTTTCCCCTTCGCCAGTTTAAATATGATGAAGTCTGAAACTGCAATCTACTAAGCAATCTGTCCTTCCAGAGTGTACATGCTGGAGCCATCAAAAATGTGATAAACTCAATTTTGAGTAAAGTGCAGTCTTTGGGTATGGTACCTAATAGGGTAGCATTTGCAAATCAATGCGACACAAAGCCGTATTTTGGATAGGGGTACTCAGAAATGATAGGGCATTGATTAGTGTGCGGATTCAAGTATAAAGCCCCTCATTTTGAATCAGAAAGTCAAATTATGATGGGTTTAGCTGCTTAATATGGGGTTATGATGCTTATCTGTGGACCTAACAGAGGACAAATCAATTATGAATATAAATCTGGATGTATTTTGGCTTCAAAATGCCGGTTTTGAGGATATGGATAATCTCTGTTACATGTGCTTTGACCTAGCTACAAAAGATGGAAATAAAACAGAGCCATTACCGGACGCATTATTGAGTGACATGCCATCTGCGTCAATCATCTTCATGGACTTACAGCAAATGTATAAAGGGCGTAATGAAGGATATAAAATGTGGATACAGGAAAGAGCTATATTGTTCGATGGTTTGTTTGATGCCAATTGCCAGCATAATCAAGCAAATGGGAAAACAATATGAGAAAGAGGAAGCTGTATCAACCCATCTCTTCTGCCATGTATAAATGTATTATGCAATGTGTTTCTATGGGGTAACAGCAGAAAGGCCAAATTCAATTCATCATATATAGACAAAAATTCCCTCTCTTAGGTCTGTTAGGATCACCACTTTATTTTAAGAATGTGAAATGTCAGAATAATAGTAGAGAGAATGATTTATTTCAGCTTTTATTTCTTTATCACATTCCCAGTGGGTCAGAAGTTCACATACACTCAATTAGTATTTGGTAGCATTGCCGTTAAATTGTTTAACTTGGGTCAAACGCGTCGGGTAGCCTTCCACAAGCTTCCCACAATAAGTTGGGTGAATTTTGGCCCATTTCTCCTGACAGACATGGTGTAACTGAGTCAGGTTTGTAGGCCTCCTTGCACGCACATGCTTTTTCAGTTCTGCCCACAAATTTGCTATAGGATTGAGGTCAGGGCTTTGTGATGGCCACTCCACTACCTTGACTTTGTTGTCCTTAAGCCATTTTGCCACAACTTTGGAAGTATGCTTGGGGTCATTGTCCATTTGGAAGACCCATTTCTGACGGTTGTCTTGAGATGTTGCTTCAATTTATCTACATCATTTTCCCTCCTCATGACGCCATCTATTTTGTGAAGTTCACCAGTCCCTCCTGCAGAAAGCACCCCCACAACATGATGCTGCCACCCCCGTGCTTCACGGTTGGGATGGTGGTCTTCGTCTTGCAAGCATCCCCCTTTTTCCTCCAAACATAACGATGGTCATTATGGCCAAACAATTCTATTTCTGTTTCATCAGACCAGAGGACATTTCTCCAAGTACGATGTTTGTCTCCATGTGCAGTTGCAAACCGTAGTCTGGCTTTTTTATGGCGGTTCTGGAGCAGTGGCTTCTTCCTTGCTGAGCGGCCTTTCAGGCTATGTCGATATAGGATTCGTTTTACTGTGGATATAGATACTTTTGTACCTGTTTCCTCCAGCATCTTCACAAGGTCCTTTGCTGCTGTTCTGGGATTGATTTGCATTTTTCGCACCAAAGTACGTTCATTTCTAGGTGACAGAACGCGTCTCGTTCCTGAGCGGTATGACGGCTGTGTGGTCCCATGGTGTTTATACTTGCGTACTATTGTTTGTACAGATGAATGGGGTACCTTCAGGCGTTTGGAAATTGCTTGTGGAGGTGTACAATTTTTTTTCTGAGGTCTTGACTGATTTATTTTGATTTCCCCATGATGTCAAGCAAAGAGGCACTGAGTTTGAAGGTTGGCCTTGAAATACATCCACAGGTAAGGCCATAAGCAAACAAGAAAATGCTCATCCAGAGGCGGCGCTCCTAGTGGCCAGGGACTTTAATGCAGGGAAACGTTAATCTCTTTTAAGTCACGGGTGTCGTCGTCGGATGAGGAATAATCTGACCAAAGCGCAGCGTCGTAAGTGTTCATGCTTTTTATTTAAACTGAACACTATAACAAAAATAACAAAGAGAATGAATGAAACCGAAACAGTCCTGTCAGGTGCAGAAACACAAAACAGAAAATAACTACCCACAAAGCATCGGTGGGGAAAAGCTACCTAAGTATGGTTCCCAATCAGAGACAACGATAGTCAGCTGTCCCTGATTGAGAACCATACCCGGCCAAAACAAAGAAATACAAAACATAGAACATAGAATGCCCAACCAAATCACACCCTGACCAAACCAAAATAGAGACATAATCAGGTCAGGTCGTGACATTTTACCTAATTTTTACCAGCATGTTAAATGTGCAACCAGAGAGAACATCATTTTTTTAAATAAAACTGTAGACCTCCTTTACTCCACACACAGAGATGTGTACAAAGCTCTCGCTCACCCTCCATTTGGCAAATCTGACCATAACTCTATCCTCCTGGTTCCTTCTTACAATCAAAAACTAAATCAGGAGGTACCAGTGACTCGCTCAATAAGGAAGTGGTCAGAGGAAGCAGATGCTAAGCTAAAGGACTGTTTTGCTAGCACAGACTGGAATATGTTCCGGGATTCCTCCGATGGCATTGAGGAGTACACCACATCAGTCACAGGCTTCATCATTAAGTACATTGATGACGTCATCCCCAGAGTGACCGTACGTACATACTCCAATCAGAAGCCATGGATTACAGGCAACATCCCCACTGAGCTAAAGGATAGAGCTGCCACTTTCAAGGAGCGGGACTCTAACCAGGACGCTTATAAAAAATCCTGTTATGCCCTCCGACGAACCATCAAACAGGAAAAGCGTCAATACATAGTACAAAACCATCTGAGGCTTGTCTGATGTGGCAGGGCTTGCAAACTATTACAGACAAGAAAGGGAAGCACAGCTGTGAGCTGCCCAGTGACACGAGCCCACCAGACGAGCTATATAACTTTATGCTCACTTCGAGTCAAACAACACTGAAGCAGGCCTTGTGAATGTTGACCTTCCAATTTGCATACCACCCCAACAGATCCACAGATGATGCAATCTCTATTGCACTCCACACTGCCTTTTCCCACCTAGACAAAAGGAACACCTATGTGAGGATGCTATCAGCGTTCAACACCATAGTGCCATCAAAGCTCATCGCTAATCAAACAAACCTGGGACTAAACACCTCCCTTTGCAACTGGATCCTGGACTTACTGACGGGCCGCTCCCAGGTGGTAAGGGTAGGTAACAACACACCTGCCAAGCTGATCCACACCTGCCAAGGGCCCCTCAGGGGTGCGTGCTCAGTGCCCTCCTGTACTCCCTGTTCACCCATGACTGCATGGCCAAGCATGACTCCAACACCATCATTAAGTTTGCCGACGACAACAGTGGTAGGCCTGATCACCGACAACAGTGGTAGGCCTGATCACCGACAACGACGAGACTGTCAAGACTTACTCTACTATGTAGAAAATAGTCAAAATAAAGAAAAACCCTAGAATGAGTAGGTGTGTCCAAACTTTTGACTGGTACTGTATACCTGCAGGGATTCTAAACATTCAAAATCAAATGGCTAAATGACCCATGGGATGACCATCTTTAAAAAATTCCATACGTTAGCTTAGTAGAACCAACAGCCCAACATTTACTTCTTGAAAGGTCTCTAACTACTTTCTGAAGACTGTGGCAAGCAAGTTTAAGGATTCTGGGCAAGAAATATATAAGTCGGAGTAATTAAGCTTAGCACTGAGTCTACAAGTCTAGCAGGCAACCTTCACAGACAAATGAGATCTATGGTTTACCCCTGGGGACAACAAACTCTTTTCACAAGAGCCTCTTATTTCCAAAGGGGGAGAGAGAGAGAGGGAGCGAGAGAGGGATAGAGAGAGCCGAGAGGGATGTACTCAAGCAGCACAACACACTCAGTGTAGCGGAGTAGAGGAGTGTGGATGCCTTACTGCAGACAGACTGCTTCTCCATCTGTCAGAAGCAGTGGTTCGGCTCAGAGAGCTCCAAACTTTCAACCACTGTTATGTTTCTGTATTTCCCCCCCACTCAGTTTCCTCTGCTCTCTTGAAAGATCCAAGGCACCCAGGGAAACCAGCACTTCCTGGTTCTTGGCTGGTCTGGAAATGTTAATCATCAACTAGATAGCCTACACCCCCGAATGCTATGGTTGTAACAAGCTGATGACTGGGCAAGAAAAATACCCTGTTCTAATATTTGTGAATTACATCCTTCTGTACTCTCTCCCTTCTTTGAGTACTTACTGATTTGATTTTTACTAGGTTAAAGCACAGGTTCCAATACTTCGCTTTAACCAATCCAGATCGATATCAGATCAGTGATCATTCCAAATAAGGGGTAAAGAAAGGATGCAATCTAGAATAATTCGAACAGGGCCAACTTATCTTGCTGCAGTCATTTCAAATCAAATCAAGCTTTATTTATACAGCACATTTCAGACATGGAATGCAACACAATGTGATTCACAGGGGGAAAAAAACAAATAAAAACTATGAAAATAACAACTGAAACATTTACCACACAACAAGAGGATAAAAAACCAAAAGAATAACAATAAAATCTGAACGACTAAAAAGCACCCCAAGGAAAAGCAAAGCTAAAAAGGTGTGTTTTACGATCTCTTTTAAAAATGTCCACAGTTTCGGTTCCCCTCAGGTTCTCTGGCAGGCTATTCGAGAGGCTGGGGGCACAGTAACTAATGGCTGCCTCTCCATGCCTCTTGGTCCTAGGCTTTAGGATAGTTAAAAGGCCAGTGGCAGAGGACCTGAGGGACCTACTCGGTACATAACTTAAAAGCATGTCTGACATGTATTGAGGTGCACAATCATGGATTGATTTAAAAACCAATAGAATAATCTTAAAATGTATTCTAAAACTCACAGGCAACCAGTGCAGAGACCTTACGACCGGTGTAAAGTGTGCTCTCTGTCTGATCTTGGTCAGTACCCATGCTGCAGCATTCTGTATGTTTTGCAGTTGACCAATGGCTTTCTTGGGTAGATCAGACAGGAGAGCATTACAGTAGTCAAGCATGCTTGTAATAAAAGCATGGATGAGTCTCTCTGTATCAGCCTGAGAGCACCTTGGCACCGTTCATCAGGTGGTAAAAAGCTATTTTGGTCACAATCCTAATGTGTGATTCGAAATTTAGTTTAGAATCTAAAATAACACCTAGGCTTTTTACCTGCTGTTTTATCCTTATTGCCTTTAAATTAAAATGTGCGTCCATATTCTCCATCTGTGCTTTGGCTCCAACAATAATTACCTCTCTTTTCTTGATTTAGCTGGAGGAAGTTGTGAGCCATCCAAGTATTTAAATCACTAATAAAGTCTAATAATTTATCCGTGGCTCTAAAATCCTCTGGTGACACAGAAATGTTAAGTTGTGTATTGTCTGCGTCGCAGTGAAAATGAATGCTGTGCTTTCTGATAACGCTGCCAAGGGGTAACATACAGTATATAAACTAAACAGTACCAGGCCCAAAAACGGAACGTTCTGGAACACCACATGAGATATGAATTTTCTCTGAGTTATGTTCACAAAGGATGACAAAAAACTAGAGCGGTTAAATAGGTCCTAAACCAATTTGAACTGGACCGTAGAGGCCAACCCACATCTCCAGTCTGTCCAGAAGGACGTCATGGTCAACCGTGTTGAACGCAGCACTTAAATCCAAGAGTACAAGGACAGAGAGCTGTTTGGCATCTGTGCTGGCTCTAAGATCATTTACCACTTTAACTAAGGCTGGGCACGAAAACCAGATTGTATTTTAGAAAAATTCCAGTTGGCACATATTTGTTTTTTTAGCTGTTTGAACACCAGTTTCTCCAGAATTTTGCTGAAGAATGGCAGGTTGGAGATTGGCCGAAAATGTTGAAGAAATTTTGTAAAATGTTGAAGTTGAAGAATCTAGATGACTTTTCTTCAGAAGGGGTTTTACCATAGCAGTTTTTAGTGCAGTGGGGAAAGTGTCTGTGAACAGAGAGTGATTAACAATAGCTTGCACTTCAAAAAAGGTTTTGAAGAAGATGGTGGGCATAGGATCGCGAAGGCGGGTTGTGAAGGCTTAAGTTGTGATATCACTTATCTGAGCATGTGCGTCAACCAGGGAAAATATATCCATAATGCCTTTGTGTGGTTGGCTAGGGCAGTGGTTCCCAACCATTCTCAGTTACTGTACCGCCAAGTACATTTTGCTCTGCCCAGATTACCCTTGAAGTACCCCTTCATATGCATTTTACCAGTAAGCCTATGGTCTCATGAGTCTTCTGAAGTACCCCCTGTGGATAGGCCAAGTACCCCCATCCTAGCACCCCTGGTTGGGAAACACTGGGCTAGCGTACATACAGTATCAAACCTCTCATCAGGTCTTGCTTGACTGATACCCAGCCTAATGTTTGTTATCTTATCTCTGAAATACACCATAAACTCATCACTTTTAGATGTGGGGGAAAGTTCACATAGGTTTGCGGGGGTAGGATTTATCACACCATCAATGGTCGAGAAGAGCACTCTCAAATTATTCAGATTATTAGTGATCAAGTTAGGAAAATGAGCCCGTCTGGCATTTCTAATTGCCTTGTTATATATGCCAAGTTGCTTTCTCGGAAAATCATAATGGACCTGCAATTTCTCTTTCATTTATTAGTTTCCTCACTCATCCAAAGGGCTCTCGGGTTTGGATGTGGCCTTTTTCAACTTTATTGGAGCTGTGGCATCAACGGTTTCCCTTAATTTGCTATTTAAGTTATCAACTAAATCATCACAAGAGAAAGGCAGAATAAGTGATGGAATATTGTTCATAGACTCAATAAAATCTGGAGCAACTTCAGAGTTAATATAGTGTTTCTTAATGCGTTCAGTATTACCCTGTGCTATGGGCAACAAGGCAGTAAAAAATACATAGTGGTGATCAGATAAAGCAACATCAACAATAGAGGATATGTCTATAGAAAGGCCCTTGGTAATAACCAGGTCCAGAGTATGGCTGCAGGTAAGGGTGGGCCCAATAACATGTTGTATAAAGTCCATAGAACTCAAAAGATTAAAATCACCTGGAGCACTACCAGACCCTGTCCGTCAGTCTCGAAAACAGTTTGCGATGTTGCTGGAAATAATCCTGGAACCCCTGCGGTTGGGGTGAATCCAGTCTCTTTAAAATAAATTGTCGGTTGCTCCCACAGCAAATCAAAGTTGTCACAAAAAGAGACATTCCTGTTGTTGCAAAGTTTCTATCGGTACTCATTTAGGGCAAAAAGTCAGCTGAAATGTTGCGAACCCCTTCTGTAGCATGGGAGATCATTCATTATTCTTCCCTGTGCTAGTGAGGGTCTTTCAAAAAATGATTGTAGTTCTCCCACAGATCGCCTAAAACGAAGGTTGTTATAACCTACGTGAGTGATGATGGTGTCAATATTGTGGTCACCACAGGCTCCTGGGTGACAGTGGACCTTGGTCAGTCCACAGACCGTAGGCAGGCCAAAATCTCTCACCATCGAGCTGCCCACAATGATAGTGAAGGAATCCTATGGGGAAAGGACCCGGTGAACTGTGGTGGCCGTGGGGGAGGGTGCCACTGGGTGGCCGCCAGCTGTTGGTATACACCAAGGATCCGTCTCCCGGGGATGCTAGGTCCATCTCATGCGGGGCAAAGCTGTTTGATAGCTGGATCTGATTTTCTTGGATAGATGGGTGGCCAGATTGCCTCATGATCTCCTACGCCTTGCGAGTGCCCAGTCTCTCACAGGTCGCGGAGTTGAGCTGAACATCTGTCCGTTGGATTGGGACAGATCAGACCGCCTGAGTCATCGACAGATTTGCTATACGAGGCATTAAAAACAGATTTGGTTTGCCTGGGTTACAGCAAGGTCGCAGCCGAGCTAACAGCCGGAGGACCTCTTCCCTTAAATGCTTGATGGTGGTGCATTTAGGGCAGACAAATCCTTGTCCATCTTGCAGTTACACCTTATCTCCATCTTGTGATTGTGTGAAAATAATCCCACACCTGAAGCATTTGTGCCCAGCTGTGGATAGAAACACTGGTGTGCTAGCACTGCTAGCGTTAGCTTGCTCCATTTTCATGATGGCTAGCAGCTAACTGCTACTTAACAGGAATCTGGGACAAACTTACGGTCCCAGCCGGGAAAGGCTGACCGCATCGCGGAATCCGTAGCAATACAAACTTTAGCTATGATTAGAAACAATTTAATGAAAACAATTTCATAAAAACAACAAACCGAGTGTAGACGGTACACGGTTCTGTTGCACGCTCTGATTGCTCTACACCAATGAGGGGGATGGAAGGGGTGGGATGTTAGACTGGGGCCTGGAACTGGTCCAAGTCAGCCTGTGTGGTGTGTGCGTGTGTGTGTGTGTGTGTGTGTGCGTGCTGATTGATGAAACGAACTCCAGGTCGGGGAAATTGATTCTGGCTGAGCCTGAACTCCCGTCAACGGCTTAGCGGAACGGAAGAGGGATGGAGCGCGAGTCCGACTCCCACTTCCTCACTTTCCACTTCCCTTTTCCACTCATCCCCTATCTTTTTCTGTAACATGTTCGGTTGGAAAATATAATCTGCTCCTTCACTCCAATTCTGCCTCACACTGCTGGTGTCTATGAGTCTTTTACCATTTTCCTTTCTATTCCCTCTCTTTTGCTCTCGCTCTCTACAATATACTCTGCAATACAATGTGGTAATGCCACAATATCAGTGGAGTATTCTCAGTGTGCTTGACCCTTCAACCCTGCTCACTCAATGGTCCTCAATATGCGACTGCCAGCATGCATGACCAATCTCAGCAAGACACTTCAACGCTTCCTGGTTATCAATAAAATGGACTGTGACATTAAAAGCTCCATGTATTTCCACAGTTGCGTTACATGATCCAATTGTCAATTGGTGACCAATTCAATCTATGGCTGCGCACTACCAATAAACGCAATTA
This sequence comes from Salvelinus alpinus, assembly GCF_045679555.1. Lineage (NCBI taxonomy): Eukaryota > Metazoa > Chordata > Actinopteri > Salmoniformes > Salmonidae > Salvelinus > Salvelinus alpinus. Next base: position 58,073,367 of record NC_092096.1, read on the forward strand.
CTACTAATATATCCGCTATCGATAGTTCCGTGGAGGAATGTGTGGGGCATTCAAACACAGTAAGCGCATACAACACAAAAACAAGCAGATGCACTCAAGAAAGCTAATCCAAAGTTGTGTCAATATGAACACTGCTCATTATTTAACAAGGGAGAGTAGAACAAACAGCACCTCGTCGCAAAGTCAACTATGACCCCAAATCAAGTCTATCCGCCATGCAAATTCCTAGAAATGAACTCAATAGGAAGACACTTCATGAGAAGTTCTATGGTGTCTGTTAGTAAATTACCAAGAAAATGTATGGTTCTGAGGCGGAGGTACTTTTTCATTGAATGACCTTATTTTACTGCTGTCGAACTCTGACCGTGAACAGACACGGTCCATAAAACATAGCGAGGGTGGAGTCTGTAGACAGTAAACCGCAGGGCAGAATGGTTGTCGGGGGTAGCTAGACGGGGAAGTCTTTATGACTATGTGGTCATTTTAACAAACCTCATCTTTTAACAAATTGGCCGTCCGATAAAATGTTATAATCGCATTAGGCTCTTGGACAAGGCGCCCCCTTCCATTCCGGCCTTTCTGAGGTCGCCTTCTACTGTGACACAATCACTAGTTACCCCCATATACGAGGAAGAAGGGGAGCGGGAGTTGCGGTGAACAATGGATTAGTACCCGATATCCTCTCTATATCCCGGAATTTATTGGTTTACGACCTTCACCCGCGCCAGGAGATACAATTCCCATTTTTAATACTCGACTCGGAGTTACTGGAGCTAGGAAAGTCATACCATGTGATAAATCCCTTAACTCCACATACACTTGGCTGAAAATCGTATCCCTTTGGAAATATTGTGTGTCACAGCCATTTTAAATAAGGGCGTTTGACCTTCGTTTGACGCAAAGGGGATGTAATCACTGTAATTGGCCAACCATGGTGTCAAAGCACCTAAACAAGATAGTAGTTAATACACCAAAGAGGATAGAAAGCTGGGTGCCATTTTGATTATGTTTGTTCAAAATCAAAGACCAGAGGTCTTTTATGTATCTGATAGGGACATAATCCTTTAGGGTGAATATAGAGAGGCTGGTTTGTACTGAATGTTTGTAGTAAATGAAGGTTAGATATTATTTTCAAAAAGGGAGCAAAGAAAAGCTACTGACAATTCCCATGATGCTCTAGGCTACAGTATATTTAGTCACTGAATACTATAATTCCTCACGCATCCACATAGACCTTATGAAGGGTTTATGTAGGCTTCATTAAGCTTTAAAAAGACATGTTTAGCTTAACGTGGGACCCAATATTCTCAACACTTTCAACTAAGGTGTCTCTAGAACATGACATGTTGAATTATCTATAAATATTGGCCTACTACTGACAACCTCAAATCTCTTTCTAAGATGTTATTCCATAATGGTCTCGGGTAGATCCGGTGGCATGCAAATGGCTTTGTCAAGCACCCCACATAAAACAAGATGGATTCCCTAAATCAAGATGGTGAACCGGGCTCCTCTCATCTCCATTAGAGAGCAAACACCTGCTCCATCCTCCTAACCAGCAATTAGGGGGCTAACGAGCAGTTGGGACTGCATACCTGATCACCAATCTTAATAACATCCACGCCCTCCGACGTGCACTGGCAGTTAATTCACCCAAGCCCACCCTCGCACTGCTATAATCTGTTCGATTTTTCAAGATATTTTTGACCCTGAGAAGACTGTGTTTAACATAATGCCTCTACCTCATTGCCAGCAATGATTGTGCATGGTGTGCTCAGCCCGGTACCAAAACAGAGGATGTGTGTGTGTGTCTGTCTATTTGTGTGCATGCATTCAAGTGCGTGCGTCTAGGTCTGGGCAGGCAGGTGCAGCAGAGAGGCATCTGCCTTGGTTTGTTTTGTATGCTTCCACTAATCTCACTTACGTGAACCACCAGGGGCCTAGTTGGAGAAAACACTGCTCAATTTCCCTAATCAATGAAAGTCCCTCAAAGCCATGACACAGCGCAATCGATGTCTGCGTTTACAGAAGACCAGCAGATGTTGTTCCATTATTCTGGTTCGTCGAATGAGATTCCATCCCCGTTTGTTTGACACTGTCAGGCTCAGGGAAGGTATCGAGTCGACGCCAGCGCACGGTTCAACAGTTGCCCATGTAAATTACCAGTCAAAAGTTTGGACACGCCTACTCATTCCAGGGTGTTTCTTTATTTTTTTAAATGTTCTACATTGTAGATGAATAGTGAAGACATGATTCCATAAGTGTTATTTCATAGTTTTGATCTATTCACCATTATTGTACAATGTGGAAAATAGTAAAAATAAAGACCCTTGTAGGTGTGTCAAAACTTTTGACTGGTACTGCACACACACACACACACACACACACACACACACACACACACACACACACACACACACACACACACACACACACACACACACACACACACACACACACACACACACACACACTTGCGTGCATACACACACAAACCCACAGGCATCTATAATTAATTGATTTCTTAGTCAGTGCATATAAAACAATAAGTGTCTCGTGTGGCTCAGTAGGTAGAGCATGGCGCTAGCAACGTCAGGGTTGTGGGTTTGATTCCCACGGGGGGACCAATACAAAAATGTATGCACTCACCACTGTAAGTCGCTCTGGATAAGAGCATCTGCTATATGACTAAAATGTAAAATTTGCAAAACGCCAGCTGATATTCAAATGCTGTGCATACTTGTACATACTTATACATACTCCACTTTTATCCACTGGAAAATGGTCAATCAAACAACCCATACGTATTGAAGTGAGTTCAGAAATGCCGCAAAATATTGGAAACAATCAAATTCATGTCGCCTGACAGATGTGATCCTACCACAGACAATGTAGGACAGCATCTGTAAGCTATAGGAACCTCCTGCGGTGGGAAGCATTCATGTCAACTCATCCGGTAGCTCTTCTCAAGGTAGAACAGATTTTGATGACATTTTACTGACAAGCCGGGACATCAAATCCACACTGGAGCTCAAGAAATAGCTGTGGAGGCCCTACAAATTGGGACACACATGCTTTATTCATCATGAAGAGTCATAACACCCCCCTGTGAGTCTTGCCTGTCAGGGGAGTACTGGTGGACGGTGGGTTTTGACTTGCTTTGGTTAAAATGAGGTCACTTTTGGCTCTTAACCATATCTACTTATTACACAAAAATGTGGAAGTCGGATTTACATTTCTGGGGGGAAAAAATCTTTGGGGCATTGAAATGAAATGACTTGATGGTAGCTTGGGTGCGAGTGCATAACCACTGACGGTTATACCAACGTGAAAGCTGTGAGTATATGCTAGAATTACATAATCAGGTTATAGTGGTGTTGTGAACAAGTATATTGCTATAGATGATTATATATGGCTCTCTTTATTTCATCTAAGAAAACAACTTAAACGTATTATATGGTCGTCTTGTTGGCGTCTCCAGCAGGGAAAACATACGTGACATTTCCTTCAAGCAAAAAAAAACTGATATCTTGTTTGACATTTATATCCAGACCATAACCTATTCAACCATGACCAACCGAGGATCTTATAATATAGTATGCATTACATACAGTATTTATACAGTTTCTTCTTTGGAGTGTTGTTTTACTATCAAAAACCATCACAACACAAACACAGAGGCATGACGACAGCATTAACAAGCAAAACATGCTGGGAAACGGTGGCTATGTGAATTGGTTGCAGGGGTGGGGGTTGGCGGGAGAATTAGGACATTGGGATGTGGTTAAGACAAAGTGAGATGAGCAACAACTTGGATAAAAAAATGGCAACTAGCTATAGTTGCATCCACACGGATACATTTTTTATTATTGAACCTTTATTGAACTAGGCAAGTCAGTTAAGAACAAATTCTTATATACAATGACGGCCTAGGAACAGTCGGTTAACTGCCTTGTTCAGGGGCAGAACGACATATTTTTACCTTGTTAGCTCGGGGATTCGATCTCACAACCTTTCGGTTACTGGCCCAACACTCTAACCACTAGGCTACCTGCTGCCCCAAGTGTTATATTTAGATCCAAGTTTTCAGACACAATTTTACAAGGTCAAAGTTTACTTGGCAGGCCCAACATTGAGCAACAAATGCCTTCACAGCCAGGTCTATCATTAGCACAAAGCATGACATTATGGTGGGGCAACAAGTCACAAATCATGGTTACACCAAAACACAGCACCATGGCGGATGGGAAGGGTAGGAAGCTGGGTGAAAGATAAGAGTCAAAATACCTGCACGTAAAACCGGCAAGAGCGCTCTCTTTTCTGCAGCTGAAAACCACCGGAAGAAATAACAGTTAGCAAAGGGTTGACACGACATACAAGTTCCATTAGTATGAAATAAAGTATGAAAAGAGAGAAAATAAATATATAACAAAATGTCACCTCTTGACTTTGCCTAATTAAGACTTTCTCATTTTACATAAACTGTGTGAAAAATGGCATGCACATTAATTATTCCCTCTCATAGAAAACATCACAAAGAATCTTAGTCAATTAGAGCAGAAACAAGCCACACAGCCCAAGTGGGGATTGGGGCTGAGACATTGTTCAGCTTTCATGTTGGAGTTTCAAGGTTACCGCTCGTACCTGTGGGTAAGTGGAGAAAAAATGAACTAAAGAAGTAAAGCTAAAGCTGAAGGAGCAGGTCAATACAGTATGTAGAGATTTCGAATTAGCACTGGAGTACTGACAGCTAGCTAGACTAGCACGTAGCATTGGGCTGGGAACAGACTAAATAAACAGAAGCCTACTTTGTTAGCCTAGCCTAGCTGTAGCGCGTAGCATAGAGGGAATGCTGATGCGCTCCTGATTGTCTGTGATGGGTGGCGTCTTCCTCATAAAGGAAAGCTCTCGCTCCTTCACATCAGTCAGCCCATTTTCCTGGAAATGGTCCCGTTAGTGCCTTTCGCATGACACTTTGATCATAAAAGTGCCACAGATCTTGGTGTTTGCCAACTCAATCGGCTCTTTGTCTGCCGGCGGAGAAGCATTGTGCTCACTATCAAAGGGATCTTTAATTCCGTTAGCTCTTAGCAGATTGTGTCAAAATTATTGAACTCAGAGGTAAACACACGTGCGAGAGGGAGAGAGAGGTGGAGCACCAGCGCTAGGGGCTGCTAAGCCAGCCGGGATTAAAGGGGAAAGGATGGAGGACAGAGCGGAGAGGACAACCTTGAATAGTAGAGAGAGAGCGCTAGGGGAGTTTTTTCATAAATCCTTGGTGTACTAGGTAGTTAGTGTATTTATCTAAGAGATAATGATCAAATGGGAAAAATAATATTCTCCCAAGTTGTAGCTTTCCTTGTTCTAGACATTATCTTTTTTGGCATCATCATAAGAGAAAAAAATTACATTAAAATGTTTTGTCATTTAGCAGACACTCTTATCCAGAGCAATTTACAGAAGCAATTAGGGTTAAGTGCCTTGCTCAAGGGCACATCGGCATTTTGTTTTTACCTAGTCGGCTCGGAGATTCAAACCAACAACCTTTTGGTTACCGGCCCAACGATCTTAACCATTAGGCTACCTGCAGCCCCTCTAGTCTAGGCTAATGTTAATTTTTTTTACATACTGTATATTCATAGAACATTGGCTTCAGTTTTACGACAAGATTATAACAATAAAAATCAAGGATCCTCTCCCATAAAACGTAGTTTGAATTGTAACTGTTCTTAACTTTTTATTTTCAAGACGGCTACCTCGTAAAAGCCATCGATAAAGAGATCAGAAGTGCAAGCCGTCAGATTTCTCCCCGGCCCGTTGGCTATCACCATCGCCTCGCTCTCCAAGGAGGGAATGACACTTAAATCTCAATGGAGGCATCTGGCTGCATGCAGCAATTAAATAAAGTCTGTGAAAAAAAAAGCTATTGGGAAACAGGTGTTATTGTTCCACTACAAGTGAAGCCGCTAAAACAAATTAACGGCTGACATTTTGAATTTCACTGATGTTTGCTTTTCCATTGGTTGCGTCACATTGCCTGAGTGCCCCTATGTGTACCCAACTGTGAATTTGGGAATAATTGCATTAGGTTGGGGCTACAAAAAAAAAAAACTCAGGCACTCTTGGGTTTAGAAAACAGCTATGTTTAATACATTTCCTCTGTCATTAGAAAGAAACGAGCATGGCATGAGAACCGCTTCAGACGTGCCTGGAATATCCGTATGACCTCTTTGAAAAGTCTACCTACTTTGGAATAATCCTACCCACGCGTTTGCTGTTATAATTAGTTATAACCCCAGCTGACTTTTGGTAATAGAAAGCAGAATGCGGTAGAGGCTTTGAGATATCCCCCTGCGTCTGGCTGCTTCTAGATTTAGTATTTTTTTTTTTAGGCCCGGGCAGATCGCTAGATGCGAGAAATAATGCAGGAGATAATTTGGTATGACAGTGCTGTGGCCGGAGTACAGATCATTAAAACAATGCCCACTGTTCAGGTTTGACTGGCTTGAAATCCTTGTCTGGCCTCCACCGGTGAAAAATAAAGTTGCCGAGATTGAAGGAAACAAAGAAAAGGTGAATAAAGTCAGTTCTGCCTTCGGCTATGAATCAATTCTCATATATATCCTCCTTTCCTCATCCTGTGTCCTTGGTGGACCATTGAGCTGAACAATCTGGATAGGCGAAGCGAAAGGTTGGAAACCCTACTGGTTATGTTGCTCTCGCCTGTCACAATCTGTCAAATCAACAAGTCCCGAAGGGAAGGAGACGAGGAAAGGAAATGACACAGCCATTGCTTATCCCAGACTGGAGGTAGTAACCTACCTTGTTGAGGCTGCGGGCTGCACTATCTTTTCCTCCAGGGGTAAGGTTCCTCAGCTGCACGTCAAGTAGGTCCACAAGCTGACCCATGGCCTTGACTGTGTAGGTGATGTCACCTGCCTGAAGGTTACTCTTAGTTTGCTCCGCCAGCTCCCTGGCAATGATGGCTGCAGTCTCTCCTGCTTTGAGCTGGAAAAACAACATACACATATTTAACCAAGCATGATGGCAGACACGTATTCACATTGACACGTACACAGTATGCAATTAACCACTGACTATCATGCTATGTAGCTATAGTACCAACGGACTGGTCATAGGGCAGTTCGGGCAAATGCAGATGGGCTGGCCAAACATGAACCCAGTTGGCCTGGTCTAAATTGGAGGTTTTGGACAGAATTATCACTATTTGGCTTATCAATAATATGAGGATTCAATATTTCATTCAATGTTGCTGAATGACCAGTGTATAAGTATAAACTATGTTATGCTATTTGATTTAAAGGGGCTAGAACCAAATCCATTCCAGTCTCAAATGTGTGACAAAGTCAAACACTATTACACCATAAATAAATACAATCCTACAGTCATCCGTCTCCCTGTATCTAAACACATACTCTGCATTGAACGTATTATTTTCAACATACACATTTCTAACATGACAAATGGCCCTATACAAAATGTTTGAAGTTAGAAAATAATGTTTAGCATGTACAGATTTCCTGATTATATCACTATCGCCTGCAATTGAATAGGTGAGGAAATGTTTAATTGAATGCACACGGGGGCTAATAGACTATCAGGAAACAATTATGTAGTCAACTATGGAGACAAGTCTCCCCTAAAAGTCTATAGGCAGCGTGAAACTAATGGCTGCTAGCTTTCGGGGGAAGACATGTCACACACGGAGGATGGCGCCTGTTTGAAATTCATTTTGTCTCGTGAACTTCTGTGATTGTCGTGACTGTGCTTTGGCGAGATCTTTCGGCAAAAAAACAACATTGATCATTCCAGTCTTTCACTTTGGCGGTCTTTAGGTATGAAATACGTTTTTTTTTTTTTTCCTGCTTTCCATCTATCCTCAATAATCCCCCCTCTCAAGCTCCAATTGTCTGGCCCAATCCCAAATCATCCCCTAAACCCTACGCCTTTATGCACCTGTGGAGATCTGAGATGATTTGACATTTGTAATCAATCTGATAATAGCTCGACCTTGCCTCACTAGGTGGAAGTTACACCATATTGCTCATACCAATCAATTTATTCTTCCCCCCCTTTCTCTCCCCCCCCTTCTCTTTCTCTCTCAGTCTATTGTTGTATTGCATGTAACAGCTTTTTGTTTAGACTATGGAGGAAGAGAAACAAATGTTTTCAAAGCACAACCACGAATCATTCCCTATGTACGCCACTTGGTTGGAGAGCGTACCTATTTACATTTTCTGAGGGAAACAATTGAATAAAAACATCTCCTCAAGCCATGGATGAGACTGTCTCCGAAGAGTCTCCACTTGCCCACAAACTAGCAACCGCTTTTGTAGTCGTCGTGTCTCTTGGTTTTTAAATTACAACATATAAATCTGCCAAGCAGAGAGGCCTAATGATGTCTCGAGGAGTCTCATTTCATAGTGCAATGTGTTTCTGTGCTTTTAATTTATCTTGAATTGGATTACGAAAAAAATAACTTTATGTTTAGCTTTCTTTGTTTCTACTACCCAGACATTTAATTGAATAACACCTGTTCCATTCAAATGGGAAATGTTTTCATATGCAGAAGATTTGACTACCGTTCAGAAAGAACATTTCATCTGGTCAAAATTAGAGTGCTAAACACAGCTTTAAGACATTTAAAATCTGGATATACAATAAATTCAATAGGAACATTCAAGAGGTGAGGTTGGATCTGATTTGGAGCATGGTTCCGAAGGTCTGCTATTCTTCCTAAGGTCCCTCTATTTTTGGAAAGCTTATACAGTGAGGGAAAAAAGTATTTGATCCCCTGCTGATTTTGTACGTTTGCCCACTGACAAAGAAATGATCAGTCTATAATTTTAATGGTAGGTTTATTTGAACAGTGAGAGACAGAATATCAACAAAAAAATCCAGAAAAACGCATGTCAAAAATGTTATGAATTGATTTGCATTTTAATGAGGGAAATAAGTATTTGACCCCTCTGCAAAACATGACTTAGTACTTGGTGGCAAAACCCTTGTTGGCAATCACAGAGGTCAGACGTTTCTTGTAGTTGGCCACCAGGTTTGCACACATCTCAGGAGGAATTTTGTCCCACTCCTCTTTGCAGATCTTCTTCAAGTCATTAAGGTTTTGAGGTTGACGTTTGGCAACTCGAACCTTCAGCTCCAACGATTTTCTATGGGATTAAGGTCTGGATACTGGCTAGGCCACTCCAGGACCTTAATGTGCTTCTTCTTGAGCCACTCCTTTGTTGCCTTGGCCGTGTGTTTTGGGTCATTGTCATGCTGGAATACCCATCCACGACCCATTTTCAATACCCTGGCTGAGGGAAGGAGGTTTTCACCCAAGATTTGACGGTACATGGCCCCGTCCATCGTCCCTTTGATGCGGTGAAGTTGTCCTGTCCCTTTAGCAGAAAAACACCCCCAAAGCATAATGTTTCCACCTCCATGTTTGACGGTGGGGATGGTTTCTTGGGGTCATAGGCAGCATTCCTCCTCCTCCAAACACGGCAAGTTGGGTTGATGCCAAAGAACTCCATTTTGGTCTCATCTGACCACAACACGTTCACCCAGTTGTCCTCTGAATCATTCAGATGTTCATTGGCAAACTTCAGACGGGCATGTATATGTGCTTTCTTGAGCAGGGGGACCTTGCGGGCGCTGCAGGATTTCAGTCCTTCACGGCATAGTGTGTTACCAATTGTTTTCTTGATGACTATGGTCCCAGCTGCCTTGAGATCATTGACAAGATCCTCCTGTGTAGTTCTGGGCTGATTCCTCACCGTTCTCATGATCATTGCAACTTCATGAGGTGAGATCTTGCATGGAGCCCCAGGCTGAGGGAGATTGACAGGTCTTTTGTGTTTCTTCCATTTGCGAATAATCACAGAAACTGTTGTCACCTTCTCACCAACCTGCTTGGCGATGGTCTTGTAGCCCATTCCAGCCTTGTGTAGGTCTACAATCTTGTCCCTGACATCCTTGGAGAGCTCTTTGGTCTTGGCCATGGTGGAGAGTTTGGAATCTGATTGATTGATTGCTTCTGTGGACAGGTATCTTTTATACAGGTAAGAAACTGAGATTAGGAGCACTCCCTTTAAGAGTGTGCTCCTAATCTCCGTTCGTTACCTGTATGAAAGACACCTGGGAGCCAGAAATCTTTTTGATTGAGAAGGGGTCAAATACTTATTTCCCTCATTAAAATGCAAATCAATTTATAACATTTTTGACATGCATTTTTCTGGATATTTTTGTTGTTATTCTGTCTCTCACTGTTCAAATAAACCTACCATTAAAATTATAGACTGATCATTTCTTTGTCAGTGGGCAAACGTACAAAATCAGCAGGGGATCAAATACTTTTTTCCCTCACTGTAGCTTCCTGCATTCGATTAGCCCCGGGTTTAGTGAAGACCAAGAGACAGCATTTGGGCTACATATAATTTGGGCCATGTTTAGGAGTCTAACCAAGTCAGACATCTGTGTTTAGTCGGCTGTGTTCGTGGATGATGCACTTCTTTCCTCTGATATTTCATACATACAGTACAGTGCATTCGGAAAGTATTCATAACCATTGGCTTTTTCGCCATTTTGTTGTGTTACAGCCTTATTCTAAAATGGGTTAAATAAATAAAAAATCCTCAATCTACAAACAATACCCCATAATGACATAGCTATTTTCTTTTTTGCAAATGTATAAAATAAAATAAATTAAAAGGCACACACCTTTCTATATAAGGTCTCACAGTTGACAGTGCATGTCAGAGCAAAAACCAAGCCATCAGGTTGAAGGAATTGTCCGTAGAGTTCCGAGACAGGATTGTGTCAAGGCACAGATCTGGGGAAGGGTACCAAAAAATGTCTGCAGCATTGAAAGTTCAAGAACACAGTGGCCTCCATCATTCATAAATGGAAGAAGTTTGGAAACACCAAGACTCTTCCTCGAGCTGGCCTCCCGACCAAACTGAGCAATCGGGGGAGAAGGGCCTTGGTCAGGGAGGTGAACAAGACCCCGAGTCACACTTACACATCTCCAGAGTTCCTCTGTGGAGACGGGAGAACCTTCCAGAAGGAAAACCATCTCTGCAGCACTCCACCAATCATGCCTTTATGGTAAAGTGGCCAGACGGAAGCCACTCCTCAGTAAAAGGCACATCACAGTCCTTTTGGAGTTTGCCAAAAGGAACCTGAAGACTCTCAGACCATGAGAAACAACAATATCTGGTCTGATGAAACCAAGATTGAACTCTTTGGCCTGAATGCCAAGAGTCACGTATGGAGGAAACTTAGCACCATCTCTACGGTGAAGCACAGTGGAGGAGGTATTATGCTGTGGGGATGTTTTTCAGCGGCAGGGACTGGGAGACCAGTCAGGATCGAGGGAAATATGAACGTAGCAAAGTACAGAGAGATCCTTGATGAAAACCTGCTCCAGAGCACACATGACCTCAGACTGGGGCAAGGGTTCACCTTCTAACAAGGCAACAACCCTAAGCACACAGCCAAGACAATGCAGGAGTCGCTTCGGGACAAGTCTCTGAAGGTCCTTGAGTGGCCCAGCCAGAGCTCGGACTTGAACCCAATAAAACATCTCTGGAGAGACCTGAAAATAACTGCGCAGCGACGCTCCCCATCCAACCTAACAGAGCTTGAGAGGATCTGCAGAGAAGAATGAGAGAAACTCCCCAAATACAGATGTGCCAAGCCTGTAGCATCATACCCAAGAAGACTCAAGGCTGTAATCACTGCCAAAGGTGCTTCAACAAAGTACTGAGTAAAGGGTCTGAATACTTATGTAAATGTGATATTTCAGGGGTTTTTTCCTATACATTTTCTAACATTTCTTAAACCTGTTTTTGCTTTCTCATTATGGGGTATTGTGTGTGTATTGATGACAGAAAATACATTTAATAAATTTCAGAATAAGGTCTGAATACTTTCCAAATGCACTGTAGGAGTCAAAGTCTGGGACAATGTCCCAAATGACACCCTATTCCCTATGTAGTGCACATCTTTTGAACAGATTTCGTAGGGCTCTGGTTAAAAGTAGTGTACTATAAAAGGAATTAATAGAAGCATTAGGGGGAGACTGCGGTGTCCACGGCAAAGGGTCTCACATGATTTACTTGGCCATCCCTTGCAATCATTGCCTCTGTGTTTATTAGCAGATCCAATTACACCGGCTTAATTTGCCTTTCTTCGAGAACCCCGACCCTGTGTGGACAGTGTGCGGAGGGTAGAGAAGCTGTCTTCTTCTTTCCCCCTTCTCTTCCTCTCGGTTTCTCTCTCCATCTTAATAAGAACAGCTATGGCCAAAGTAAGAAAAAGTGAGGTCTGTCACCGCTCTCTCAGCCTCCCCATCTCTATCCCAATCACTCCTTCTCTCTCAGCCTCCCCATCTCTAAACCAATCACTCCTTCTCTCTCAGCCTCCCCATCTCTATCCCAATCACTCCTTCTCTCTCAGCCTCCCCATCTCTATCCCAATGACTCCTCTCTCAGCCTCCCCATCTCTAAACCAATCACTCCTTCTCTCTCAGCCTCCCCATCTCTATCCCAATCACTCCTTCTCTTTCAGCCTCCCCATCTCTATCCCAATGACTCCTCTCTCAGCCTCCCCATCTCTAAACCAATCACTCCTTCTCTCTCAGCCTCCCCATCTCTATCCCAATCACTCCTTCTCTCTCAGCCTCCCCATCTCTATCCCAATGACTCCTCTCTCAGCCTCCCCATCTCTATCCAAATCACTCTTTCTCTCTCAGCCTCCCCATGTCTATCCTAATCACTCCTTCTCTCTCAGCCTCCCCCATCTCTATCCCAATCACTCCTTCTCTCTCAGCCTCCCCATCTCTATCCCAATCACTCTTTCTCTCTCAGCCTCCCCCATCTCTATCCCAATCACTCCTTCTCTCTCAGCCTCCCCATCTCTATCCTAATCACTCCTTCTCTCTCAGCCTCCCCCATCTCTAATCCCAATCACTCCTTCTCTCTCAGCCTCCCCATCTCTATCCCAATCACTCCTTCTCTCTCAGCCTCCCCATCTCTATCCCAATCACTCCTTCTCTCTCAGCCTCCCCATCTATATCCTAATCACCCCTTCTCTCTCAGCCTCCCCATCTCTATCCCAATCACTCTTTCTCTCTCAGCCTCCCCATCTCTATCCTAATCACTCCTTCTCTCTCAGCCTCCCCCATCTCTATCCCAATCACTCCTTCTCTCTCAGCCTCAACTCCCTCAATTCCAGTCTCTTTCTCTCCGAGTTCATCTCTCTGCGTCTTTCTGTTAATGAGAAGAACCAGGGACAGTGGTGTGAAAATAAGCGCCAGACGGAATTCTGGGACGCCTGACAGGTTGATCTTCATTTAAATTCCCTGTCGCCACAGCGACAACGAGGGATGACAGGCACATCGCTCATGCCTAATTTGCGTAATAAAGATTAATAACACTTTTGTTAAAAATGTATCCATATTCCAATAGTCACTCCCACCAAGTATGTGCATAGGGGAGAAGTGTATATGTGTCAAGTTTTTTGCTGCTTTGCGTGTGAGATGCATTCTATAATAGACTATGAATTTGAGTCAGGAAACAGAGAGCGACATTATCGTAAAGGATAGAACAGAAGAGTGGAATCATCTCCATATCGATTTCAAAAGAATGGAACTGAGCTGTAGTTGACAGCCAAAACATCAGCCCATTCCCTCTTTACCTCCCTCTCTCTCTCTCGTCACCTCCCCCTCTCTACCTCTACCCCTCTCTCGTCACCTCCCTCCCTCTCTCTCTTCACCTCCCTCCCTCTCTCTCTTCACCTCCCTCCCTCTCTCTCTTCACCTCCCTCCCTCTCTCTTTACCTCCCTCCCTCTCTCTTTACCCCACTCTTACCTCCCCCTCTTTCCCTCCCCCTCTTTCACTCTTTACCGCCCCCTCTCTCACTCTTTACCTCTCTCTCTACCCCCTCTCTCTCTACCCCCTCTCTCTCTACCCCCTCTCTCTACCTCACTCTCTCTCTCTACCTCACTCTCTCTCTCTACCTCACCCTCTCTCTCTCTACCTCACCCTCTCTCTCTCTACCTCACCCTCTCTCTCTCTACCTCACCCTCTCTCTCTCTACCTCACCCTCTCTCTCTCTACCTCATCTACATTTCTCTCTCTACCTCCCCCTCTACCTCTCTCTCTTTACCTCCCTCTCATTCTCTCTCTCTACCTCTCCCTCTCTCTCTCCCTACCCCTCTCTCTCTCCCTACCCCTCTCTCTCCCTACCCCTCTCTACCCCTCTCTACCCCCCTCTCTCTCCACCTCCCTCTCTCTCTCGCTCTCTCTCTCTACCTCCCTCCTGCTCGCTCTCTCTCTACCTCCCTCGCTCGCTCTCTCTCTCTCTCTACCTCCCTCTCGCTCTCTCTCTCTCTCTACCTCCCTCTCGCTCGCTCTCTCTCTCTCTACCTCCCTCTCGCTCGCTCTCTCTACCTACCTCCCTCTCGCTCGCTCTCTCTACCTACCTACCTCCCTCTCGCTCGCTCTCTCTACCTACCTACCTCCCTCTCGCTCGCTCTCTCTACCTACCTCCCTCTCGCTCGCTCTCTCTACCTACCTCCCTCTCGCTCGCTCTCTCTACCTACCTCCCTCTCGCTCGCTCTCTCTACCTACCTCCCTCTCGCTCGCTCTCTCTACCTACCTCCCTCTCGCTCGCTCTCTCTACCTACCTCCCTCTCGCTCGCTCTCTCTACCTACCTCCCTCTCGCTCGCTCTCTCTACCTACCTCCCTCTCGCTCGCTCTCTCTACCTCCCTCTCGCTCGCTCGCTCGCTCTCTCTCTACCTCCCTCTCGCTCGCTCTCTCTCTACCTCCCTCTCGCTCGCTCTCTCTCTACCTCCCTCTCGCTCGCTCTTTCTCTACCTCCCTCTCGCTCGCTCTCCCTCTACCTCCCTCCCTCCCTCTCGCTCGCTCTCCCTCCCTCCCTCCCTCTCGCTCGCTCTCCCTCCCTCCCTCTCGCTCGCTCTCCCTCCCTCCCTCTCGCTCGCTCTCTACCTCCCTCCCTCTCGCTCGCTCTCTACCTCCCTCCCGCTCGCTCGCTCTCTACCTCCCTCTCGCTCGCTCTCTCTCTACCTCCCTCTCGCTCGCTCTCTCTCTACCTCCCTCTCGCTCGCTCTCTCTCTCTACCTCCCTCTCGCTCGCTCTCTCTCTACCTCCCTCTCGCTCGCTCTCTCTCTACCTCCCTCTCGCTCGCTCTCTCTCTACCTCCCTCTCGCTCGCTCTCTCTACCTCCCTATCCCTCCCTCTCTACCTCCCCCTCCCTCTTTACCTCCCCCTCCCTCTTTACCTCCCCCTCTCTCTTTACCTCCCCCTCTCTCTTTACCTCCCTCTCTCTGCTTTACCTCCCTCTCTCTGCTTTACCTCCCTCTCTCTCTTTACCTCCCCCTCTCTCTCTTTACCTCCCCCTCTCTCTCTTTACCTCCCCCTCTCTCTCTTTACCTCCCCCTCTCTCTCTTTACCTCCCTCTCTCTCTCTTTACCTCCCTCTCTCTCTTTACCTCCCTCTCTCTCTTTACCTCCCTCTCTCTCTCACTTTTTTTAGCCACCTGTGAATCCATATCCACAAAGCGCTGTTTGGTTAAGGGGCTGCAATTTGCCGCTCTGGAGTGGATTATAAGTGTTATTGCCCCGCATGCCTCGGGCTCCTCCGAGTTTTTTGAGATCCGATGCATTTCATAAACAGGGATAGTGATGCTACTAGTACTACTAGCGCTACTGTTGTAGCCCCAATAACCACATATCCTGTGAGTGCCACTCCATTATAGATTTATACACAGAATGCGTGGAGCTCTTCGAGTAACTCTCGTCCGGGGAATGAGATAGACCCCTCTGGGCCAAAAGAAAATGGCAGAATGGGGGGTGGGGGGGGGCACAATTGTGTAGTGGGTGTATTGGCCAACATTGTGAACTCAATGCAGTAGGGAGGAAAGTTTTCTAAGACAGCTGCTTTCAACTGTCGTCCTTGGGTCTATAGTGAGTGGACATTAATTGACTAAGTTCTTCTCAGCAGGGACAAAGAAAACCAGTGGAACACAGTGGCCATGTCCTAGAGGATGGGCGTAGTATCCCCTTGGTCGAAAAAGTTTCCATTGTTGCCAAGTGAACAAGTGTGAATTGCCAAGCGCGAAGTGTGTGTCCATGCGCGAGTGTGCGTGCATCTGTAAGTAGGGACTCTTGGGGGCTCATTACCTTCTGGGTGATGACATTGACCCACGGGGACGTACAGTTGCTGAGGTCGGGCCCTTGGGGGTCCCAGTATCCTTCGGGCCCCATACACAGATACATGGCCACGCCTGTGGAAGAAAACAACACTCAGAGTTAGAGGCAATAGAGCATATAGCAAAGCTATCTCTGGAGATTATCGCTATGCTACCAACGACATTTACTGTGCTGGTAAGAAAACAAAGGTTGGTCCCCTGAACGTATGTCTGGAGGGGGAGAGTTGAGGGCAGAATTGGGGTTCAACGCTAATCTGAAGACCATGCTTCAGTTACCCAACAATCCCCCAGGGTAAAAAAAAACTATTCCACTGCGAGACGCGTGTTTCGAAACAACTGTTTCTCACAACCGCTTTGCCTGTATTTCCATTGTTCATCCTCATACAATCTGTTGGCGTTTGTCCGTATGAATGTGCATGTCACGACTTTGCCCCCGAAATATCAATTTCCCAATCAAACTACCATGTCCTTAAAACCAATTCAACTTAATGTTAAAATAAATATATTTGGGGGGGGATGTGAAAAAATGAATGTCATCGACTGGTTTTATCATCTACACGCTAAATTAAATCATCTACATGTTAAATTAAGTCATTTATTTTTGTGGTAGCACTTCAGGGCCCACAGAGGTATATTGGATAGTGTGTGAATCTAGTCATTAAGAGTCGGCGCACCTCTGCATGTGTTAAACGGGTGCGACAGTTGAACCCCTGGCAAAAATACACCAAACTGTGTTCCAATTAAGTCGGAAATCCCGGAGTTCGTTACGAAAGGTCAATTAATGCTGCCTGAGGGAGACGACTGGTACTGACGGGGATGTGGAGTGGCGCGTGTGTGTGGCCTTTGGGTCACACAGGGCTTCTGAAAAAGGGTCAGTTAAAAATGGGACTTACGCCCCTATCAGCGCTTTTACTAACTCTGCGTATAAAACGGTGACTGCGTCTATATAAACTCACACTCCCCTATGGGCCCTAGTCAAAAGTAGTGCACTATGAAGGGAATAGGGTGCCATTTGGGATGCACAGCATTTGAAAAGGGACACAGATCGAGGAAAACAGGACAAGTTCATGTGGGCTATGCCATTGATAGTGTTTATATTCAATCTGTGTATAAACTGCAATTGTGTTTTTTGTTTTTTTTAACTATCAACTCCATGACTGGGGAAGAAAAACACTAGTCTCCGATTGATACATGTCCATGGGGTATAGAGAGGAGGGGGAGACAGACTGCGAACATTAACTGATATCAACTTTGACTGACACACAATTTCCTTCCCAGTCCTCCTTGGACTTCCTAACGTTTGATGGGTTTATCAGATAGGCCTCAACCTGACAGAGTGAGAGATAAAGATGGCGAGAGAACGATAGAGTGAGAGAGACAGAGAGAGAGAAAGATGGTGCGAGAAATACATAAAAGATGGAGAGAGAGGGAGAGAATGTTGGAGGGAGGGAAAGAGAGATAGGGTAGGGTTTCAAGGAACTTTCAAAGACAGCCTGTGAGGAAACTCAAAGCCGTCCTCTACTTCGGTGGTTTTGTGTCCCGCTTGTTGTGCCGTACGCCGGAGGCGTTCGAGAGGCCACGTCGCGGGGACTGGTGTCGCCAGGTAATGATGAAAAGAAGGCGAGAGACAAGACGGTCCCCAAACCCGGTTGCAATACTTCTGGGCTTGTGATCAAAACGTATCTTAAAAATAGTAGCCCTGATCTAGGATCAGGACCCACTCCTTTCCATATAATCATATTCATTATGATCTAAACAGCAAAACTGACCCTATTTCAGCACTTCAATGTTGATACTTTGTGAATACGGGCCCTGAGCAGCACTGGGACACAACCACTGACACCCTTGCCAACATGGGCGCCATGTTACAACACAAATCTTCTAATACCTCGATACTGATCCTAATGGCAACATTCCCATGCATTTCTTCCATCTCTCTTTAATATCACTCTCTCCATGTGGATCTATGCTTACTATTGACTTCAAAACTATTTCACTTCATTTCAGAGGTGCCTGACCTTCTCGGATCTTAATATGTTGGTATCCATTCCTTTTGACCTGAGCCAACTGATTCCAGTTGGCACAGGAGGAGACGAAGAAACGAGTGACGTGGCGCCTTACGAGCTACAGTAAGCGCCTGGTCCTCGTTAAAGAGCACACACACAACAACAGTTTAGTGTTAATTTATTTGGCTAATTGTTTCCTGGGATTGAAGAAGCGTAGGGGAGGATTCCACGTCTTGGTTCCATACGCCCTGTACCGTTGCCATCTTTAGCTTCTCTACTCTCAGCGAGTCGAACATAAGGCATGGGAGGATGCATACAAACAACAGAACATTCCTGTAAATAACATTCAGGGAAACATTCAGGGAAACATTCAGGGAAACATTCAGGCGAGCCAAACGTCACACTTCAATAGGCTTTCATAATGAGTTGAATATTGGTAGCCGTACAGAGTTGAGAAAATCAACGGCAGAATGTGTTTGACGACAAATTTCGGGAAAACTGAAGGGGGGGGGGGGGTCAGGGGGGGGGTCACGATTAATTGAGTTAACTGCATGACTACATTTGGAAATTCACCCCCAGTGAGAAAGAGCAGATTTAAGGGGAAAGCTCTGCCTTTTATGATCAGCTCCATTCCTGAGGGGCCAATTCAGGAGCTTGCAGAGGATTCTGGTTTGTCTCCGAGGGCCAGACTCATGGCATCCTTATGCATAATGTTCAATATTCCATACAGTGGGTTCAGTTGGTAAAAGCATGGCGATAGAAAGGTTGTGGGTTTGATTCCCGCAGGGATCACTAATCTATTTTGGTGATACTTCAGACATTCCCTACGGTGCCTGGTCTACACAGTGCTTTAAGCAGTTGTTTGATGCCATAATTCACGTAAACATATGCAACACATATAACAATTAAACTGACATGTTTGTTGCACTGTCAGATAATTCAACCCCGGATAGTGAGCTGCTATATTTGACAACTACCAACTGTACATGACCCTAGTGTAGGCCTATAGTGGTCTATGTACTTTTACCAGGGCCCAGCGAATATGTCATTTCAGACGCAGGCTAGCAGGTTGACGTTTATTGTCATGAATCTTGTCCTACAGGCAGAACTGAGCGATTTCCGCTTAATGGGCAAGCTGCAAAGTCAAAATTTGCTATATTGTAAAAATTTATGAAAACAAAAAATGACATTTTGGTCTTAACTTAAGGTTAAGTATTAGGGCTAGCAGTCTGGTTAAGGTTAGGTTCAAAATCAGATTTTACAACTTTGTGGGTGTGCTAGCTAGTCACCACTCTGCAGAGACGCCTCCAGGTCAAGAGTCATGACAATAAATGCCATCCTGATGCAGGCTAACCACAGTATTAAGTAGAACAAACCCATTACCTATTGTTCCAGTTGGGCATGGTTGCCTGGTCACCAGTCCCTGTCTGGTCTTGGGCCAAGACACGTCTGACATGATCATGGGGTTACAGTACTCAATGCCGACGTTGGGGAGCTTGGAGGACGGGGACGACCTTGTGTTGCCCTCTGGGATATTGCCCTCTGCTGGCGGCAATGGCGGCGGCAGAGTAGTCGAGGTGGTGCGCGGTCGCTGGGCAACGGGGGTCGTCGCAGAGGCCCTGGTGGTTGTGGTGGAGCTGGTTGTTGGCGTGGTCGTCATGGAAACCGTCGCCGGTCGAGTTGTAGTCTGCGTTGTCGTGGTATCCATAAAAACGATCACAGACGATGACGATTCTGTAGCAAGAGAGATGAAAGAAAGAGAATCAGTAAACCGAGAAAAAGAAAAAAAAGAGTTAAGAAATAACAGCCTTCAAAATGGAATAGGGAAAGAGAAAAAAATAGATTCTGAGCAATGTATTTTCTTTATTTATTCAGTCACACTACATTTATGTCTGAGAGGCTAATTTATTTCAGGGTCAGCGCAAAAACACTCAGAGGGGTTCAATCGTTCCTATCTCCAGTGTCAGTTTAGGAGGAGATAGTTCAAACTGGATCAATTGGATCTGGCAGGTGTGGCTTGGTTGTGCAGGCTCAGTTTCTACTGAGGAGCTGGCAGACTCCCACAGCTAGGAACAAGTACACAGGCATCCATTTCCAGCTGTGTGTGTGAGTGTATGTGCGCGTTTGTGTGTGACTGCCTCTGATGCAGTTGTTGCAGACCCCTGTGTTGTTGTGGAGGCTTCTGTCACCCATGATGGACCATCTCATCCTAAATCGAGGACTACACTCCTCGGTATCAGACGGATGTAGCTACTGTAACACTGGACTGGCCTGAGGCTGCAGGGGAAACTTGGTGCTCTGCACTGTGCTGACCACTTTGTCTCCCATTCCATGTACCAGAACGGTGCCATTGGTGAGGACATGCTCACCTTTACTGTTAAGGTGAGGCTGCAAGTTCTACCAACAAAATACAACCTAATACTCTGGTACCCCGAAAACCATGGTCCCTTCTGTATTTTACACCCTGAGTTAAATGTAATGGAGTCTGTTGCACATGTTGTTAATGGTTGCAGTTCATACAAAGACTTCGGGTACGTGGCCTTCAGATTGCAGGCCTGCCTAAGAGTAGTGCATAACAACTGACTAGGTACCCTAATGCAGGAGCCTAGCTGCGTGGAGGAGAAGGTACTGCTGTGTTTCAGCCATTATGGAGGAGCCTAGCTGTGTGGAGGAGAAGGTACTGCTGTGTTTCAGCCATTATGGGGGAGCCTAGCTGTGTGGAGGAAAAGGTACTGCTGTGTTTCAGCCATTATGGGGGAGCATAGCTGCGTGGAGGAGAAGGTACTGCTGTGTTTCAGCCGTTATGGAGGAGCCTAGCTGCGTGGAGGAGAAGGTACTGCTGTGTTTCAGCCATTTTGGAGGAGCCTAGCTGCGTAGTGGAGAAGGTACTGCTGTGTTTCAGCCGTTATGCAGGAGCCTAGCTGCGTGGATGAGAAGGTACTGCTGTGTTTCAGCCGTTATGCGGGAGCCTAGCTGTGTGGAGGAGAAGGTACTGCTGTGTTTCAGCCATTATGCAGGAGCCTAGCTGCGTGGTGGAGAAGGTACTGCTGTGTTTCAGCCGTTATGCAGGAGCCTAGCTGCGTGGTGGAGAAGGTACTGCTGTGTTTCAGCCGTTATGGAGGAGCCTAGCTGTGTGGAGGAGAAGGTACTGCTGTGTTTCAGCCGTTATGGAGGAGCCTAGCTGTGTGGAGGAGAAGGTACTGCTGTGTTTCAGCCGTTATGGGGGAGCCTAGATGTGTGGAGGAGAAGGTACTGCTGTGTTTCAGCCGTTATGGAGGAGCCTAGCTGCGTGGAGGAGAAGGTACTGCTGTGTTTCAGCCGTTATGGAGGAGACTAGATGTGTGGAGGAGAAGGTACTGCTGTGTTTCAGCCGTTATGGGGGAGCCTAGCTGCGTGGAGGAGAAGGTACTGCTGTGTTTCAGCCATTATGGAGGAGCCTAGATGTGTGGAGGAGAAGGTACTGCTGTGTTTCAGCCATTATGGAGGAGCCTAGATGTGTGGTGGAGAAGGTGCTTTTTGTTTCATTAAGTGTCCTTGCATCAACAACCTTTAAAAATGTTTGAATCCTTTATGAAGTAATTTGATTTGTGGATTCAAAAAAGTATTTAAAATGTGTGCTTGTGTACATACCAAGCCTTTCTGCATAACAAGTCAATAACAGTATTGTAGCTGTGCCATTCCAGGGGCGGAGGACGAAGACAATGGTGTCGTAAATATGACATTGTTTTTCTTTGTCTCCCCGCGACGCGGATCAGCGATGTGTGGGTTCAACCCGCAGTCCCCGTGGTTATATCTGCGGGGCGGGCGGGTTTAGAGTCATGAAATATTGTGTGGATGAAGGTCGGGTGGGTTGAATAAAGAGAAAACGATACATACAAAAATGTATAAATGTATCGTTCGTGTACAACTTATTTATTTATAGGCTACATTGTTTTTTTTCATTATTTTTAGGCTATCTGGCATTAGTGTGTAAGGCTATAAGCTTTAGGGCCTAAGTATACGCGTGCCTAACAGCCTACACGCTAATCGCCAAATGCTTTTGGGAATGGGCAGAAAAAGTACATGTCAATCTACAGAGGCAAAAAGGACAATGTCAGTGTTTAATTCAAGAAGAGAAAAGCTACAAAATGGAGAGTTGAAAATAAAGATAAGGGAAGGCCAGTAATGTCTGCTCCACGAAAGAAGCAGAGACGACAGAAAACTTGACTGATGTCAACTATACTGAACAAAAATATAAAACGCAACATGCTAAAATATCAAAGATTTGACTGAGTTACATTTCATATGATGAAATCTGTCAACAACAAAAAAAGCCCTAATCTATGGATTTCACATGACTGGGAAAGCAGATATGCATTTGTTGGTCACAGATACTTTAAAAATAAAATTAAAATTGGCCTTTACAATGGGCCTCAGGATCTCCTCACGGTATTTCTGTGCATTCAAATCGCCATCGATAAAATGCAATTGTGTTTGTTGTCCGTAGCTTTTGCCTGCCGATACCATAACCACACCGCCACCCCGGGGCACTCTGTTCACAACGTTGACATCAGCAAACCCCTTGCCAACACGACCCAATACACATGGTCTGCATTTGAGACCGGTTCGGTTGGTTGTCCTGCCAAATTTTCTAAAACGACGCTGGAGTTGGCTTATGGTAGAAATATGAACATTCTGGCAACAGCTCTGGTGGACATTCACGGCAGTCAGCATGCCAATTGTGCACTCCCTCAATACTTGAGACATGGAAATGTGTTGAGTGACAAAACTGCACATTTTTGATTGACCTTTTATTGTCACCAGCACAAGGTGCACCTGTGTAATCATCATGCTGTTTAATTAGCTTATTGATATGCCACACCTGTCAGGTGGATGGATTATCTTGGCAAAGGAGAGATGTTCACCAACAGGGATATAAACAAATTTGTACACGAAATATTTTTGTGCGTATGGAAAGTTTCTGAGATCTTTTATTTCAGTTCATGAAACATGGGACCAACACTTTACATTTGCGTTTATATTTTTGTTCTGTGTAGATTGAAGCACTCATTTCATTCTATCGATTTATGAAAGACAAACCCACACTGCTCTTGCCAGTTTTACTGTTCTTTATTAAGCTTTACGTATTGTCCTCAAGGCCTTTGTCAAAGCTTTTGTCGGTTTTGTTGAATATTGTCGATTTATGACATTATTCTGGTGAGCAAGGGTTTATTTAGTCTTCTAGGGCAACATAATCACAGAAGATATGCTGCATGTATCTAATTATAGACAAGTTGACTAACAAATAGTCGACCAAAATGGCGGAAATTATAAGCAGAAACATTTAGGCAAAAGAAAATCCTGCACCCCGACAACAAATCATTCCGCCCTCTCAGAGCATTTTCTATATTAGCGGTCTAGGGTCAGGTGCGGGCCTCACTTTATCACAAAGTCGGGCAGTTATGGATGGGTTATTAGCAATTGCAGGGGTGGGTGACCAAACAGCTGACCCGTACACCACAAGCGCAGATACACATTAAAGATTCTCTTATGATCTTGTTTCCCTGAGGTCTTGGGTTAAGGGTTTGATTCCACACACAGCCCCCCCCCCCACACACTTACACCTTAGCTATCACAAAGGCAAACACACCGTAGGCAGATCTACAAACACACACCCCCACCACACACACAAACAAACACACCCCTCTACATCATTACAATCCCCCATGATATGCTCATCAATCATTTCAGCTAAAGCCCACCTCCACTCTCCTCCCTCCCCTGCTCTCCCTGATTGCATTTAGAAACAAGCATCTTATGACTGTGTGGTCTAAGCTTAGCTGTAAATGGTTAGGGCCAGGATGGAAAGGTCAGGCCTCATAACACTCCAGCAAACAGTGGGAGAGGGCAGGCAAATCAATGACAACACACACACACACACACACACACACACACACACACACACACACACACACACACACACACACACACACACACACACACACACACACACACACACACACACACACACACACACACACACACACACACACACACACACACACAGAGAGGAAGACAAGAATAACACACACGTCCTCTTATAAGGGAGCTGTCCCTTTAACTCTCACCTTTGTGGCCATTATCTTGTGTCTTAGTGGGCCCCAGGATATAGGAGGTAGAACCCTAGGGAAACCTAGCTCTCTGGAGAATAGAGGTTAGTTCCCATAGCCACTCCGATGCGGCAATCCATTCCAAATGCAATCATGAAGCAGGCGTTTGCTCTCCTACAAATAGTTAAGTGCAGCAAAAGTGACAAGCATGATCGACGATGCTGATACCATCCTACAATAAAGGGGGATAATACAGGATGAAAACAGGGTCCTTTGTGTGGCCTGGCTGGTCTAGCGGTAATGCTGCAGCCTCTGGCACAACTGTCTACAGTGACAACCTACTACCCTTTGACACAATCTCTCTCCATCTTTTAACACTGTCATCCTCTCTCTCTAGTTGTTCCATAAAGTCAGAAAACACCTTCAAAAGTAAATAAAGTAGTACAGCGGCCTTTGTGTAAGTGTGAAGCATGTTACATTGACAATGTGTAAGCCTATGGTAGGGGTATTTATATCCAGCCTGGAGGTCCAGAGGTCTGGACTACTGTTGCTTTTCTGTTCTACCTGATAATTAACACCCACCTGGTGTCCCAGGTCTAAATAAGTCCTTGATTAAAGGGTAAGAATTACAAATCAGCAGTGAAACACATTCAGTGACATTCAACAACAAACAAAAGTATCCCGCTATTTGATTAAATATGTTTTTTTCTTTCTAGTGGTAAAAAACAGTTTCAAGGCTTTATTCTCTCCAACAAACAGTGTGTTGAAGTGCTTTTAAGATCCCTAGGTATCCGTCGACTGCTGTGGGGCTACTCCATCAATAAAGACTATCTTGACAGGCATCCTATTTAATCAAACTAACAGGAGGCACAGAGGCATCGTTTTCCCTAATCGTAATGAACATTTAATGGCGTCCTATAGCACTTTTGCCTGCTCACAAAACATACGTGCACATCATACGTAAACGTATACAGCCACTGTTAATAACACACATTGTGTACATGTGCACCCACCCACAAACGCACACACCCACCCACATGTGTCGTATAACTCTTCTTCTACCCGCCAATCAAAAGAGAACGAACGCAGAAATAGGTGTAACATGTCTCCCTTCGGCAAAGACTTTACCATCGCCATCAGCAATGACAGTAACGCATTAACGTTAATCTGTGCTACAATGCACAACAGCTCCTTGCCTCCTTCCGCAGAAATGATCATATGGAGTGATGGAGGGGAACATATCCCAGAGCACAACGTTACATCTACCTCACTTGTTCATGATGCTTTCTATCTATTCATCCATTTTTAAGGGATAGCGATGAGCATCTCTCAATATCACACGCGAACACTTGGGTGGCTAGGCCGCTTTCAATTTCCCTTGAAACGCATTGTGAAGGACCTCTCTTGGCCTGAGGGTCTATGGTTATGTCCCAAATGGCATTCTATTCCCTATGTAGTGCACAACTTTTGACCAGAGCCCTATAGGCCTCAGTGCTTTCAGAAAGCATCCATACCCCTTGACTTATTCTACATTTTGAAAATGTAATTAAAAAATGTAAATCACCCATCTACACACAATAGCCCAATTTGAAAATATTTTAGCACATTTTTTGAAAGAGAAATTCTGAAACAGCTCATTTACATAAGTATTCACACACCTTTGCTGGGACACTCCAAATTGAGCTCAGGTGCATCCAATTTCCTTTGATCATCCTTGAGATGTCACTACAACTTGATTGGAGTCCACTTGTGGCCAATTCAATTGTTTGGACATGTCTATATAAGGTCCCACAGTGGACAGTGCATGTCAGAGTAGAAACTATACCATGAAGTCTAAGGAACTGTCCGTGGATCTTGTTTTGGTCACAGGTCCAGGAATGGCTGAAGAATTGCAACATTTAGCTGGGGCTAACGCTTCAGATAGCAATACTTGGTGATTTGAAAAGTCATAGTCAAATTGTTCAATAATATAATCGTTTTAGCAAAAAAAATATTTAATTTACAATCTGTAGAAACTATGAGAATAGAAAGGTTCAGTACTTTTGTGATGCATCAAAGCACAGTTGAAAAATATATGGCAAACAGAAATCCAATACGGATGGTGTTAAGAGAGATGGGAGGGATTGAATGGAGCTGATTGTTGGGACTAATAACAACAAGAGAACAAAAGTAAAATATACTGTGTCTGTAAAATGTATATAGGTTTAGAACATTTGTGAAACAGCACAGTTAAAAATATATTGCAAATAGAACTGGATGGACATCAGAAATAGATGGGAGAGGTTGAGGGTAGAGGAAGGATAGCACTAAAAACAAATGTTTATAGCATGTAAAAGCTGGAAGTAGAAACTTAAGTGTTGTTGTTCATTAGTTTACTCCAATTAGGGGAGGGGTGGTAGGATTAATGAAAAATAGTAAAGGAAAATATATTTAAAAAATATATGTACAGTACCAGTCAAAGGTTTGGACACACCTACTCAGTCAAGGGCTTTTCTTAATTTTTACTATTTTCTACATTATACATTAATAGTGGATTCAAAAAAACGACACATATAGAATCATGTAGTAACCAGAAATGTGTTAAAAAAACTAAAGTGTTTTATATTTGAGATTCTTCAAAGTACCCACACTTTGCCTTGATGATAGCTTTGCACACTCTTGGCATTCTCTCAACCAGCTTCATGAGGAATGATTTTCCAACAGTTTTGAAGGAGTTCCCACATATGCTGAGCACTTGTTGGCCGCTTTTCCTTCACTGTGCCGTCCAACTCATCCCAAACCTTCTCAATTTGGTTGAGATCGGGTGATTGTGGAGGTCAGGTCATCTGATGCAGCACTACATCACTCTCCTTCTTGGTCAAATAGCCCTTACACAGCCTGGAGGTGTGTTGGGTCATTGTCCTGTTGAAAAACAAATTATATGCCACTAAGCCCAAACCAGATGGGATGGCGTATCGCTGCAGAATGCTGTGGTAACCATGCTGGTTAAGTGTGCCTTGAATTCTAAATAAATCACAGTCTCACCAGCAAAGCATCCCAACACCATCACACCTCCTCCTCCATGACTCACGGAGGGAAAAACACATGCAGAGATCATCCATTCACCTATTCTGCGTCTCACAAAGACATGGCAGCTGGAACCAAAAATCTCAGACTCATCAGACCAAAGGATAGATTTCCATCGGTCTAATGTCCATTGCTCATGTTTCTTGGCCCAAGCAAGTCTTGTCTTCAATTCGACCATGAAGGCCTGATTCACGCAGTCTCCTCTGAACAGTTGATGTTGAGTTGTGTCTGTTACTTGAACTCTGTGAGGCATTTATTTCGGCTGTAATTTCTGAGGATGGTAACTAATGAACTTATCCTCTGCAGCAGAGGTAACTCTGGGTCTTCCATTCCTGTGGCGGTCCTCATGAGAGCCAGTTTCATCATAGCGCTTGATGGTTTTTGTGACTGCACTTGAAGAAACTTTTAAAGTTCTTAACATTTTCTGTATTGATTGACTTTCATATCTTAAAGTAACGGACTGTCATTTCTTTTTACTCATTTGAGCTGTTCTTGCCATAATATGTACTTGGTCTTTTACCAAATAGGGCTATCTTCTGTATACCACCACTACCTTGTCACAACACAACCGATTGGCTCAAACGCATTAAGAAGGAAAGAAATTGCACAAATGTACCTTTAAGAAGGCACACCTGTGAATTGAAATGCATTCCAGGTGACTACCTCATGAAGCTGGTTGAGAGAAGCCCAAGAGTGTGCAAAGCTGTCATCAAGGCAAAGGGTGGCTACTTTGAAGAATCTCAAATATAAAATGTATTTTGATTTGTTTAACACTTTTTTGGTTACTACATGATTCCATATGTGTCATTTCATAGTTTTGACGTCTTCACTATTATTCTACAATGTAGAAAATAGTAAAACATAAAGAAAAACCCCTGAATGAGTAGGTGTGTCCAAACTTTGGACTGGTACTGTGTGTGTGTGTGTGTGTATAAATAAACTCAGCAAAAAAAGAAACGTCCTCTCACTTCCAACTGCGTTTATTTTCAGCAAACTTAACATGTGTAAATATTTGTATGAACATAACACGATTCAACAATTGAGACATAAACTGAACAAGTTCCACAGACATGTGACTAACAGAAATTGAATAATGTGTCCCTGAACAAAGGGGGGGGGGGGGGGGGTCAAAATCAAAAGTAACCCTCAGTATCTGGTGTGGCCACCAGCTGCATTAAGTACTGCAGTGCATCTCCTCCTCATAGACTGCACCAGACTTGCCAGTTCTTGCTGTGAGATGTTACCCCACTCTTCCACCAAGGCACCTGCAAGTTCACAGACATTTCTGGGGGGAATGGCCCAAGCCCTCACCCTCCGATCCAGCAGGTCCCAGACGTGCTCAATAGGATTGAGGTCCGGGCTCTTCGCTGGCCATGGCAGAACACTGACATTCCTGGCTTGCAGGAAATCACGCACAAAAAGAGCAGTATGGCTGGTGGCATTGTCATGCTGGAGGGTCATGTCAGGATGAGCCTGCAGGAAGGGTACCACATGAGGGAGGATGTCTCCCCTGTAACGCAAAGCGTTGAGATTGCCTGCAATGACAACAAGCTCAGTCCGATGATGCTGTGACACACCGCCCCAGACCATGACGGACCCTCCACCTCCAAATCGATCCCGCTCTAGAGTACAGGCCTCAGTGTAATGCTTATTCCTTCGACGATAAACACGAATCCGACCATCACCCCTGGTGAGACAAAACTGCGACTCGTCAGTGAAGACCACTTTCTGCCAGTCCTGTCTGGTCCAGCGACGGTGGGTTTGTGTCCATAGGCGATGTTGTTGCCAGTGATGTCTGGTGAGGACCTGCCTTACAACAGGCCTACAGCCCTCAGTCCAGCCTCTCTCAGCCTATTGCGGTCAGTCTGAGCACTGATGGAGGGATTGTACGTTCCTGGTGCAACTTGGACAGTTGTTGTTGCCATCCTGTACCTGTCCTACCTGTCCCGCAGGTGTGATGTTCGGATGTACCGATCCTGTGCAGGTGTTGTTACACGTGGTCTGAAACTGCGAGGACTATCAGCTGTCTGTCCTGTCTCCCTGTAGCGCTGTCTTAGGTATCTCACAGTACGGACATTGCAATTTATTGCCCTGGCCACATCTGCAGTCCACATGACTCCTTGCAGCATGCCTAAGGCACATTCACGCAGATAAGCAGGGACCCTGGGCATCTTTCTTTTGGTGTTTTTCAGAGTCAGTAGAAAGACCTCTTTAGTGTCCTAAGTTTTCATAACTGTGACCTTAATTGCCTACCGTCTGTAAGCTGTTAGTGTCTTAACGACCGTCCCACAGGTGCATGTTCATTAATTGTTTCTGGTTCATTGAACAAGCATGGGAAACAGTGTTTAAACCCTTTACAATTTAGATCTGTGAAGTTATTTGCATTTTTACGAATGATCTTTGAAAGACAGGGTCCTGAAAAAGGGACGTTTCTTTTTTTGCTATACAGTCATATGAAAAAGTTTGGGCACCCCTCTGAGGCTGCATAATAATTTACTCTGTCGTCACAGAAAATGATCACAGTGGCATGCCATTCATTTTCTAATAAAAGCTGAGTACGGGGGTATTGTCCAGACAAAGATTTTTAGTGTAGCAATATTAAGTTGTATGAAATTAAATCAGATGTGAAAAATAGGCTATGCAAACTGTAACTACTTAGCACTGATTAATTGGAACACACAATTGGTTTGGTGAGCTCATTAAGCCTTGAACTTCATAGACAAGTGCATCCAATCATGAGAAAAGGTATTTAAGGTGGCCAATTGCAAGTTGTTGTTCTCTTTGACTCTCCTCTGAAGAGTGGCAACATGGGGGCCTCAAAACAACTCTCAAATGACCTGAAAACAAAGATTGTTCAACATTATGGTTTAGAGGAAGGCTACAAAAAGCTATCGCAGAGATTTAAGCTGTCAGTGTCCACTGTGAGGAACATAGTGAGGAAATGGAAGACCACAGGCACAGTTCTTGTTAAGGCCAGAAGTGGCAGGCCAAGTAAAATATCGGAGAGGCAAAGGCGAAGGATGGTGAGAACGGTCAAAAACAGCCCACAGACCACCTCCAAAGACCTACTACATCATCTTGCTGCAGATGGTGTCACTGTGCTTCGTTCAACAATTCAGCGCACTTTGCACAAGGAGAAGCTGTATGGGAGAGTGATGCGGAAGAAGCCATTTCTGCACACACGCCACAAACAGAGTCGCTTGAGGTATGCAAACGCACATTTGAACAAGCCAGCTTCATTTTGGAATAAGGTGCTGTGGACTGATGAAACAAAGATTGACTTATTTGGTCATAACAAGGGACGTTATGCATGGCGGCAAAAGAACACAGCGTTCCAAGAAAAACACTTGCTACTCACAGTAAAATTTGGTGGGGGTTTCATCATGCTGTGGGGCTGTGTGGCCAGTGCCGGTACTGGGAATCTTGTAAAAGTTGAGGGTCACATGGATTCCACTCAATATCAGCAGATTCTTGGCAATAATGTTGAAGAATCAGTCACAAAGTTGAAGTTACGCCGGCGCTGGATATTTCAAAAAGACAACGACCCAAAACACTGCTCAAAATCTACCCGGGCATTTATGCAGAGGAACAAGTACAATGTTCTGGAATGGCCATCCCAGTCCCCAGACCTGAATATCATTGAGAATCTGTGGGATGATTTGAAGCGGGCTGTCCATGCTCGGCAACCATCAAACCTAACTGAACTGGAGATGTTTTGTAAGGAGGAATGGTCCAAAATACCTTCATCCAGAATCCAGACACTCATTACAGGCTATGGGAAGCGTCTAGAGGCTGTTATTTTAGCAAAAGGAGGCTCTACTAAATATTGATGTGATTTTTCTATTGGGGTGCCCAAATTTATGCACCTGTCTAATTTTGTTTTGATGCATATTGCACATTTTCTGTTAATCCAATAAACCTCATTTCACTACTGAAATATTACTGTGTCCATCAGTTATTTGATAGATCAAAATTAAATTGCTGATCCAAACACCCAATTATTTATAAATGGAAATCATGGAAATTATCAGGGGTGCCGAAACTTTATCATACGACTGTATATATATAGGGGATTGGAAATGATGCAGGTAATTATATTGATGGAAGCTACAGTACAATCTATCTGCAATATTAAAGCTGATCTACCCCCCAATAAACAATTAAAAAAAATGACATTGGTCAGGGATGTGACCAAGAACCCAATGACCACTCTGACAGAACTACAGAGTTCCTTGGCTGAGATGGGAGAACCTGCCAGAAGGACAACAGTCTCAGCACTTCACCAATCTTGGCATTATGGGGTAGTGGACAGATGGAAGCCACTCCTGAGAAAAAGGCACATGACAGCACGCCTGGAGTTTGCAAAAAGGCACATGAAAGACTCGAGAGCATTAGGCAATAGACTCTGTGGTTTCATGAGACAAAAATGTAACTCTTTGGCCTGAATGCAAAGCACTATGTCTGGAGAGAAATAGGCAAACTAATCTGTCGATGTGCCCTTGAGCAAGGCACTTATCCAGAGCGACTTACAAGAGCAACTAGGGTTAAGAGTGTCTTATAAATGACTAAAATATAAACATTTAAATGATTGGCAGCATTCAGGACGGCCAATTTAAATTCCCTGGGACCTTGTTAAGTCAGTATTTGTGATACCGTATTACGCTATTATCCCTTTCCCATTTTTTATTTACAGGCCAAATACTTAAAGGGCCAATCTGCACTGAAAACAAAGTAGACACCCCATCTCGGTTTTGGTAATAAGGCGGAGGTGTGGGCCTGGAGAAATGTATCACCTCAATTTCATAGACAGAGCTATGGATGCAATGACTGATCCATGATATCAAAATGATCATTTTAACCATGTTTAGAGGTTATACAGTGATTCTTTATATGTACAATGTGTACAAACATTGGAGTAAAACAAGCTTATCTCCTGGGTTCTGACAGGGTGTCAAAGTTAGCTCCTGAGGAATTAAGTTATATTCTTCAAGAATCCATGGGCATATCATTAATTTATAAGTCCAAAAATGGATGTAGCAACTACAGATTGCCCCTTTAATATTTCAGAGATATTTTCAAAGAGGAAGCAGGCAGCACATACCAACCATGACCCCAAACCCAGGTCAATGTTGACCAAGGAACAGACCCTCAAATAATAGCGTTTTCAAATTGCACAATAACACAATGAGACTATTGCTACCATGGCCATACAAAGATGAGTTCACCACATAGCATAGTAGCAATGCTCCAATCGCAGATCTACATTTCGAATAAGAAGTAGGCCTAATGCTCTTCCAATGTCACGCAATGCTCCAAGTTGCCGATTCTTGTATAAGAGCGTTGAATTGTAAAACCCCTTTACGGAAAAGGATGAAATTAAGTGGTTGAAAATCTATCAACTATTCACAAAATTATGAAAGATTTAGTTGTGATCTTTCCCCTAGTTATAGGGCAACACTGAAATCACAGGCGGCAGGTAGCCTAGTAGTTAGAGCGTTGGGCCAGTAACCGATAGGTTGCTAGATCGAATACCCGAGCTCACAAGGTAAACATCTGTCGTTCTGCCCCTGAACAAGGCAGTTAACCCACTGTTCCTAGGCCGTCATTGTAAATAAGAATTTGTTCTTAACTGACTTGCCTAGTTCAAATAAAATAAATAAATCACAGTCACTACAGTAGGTTGTCTGAGAGACAGGAATTATGGTTAGAAAATTACTGGGCGCCTGGAATTATTACGCGGCAGGTAGACTAGCGGTTAGAGTGTTGGACCTGTAACCCGAAATGTTGCTGGTTTGAATACCCGAGCCGACAAGGTGAAAAATATGCCGATGTGTCCTTGAGCAAGGCACTTAACCCTACATTTGCTCAAGGGGCACCGTACTACTATGGCTAAACCCGTAAAACAACACATTTCACTGTGACAATAAAACATATTTTATTTATATATATAGATATATATATATATATATATAGATAGATAGATAGATATATATATATATATATATACAGTGGGGAGAACAAGTATTTGATACACTGCCGATTTTGCAGGTTTTCCTAGTGGGGAGAACAAGTATTTGATACACTGCCGATTTTGCAGGTTTTCCTACTTACAAAGCATGTACAGGTCTGTAATTTTTATCATAGGTACACTTCAACTGTGAGAGACGGAATCTAAAACAAAAATCCAGAAAATCACAGTGTATGATTTTTAAGTAATTAATTTGCATTTTATTGCATGACATAAGTATTTGATCACCTACCAACCAGTAAGAATTCCAGCTCTCACAGACCTGTTAGTTTTTCTTTAAGAAGTCCTCCTGTTCTCCACTCATTACCTGTATTAACTGCACCTGTTTGAACTCGTTACCTGTATAAAAGACACCTGTCCACACACTCAATCAAACAGACTCCAACCTCTCCACAATGGCCAAGACCAGAGAGCTGTGTAAGGACATCAGGGATAAAATTGTAGACCTGCACAAGGCTGGGATGGGCTACAGGACAATAGGCAAGCAGCTTGGTGAGAAGGCAACAACTGTTGGCGCAGATATTAGAAAATGGAAGAAGTTCAAGATGACGGTCAATCACCCTTGGTCTGGGGCTCCATGCAAGATCTCACCTCGTGGGGCATCAATGTTCATGAGGAAGGTGAGGGATCAGCCCAGAACTACACGGCAGGACCTGGTCAATGACCTGAAGAGAGCTGGGACCACAGTCTCAAAGAAAACCATTAGTAACACACTACGCCGTCATGGATTAAAATCCTGCAGAGCACGCATGGTCCCCCTGCTCAAGCCAGCGCATGTCCAGGCCCGTCTGAAGTTTGTCAATGACCATCTGGATGATCCAGAGGAGGAATGGAAGAAGGTCATGTGGTCTGATGAGACAAAAATAGAGCTTTTTGGTCTAAACTCCACTCGCCGTGTTTGGAGGAAGAAGAAGGATGAGTACAACCCCAAGAACACCATCCCAACCGTGAAGCATGGAGGTGGAAACATCATTCTTTGGGGATGCTTTTCTGCAACGGGGACAGGACTACTGCACCGTATTGAGGGGAGGATGGATGGGGCCATGTATCGCGAGATCTTGGCCAACAACCTCTTTCCCTCAGTAAGAGCATTGAAGATGGGTCGTGGCTGGGTCTTCCAGCATGTCAACGACCTGAAACACACAGCCAGAGCAACTAAGGATTGGCTTCGTAAGAAGCATCTCAAGGTCCTGGAGTGGCCTAGCCAGTCTCCAGACCTGAACCCAATAGAAAATCTTTGGAGGGAGCTAAAAGTCCGTATTGCCCAGCGACAGCCCCGAAACCTGAAGGATCTGGAGAAGGTCTGTATGGAGGAGTGGGCCAAAATCAATGCTGCAGTGTGTGCAAACCTGGTCAAGAACTACAGGAAACGTATGATCTCTGTAATTGCAAACAAAGGTTTCTGTACCAAATATTAAGTTCTGCTTTTCTGATGTATCAAATACTTATGTCATGCAATAAAATGCAAATTAATTACTTAAAAATCATACAATGTGATTTTCTGGATTTTTGTTTTAGATTCCGTCTCTCACAGTTGAAGTGTACCTATGATAAAAATGACAGACCTCTACATGCTTTGTAAGTAGGAAAACCTGCAAAATCAGCAGTGTATCAAATACTTGTTCTCCCCACTGTATGTATATATATATATATATATATATATATATATATATATATATATATATATATATATATATATAAAAACCAGCACAACACCTAGTGAGTCATGAAATAAAATAATGGTTACATGATGACCAGCAAACTGCTTGGCTATTGGCTAATAAATTGCTTGGCTATTCTGAGTAATGTTGTTATGGATACGCTTATTCTAAAACCTGTTCCCACAGGCCGCTATAAGAGGCAGAAGAGGGCAGAGAAATAAAGAAAGCTCGACTATGTCCTTGAGCAAAGTTGTGTATTTTGCATGAAGCAATTACAGAAGGACAAACGGGTCAGTAGACACTCATGTTTTGGGAGAAGTCTCATCTCACCACCTTTACAAGGACATTTTGTTGTGCTCTGTTGGTTCCTCATTTTATCTAGGAGCAAAGAAATTAAGATCAGGGTTCAAGTTCAGCGGCTATGTGAATAGAAATGTTGTCTTCACTTTTTATTCTTAGAGGGAGTCATCCTTAACCTTATACATGGTTTCCTTGAATGCCTAAAACGTTCTGCTCAGAACAAAGAAACCAAAAATGGCCTTGGCGATATGAGTGTGGTGCAGGGCTTGAGTGACCTATTTACTTTTGCTATGTCGGTTTAGTGTTCCTATTTCAAGCTTCACTAGGTCAGTGAAACCTCAGAATGTTATGATTCAATTGGCCAAAAGACAAGTACACTTGGAGAGGAGAAAAATATTTTGAGAGAGATTTTTGTTTCAAAAGTAGTGTAGGATAAAAAGTAGGTTTGATTCTCTCCACGTCACCAAGTGGAAAGGATCTGTGTCTGCACTACATACTCTCACTACTGGTGTCCCCCAGGGCTCAGTTCAGGCCTTTTCCTCTTCTCTCTATACACCAAGTCACTCAGCTCTGTCATATCCTCACATGGTCTCTCCTATCATTGCTATGAGGACAACACTCCAATACTTTTCTCCTTCCCCCCTTCTGACACCTAGGTATTTCTACATGCCAGGCTGATATCTTAACTTGTCGACCCACCATGTCGACCCACCACCTCAAGCTCAACAAGACGGAGCTGTTCTTCCTCCCGGGGAAGGCCTGCCCACTCAAAGAAATCTTAATCATGGTTGATAACTCCACAGTGTTGCCCTCCCAGAGTGCAAAGAACCTTGGCCTGACCCTGGACAACACCCTGTCGTTCTCTGCAAACATCAAAGCAGTGACTCGCTCCTGCAGGTTTAAGCTCTACAACATCCATAGAGTACGACCCTACCTAACACAAGAAGTGAAGCAGGTCCTGATCTAGGCACTTGTCATATCCCATCTGGACTAATACAACTCGCTGTTGGCTGGGCTCCCCGCTTGTGCCATCAATCCCCTGCAACTTATCCAGAATGCTGCAGCCCGCCTGGTTTTCAACCTTTCCAAGAAAGGTTTTTTTCCCATGTCACCCCACTCCTCTGCACACTGCACTGGCTTCGACGAAGCTCGCATCCACTACAAGACCATGGACCTATGGAGCAGCAAGAGGCACTGCCCCTCCCTACCTTCAGGTTATGCTCAACCCTACACCCCAACCCGTGCACTCCATTCTGCCACCTCCGGGCTCTTGACCCTCCCACCCCTACAGGAGGGCAGCTCCAGTTCAGCCCTGTCCAAGATCTACTCTGTCCTGGCACTCCAATGGTGGAACCAGCTTCCCCCTAATGCTAGGACAGCAGAGTCCCTGCCCATCTACTGAAACCCAACATTAAATAGAATACTTCAAATATTATCTTAAATAATCACCCTTCTCAAACTTTCATGAATCATCACTTGCACTTGACTCCCCCTCACCCCCTTCTAAACTCAGCAAAAAAAGAAACGTCCTCACACTGTCAAATGCGTATATTTTCAGCAAACTTGTGTAAATATTTCTATGAACATAAGATTCAACAACTGAGACAAACTGAACAAGTTCCACAGACATGTGACTAACAGAAATTGAATAACGTGACCCTGAACAAAGGGGGGGTCGAAATCAAAAGTAACAGTTAGTATCTGGTGTGGCCACCAGCTGCATTAAGTACAGCAGTGCATCTCCTCCTCAAGGACTACACCAGATTTGCCAGTTCTTGCTGTGAGATGTTACCCCACTCTTCCACCAAGGCACCTGCAAGTTCACAGACATTTCTGGGGGGAATGGCCCAAGCCCTCACCCTCCGATCCAGCAGGTCCCAGACGTGCTCAATGGGATTGAGATCCGGGCTCTTCGCTGGCCATGGCAGAACACTGACATTCCTGTCTTGCAGGAAGTCACGCACAAAACGAGCAGTATGGCTGGTGGCATTGTCATGCTGGAGGGTCATGTCAGGATGAGCCTGCAGGAAGGGTACCACGAGGGTGGAGGATGTCTTCCCTGTAACGCACAGCGTTGAGATTGCCTGCAATGACAACAAGCTCAGTTCGATAATGCTGTGACACACCGCCCCAGACCTCCACCTCCAAATCGATCCCGCTCCAGAGTACAGGCATCGGTGTAACGCTTATTCCTTCCACGATAAACGCGAATCCGACCATCACCTCTGGTGAGACAAAACTGCGACTCATCTGTGAAGAGCACTTTCTGCCAGTCCTGACTGGTCCAGCGACGGTGGGTTTGTGCCCATAGATGACGTTGCCAGTGATGTCTGGTGAGGACCTGCCTTTACAACAGGCCTACAAGCCCTCAGTCCAGTCTCTCTCAGCCTATTGCGGACAGTCTGAACACTGATGGAGGGATTGTGCGTTCCTGGTGTAACTCGGGCAGTTGTTGTTGCCATCTTGTACCTGTCCCGCAGGTGTGATGTTCGGATGTACCGATCCTGTGCAGGTGTTGTTACACGTGGTCTGAAACTGCGAGGACAATCAGCTGTCCATCCTGTCTCCCTGTAGCGCTGTCTTAGGCATCTCACAGTACGGACATTGCAATTTATTGCCCTGGCCACATCTGCAGTCCACATGCCTCCTTGCAGCATGCCTAAGGCACATTCACGCAGATGAGCAGGGACCCTGGGCATCTTTCTTTTGGTGTTTTTCAGAGTCAGTAGAAAGGCCTCTTTAGTGTCCTAAGTTTTCATAACTGTGACCTTAATTGCCTACCGTCTGCAAGCTGTTAGTGTCTTAACGACCGTTCCACAGGTGCATGTTCATTAATTGTTTCTGGTTCATTGAACAAGCATGGGAAACAGTGTTTAAACCCTTTACAATGAAGATCTGTGAAGTTACTTGGATTTTGACAAATGATCTTTGAAAGACAGGATCCTGAAAAAGGGACGTTTCTTTTTTTGCTGAGTTTAGCTCTCACTTTGCTGATAATCATTTTGAAATAAACGTCTACCTACTATGCCTGTGATATGTGATTGTCCCATCTTGCCCCTGAGTGGCGCAGCGGTCTAAGGCACTGCTGCATCTCAGTGCTAGAGGCATCACTACAGACACTGGTTCGATTCCAGGCAGTATCACAACCGGCCATGATTGGGAGTCCCATAGGGCAGAGCACAATTGGCCCAGCACCGTCCGGATTGGAGTTTGGCCAGGGTAGGCCATCATTATAAATAAGATTTTTTTCTTAACTGACTTGCCTAGTTAAATTTTTTTTTTTTTTTAAAGATGATTGTAAGTCTCACTGGATAAGAGCCTCTGCTAAATTACTAAATTGTAAAATATGGTACAAAGAACATCCAGCAAACTTCCAAAGGTGCAGAGTACAAATGATGTCAGAGGAAGGAGAAAACACGAAAATAGGAACAATTCCAAATGCTTTCTGACATGTTGACGTTTAATGGCAACATTTTTGCCAATATTCTTCAGCAGTAATCAAATGGATTGCAGCGGTTCTTCCTTTTATTATTAGAAACGCACCTATGACCATCGTTAAACCACCATCTTTAGTCCAATTTAAGAAATGCAGTTAAAACTGGAAACCCTCTCTATCCAGAACAAGAAAAAGTAGTTGTTTCAAATGTCAGAGGTCAATTGTTAACTTCAGCCAAACATTTGGGGGGGTCTTCAAATCTTGAAGACCACCCCCAAATTATTTAATTCATATAAAAACTAACCCCAATACCTTCCTCATCCTGCAGACTTCTTTACATGCTGCAGACTTCTTAGAAAACACCACTCCCTTGCAACACGCCATGACGCCTGCAGATGTTTCCACCTCAGACAGAGTTACGTGCCTCATTTCAAACCAGTCCTTCCTGGCTAATTAGTCTTTTCCTTTGTTTCTCGGGGCTTTACGGCAGTTACAATTAGATAAGCTAGACACTCGGTTTCAGGAATGGGCCCATTATTTTGAAATGAATCCACTTTTTATGACCGATCATTTGCATAACGGCGGTCTAGCCGCCTAGAAGACTTTACATATCGGTGAGATCAAAAGAAGAGATGTAGCCCTTGGGTTTGGAAGGAGAGCGAGCATAACAAGATAGGGACTTGGTCAGTGAACGGCTAAACTCAATAATCCTTCATTGTTAATATTTGAACTGTGTTCACACCTTTCTGCCTGGCTACGTGTTCTAGAGGTCTTGAAGTTCAAACTTCCCCTGGGATACACTTCAATCAATAGACAAGGTACTGTAAATCAGAATCAAGAAATCCTAAAGAAATGTTTTTGTTTTTATAAGTATATACACTATTCATACAAAAGTATGTGGACACACCTTCAAATAGTGGATTTGGCTATTTCAGCCACACACATTGCTGACAGGTGTATAAAATCGAGCACACAGTCATGTAATCTCCAAAGACTAACATTGGCAGTAGAATGGCCTTATTGAAGAGCTCAGCATGGCACCTTCATAGGATACCACCTTTCCATGTCAATTCGTCAAATTTCTGCCCTGCCCCGGTCAACATTAACTGCTGTTATTGTGAAGTGGAAACGTCTGGGAGGAACAAGTGGTAGGCCACACAAGCTCACAGAACGGGACCACTGAGTGCTGAAGCAAATAAAAATTGTCTGTCCTCAGTTGCAACACTCACTACCGAGTTCCAAACTGCCTCTGGAGCTTCATGAAATGGGTTTCCATGGCCGAGCAGCCACACACAAGCCTGAGATCACCATGCGCAATGCCATGTGTCGGCTGGAGTGGTGTAAAGCTCGCCGCCATTGGACTCTGGAGCAGTGGAAACGTGTTCCCTCGAGTGATCAAACCAAATCAAATTTTAGTAGTCACATCCGCCGAATACAACAGGTGTAGACCTCACAGTGAAATGCATACTTACAAGCCCCTAACCAACAATGCAGTTTCAAAAAAATACAGAAAAGAAGAGATAAAAGTAACAAGGAATTAAAGAGCAGCAGTGAAATAACAATAGCGAGACTATATACAGGGGGGTACCGATACAGAGTCAATGTGTGGGGGCACAGGTTAGTTGAGGTAGTATGTACATGTTGGTAGAGTTATTAAAGTGACTATGCATAGATGACAAAAGAATCACGCTTTACCATCTGACAATGCAGCGTACAAATCTGGGTTTGGCGGGTGCCAGGAGACTGCTACCTGCCAAATGCATAGTGCCAACTGTAAAGTTTGGTGGAGGAGGAGCTTAGTTCGAGTAAAGAGAAATCTTAATGCTACAGCATACAATGACATTCCAGACAATTCTGTGCTTCCAACTTTGTGGCAACAGTTTGGGGAAAGCCCTTCCTGTTCCAGCATGGCAACGCCCCTGTGCACATAACGAGGTCCATACAGAACTGGTTTGTCGAGATCGGTGTGGAAGAACTTGACTGGCCTGCCAAAATATAGTGGAAAGCCTTCCCAGAAGAGTGGAGGCTGTTATAGAAGCAAACAACCAGTCAAAAGGTTGGACAAACCTACTCATTCAAGGGTTTTTCTTTATTTGTACTATTGTCTACATTGTATAATAATAGTGAAGGCATCACAACTATGAAATAACAGATATGGAATCATGTTGCAACTAAAAAAATGTGTTAAACAAATCAAAATATATTTTATATTTGAGATTCTTCAAAGTAGCCACCCATGGAATAACTTATAACATACTTAAATAGAACTTCAAATAAATAACTTCAAAAGTGCACACTCTTGGCATTCTCTCAACCAGCTTCATGAGGTAGTCACCTGGAATGCATTTCAATTAACAGGTGTGCCTTGTTAAAAGTTCATTTGTGGAATTTCTTTCCTTTTTAATGCGTTTGAGCCAATCAGTTGTGATGTGACAAGGTAGGGGTGGTATACAGAAAATAGCCCTATTTAGTAAAAGACCAAGTCCATACTATGGCAAGAACAGCTCAAATAAGCAAAGAGAAATAACAGTCCATCATTACTTTAAGACATGAAGGTCAGTCAATACGGAAAATTTCAAGAACTTTGAACGTTTCTTCAAGAGGAGTCACAAAAACCATCAAGCCCTATGATGGAACTGGCACTCATGAGGACCACCACAGGAATGGAAGACCCAGAGTTACCCCTTCTGCAGAGGATAAGTTTATTACAGTTACCAGCCTCAGAAATTGCAGCCCAAAGAAATGCTTCAGGGTTCAAGTAACAGACACATCCCAGCATCAACTGTTCAGAGGAGACTGTGTGAATCAGGCCTTCATGGTCGAATTGCTGCAAAGAAACCTCTAATAAAGGACACCAATAAGGATAATAAAATTGACTGGGCCAAGAAACACAAGCAATGGACATTAGAGTGGTGGAAATCTGTCTTTTGGTCTGATGAGTCCAAATTTGAGATTTCTGGTTCCAACCGTCATGTCTTTGTGAGACGCAGAGTAGGTGAACGGATGATCTCCGCATGTGTGGTTCCCTCCTTGAAGCATGGAGGAGGTGTGATGGTGTGGTGGTGCTTTGCTGGTGACACTGTCCGTGATTTATTTAGAATTCAAGGCACACTTAACCAGAATGGCTACCACAGCATTCTGCAGCGATACACCATCCCATCTGGTTTGGACTTAGTGGGACTATCATTTGTTTTTCAACACGACAATGACCCAACACACCTCCAGGCTGTGTAAGGTCTATTTGACCAAGAAGGAGAGTGATGGAGTGCTGCATCAGATAACCTGGCTTCCACAATCACCGGACCTCAACCCAACTGAGAAGGTTTGAGATGAGTTGGACTGCAGAGTGAAGGACAAGCAGCCAACAAGTACTCAGCATATGTGGGAACTCCTTCAAGACTGTTGGAAAAGCACTCATCAAGCTGGTTGCGAGAATGACAGCGTTGCACGGTCTTGGAATCAAGGCAAAGGGTGGCTACTTTGAAGAATCTAAAATATATTTTGATTTGTTTAGCAATTTTTTGGTTACTACATGATTCCATGTGTAATTTCATAGTTTTGA
Organism: Salvelinus alpinus; assembly: GCF_045679555.1. Lineage (NCBI taxonomy): Eukaryota > Metazoa > Chordata > Actinopteri > Salmoniformes > Salmonidae > Salvelinus > Salvelinus alpinus. Next base: position 58,115,771 of record NC_092096.1, read on the forward strand.
TGTCTTCACTATTATTGTACAATGTAGAAAATAGTACAAATTAAGACAAAACACTTCAAGGAGTAGGTGTGTCCAAACTTTTGACTGGTACTGTAGGTGCATAAATTGGACCATATTGCTGTCCTGCCTGCACAATCGAAATAACGAGTACTTTTGGGTATCAGGGAAAATGTATGCGAGTAAAAAGTACATTATTTTCTTCAGGAATGTAGTGGAGTAAAAGTAAAAGTTGGAAAAAATATAAATAGTAAAGTACAGATGCCCTTTAAAGGACTTTTACACCACTGATGCTACCACTTACATAACAGGCACTTTGACTGAGCAAGGCTCCACGTGGTGATTCATTGATTGACGTAGAGTATGTTGAAGCGTTTATCATTATATGATTTGTTGAACTCGTTTTTCATTAACTGCATATTACATATTGTTTTACATGAATATCACAGTACCTAAGTAAACGTTAGATCCTCAAAACATCAGGTCAAAAGCAAAGCCTACGACGTACTTATAAGCAAACTAAGCCAGTTATATGCATCACAACACCCATTCATACCAATAAAACGGCGCTCAACGATACACCAAACTATTTTTGCTGTCTCAATTCATCCTCTCTCTATAATGACAATTCTTGCAGCGGTAAGCCATACACACCCTTCGATGTGTTTTGGTCACACGATCCCCCCCAGAATGCTGTGCATGTAGTGGAGCTGGAAGGTAAATGATGATGTTGTTTAATGAGCCTTTTGTGGCAGGCCCACAAATCGGTCAGTGGGTCTCCGTGGTATATTTTGCATCGACACATTCGGTAAAACCCTGATATCATCTGACGTGATGAGGTCATAATGGATAGAGGCTGGGTGTTGTTGGGTAATTAATTCCTCATCCCGGCTCCCCGAGACTAGAGAGGTCAGCTGTAGAGGTCACATGTCACTGGGAGAAGGCCATATGCACTGGTACGTGGTCGCACACGCTTGCACACACACACACACACACACACATCCCCTCTCGCCCACGCAGCTTCTTCCGTACATACTTATTAAGCTACAAGGATATTCTCAAGCACACCTGGGTGCACACACCTATTGTGCCTGTACACACGCACACACAGACAGTGGTACAACAAACAACAGTTTCCTGTCAAGCCTGAAATGAGGGGTGCTGAGAGCTCACCAGCTCCTTCTCAGGGCCAGAGACAGTCAGGCTTCTGTTGCACTGCACTGTCAAAATGACCGTTGAGTGGTTGAAAGGAGGGCGAGAAGGAGGGGAGTGAAGGGGGAAGAAGAGATTCACAAGGAGGACACATTGTCTCGCTCCCGGGCAAAAAGCCTGGGGTTTGGATTTGAACATTGTCAACCGACAGAGCTGGGGCCGATTGGATAATAAAAAGCCTCTCAGCTAGAACTCCAACACTGCTGATAACAAGCTGATTCAGACTCTTCAAAGGAAACCACAGTGGCCCAGATCAACTCTACTGATAACTCCGTTTCGGTCGGGACTGTCATAGTTCATTCAGGGCAATTTTCGGTGCCAGACGAAGAGTTAGCTTAAGTTGCAAGCACGACATCGGAAAAAAAGATGCTAAAACAACAAAGGCAGAGATGAGACGATCGTCTCTGCTTCTCTTCTAGGCACAGAATATTTTGACGTTTTTTTTGTGCGTGTATCAGGGGAGATGGATGGGGTGGTGTTAGGCTTAAGTGAAGAATCACCTGTCATTCTCTGGAACCACACAGGTGAGCTGTGTATGATTTCTGGATCATGATACAGACTGATGTAGATGATGAATGGCTCCTCTGGTTGAGAACAGAAAACATACACCACGTGATGCATAAATTCCACCACATGAATTGAATGTCTATATGCCACGTTTCGAACGGCTGATATATCAAATCAGCCCCCTGGCCGCTGTGAGAACTAAGCAGGTTTGCCCTTCAAATAGATGTAAACATCATGTTTACTAAGCGTGAGGCAAAGCTCGGGCTACATTTGAAAGTTGTGCAGGACACAAAATGGACAGCGAACAACAAGGAACTAGCAGATCATCTGAAGTTGGTCGCACACTGTGTTTGAATGTGACAAAGACGACAGCACAGCATTGCACAATACACCATTCGAAGCCCAGCAAAGAACTAGAAAACGAGCGATACTGGCATGCGGCAAATCTCAAGCTATATTCCTTACAGGCTTCCATTGTTTCCCCTCCCTTGGTTCAAGCCTGTCCATTGGAAAAATAGATTACTATTGTAATCCTAAACCCTAGACACAGTCTTGTCGGTGCCTCACCATGGAAATGATTGCCCTTTGTAGGGAGTCCATCAGACGTGTAATAAGCATGTAGGCTGTAATAAGCATGTAGGCTGTAATATGCATGTAGGCTGTAATAAGCATGTAGGCTGTAATAAGCAGGTAAGACATTTCGCCAAGCCGCCAACATCAGAGGGGCATTATACAGCATGCAAATGGCCGTTTTCAATAAAATGCTTCTGAAACAGCAGCTGAGCGTTGGAAGTAGATCAGGCAATGCATCCATGAATGCATTCCAATAAATCAGGCATAGAGAAAACATTAGCATACTTCATCAGGAGTGCTATAGTCCAGTAACAGCAGCTTCCAAACCCCAGTAACAGCAGCTCTGTCAGTCTGCATCTACCAGTTAGCCATTCTTATTCAATTAAGAAGCTCTCTGTTACTATTGACAAGGCCAAGACTGGCAGGCCTTGCCCAAAACATGCCAGCCTCAGTATGAAGGTCGATGCCCATGTCTTAGGCACCCTCTGGCACGCGCTGCTTCTCTGCCCTGGCCAGATGGCAACAGGTGGCAAGATTACAGCAGGCACGCCAGACAGTGGAGGGACAACGCCTCCTGTGCCGCCTCCCGTGCCCATCCTCCGCAGATGGCCTGAGTTGACAGAAGAATGACTGAGGTTGGCAACCCGGACATATCCAGAGAACAAATGTTGTTGCAGTGTACCAACAAACCAGTCACATGCGGCTGATTGTCACCGACTATAGAGATACATATTAATTTAGAGATATAATTCCAGCCAACCATCAACTAAAAGCGTCTGCTAAATGACCAAGATGTCAATGTCCTAACTAAACATGTCCTTCTTTTAAAAACACCTTGATAAATGTCTGATCTGTAAGTCAATTGAAATGGGCATTTGATAAATTCAGAACTAATGTGTCTTAATGTAATTATTTTGTAGAATCCAGTAAGTTAGTGGTCTGTGTTAATGAATACGTTACATCTACAGTATACCTGTTATAACCCTATAACATGGTATAGCATAATGTGGATCCCCCTGGGAATGCATGCTGGCATATTTTCATCTCTGCACCAATTTCCATCTATGCTGCAAATGGGTCACAGGGATAATAAATGTGATGATGGGCTGTCACAATCTTCAAGAGGCAGAAGGACAATTATTATGCGTTGTTGCATTGCGTTACCCATATCTGCACATGCACATGCAAAACTGGGAAACGAAAGCACACGGCTACAGTGCATTCAGAAAGTATTCATACCCCCTTGACTTATTCCACATTTCGTTGCGTTACAGCCTTTTTTCTCACCCATATACACACACACACACAATACCCCATAATGACAAAGTGAAAACATGTTTTTAGAAATGTTTGTACGTTTATTAAAAATGAAATATAGAAATATCTAATTCACATAAGTATTCACAGCCCTTAGTCAATACATGTTATAATCACCTTTGGCAGAGATTACAGCTGTGAGTCTTTCTGGGTAAGTCTCTAGGAGCATTGCACACCTGGATTTTACAATACTTGCACATTACATTATTCTTTAAAAAATTCTTCAAGCCATGTCAAGTTGGTTGTTGATCATTGCTAGACAGCCATTTTCAAGCCAATTTAAGTCAAAAAACTGTTACTAGACCACACATGAACATTCAATGTCATCATGGTAAGCAACTCCAGTGTATATTTGGCCTTGTGTTTTAGGTTATTGACCTGCTGAAAATTAAATTACTGTCCCAGTGTTTGGTGGAAAGCAGACAACCATGTTTTCTCTAGGATTTTGCCTATGCTTAGCTCCATCCTGTTTTTTTTTTATCCTGAAAAACTCCCTTGTCCTTAACAACTACAAGCATACACATAACATGATGCAGCCACCACTATGCTTGAAAATATGGATTGTGGTACTCAGTAATGTGTTGTATTGGGTTGGGTTTGCCCCAAACATAACACTTTGTATACAGGACAAAAAATGAATTGCTTTGCCACATTTTTTTGCAGTATTACAGTGGTTGCGCCACAAATTTTTGCGATTATGCTGCGGGACTTAAAAGTAATTTGTGGTTTAGTACAGTACCTTGCGTCACCACTTCATTGCTCCAGACCAGCGCAAGGGGGAGTTAGAGCACTGATTATACTTTTGGGTCCTACAGTGTCTCTAACTGACAATGAATGGCCGACATAAACCTAAATAGAAACGGATAATTGTGCACGAATTCAGTATTACTTACTAAAACTGTGGTTACACTAAGGTTTTTATTATAATTATTTTGCTCTTACTGTAGTACTGTAGCCCACTCCCGACCGATCACGTTGTACAGTGCCTGAGTGGAGCAATGGTCTAAGACACTGCATAGCAGTGCAAACTGCATTGCTACAGATTCTGGTTCAATACCTGTGCCGGCCTCGACTGGTAGACCCATGAGATGACTGTAGGTTTTTGGTTACTCTCCCTCTAAAAACAGAAATAAATCATTCTAAAAAACAAACTGGCTTTATTACAAATAAGTAACAATGTCTCACCTCATGTTCAAGAATTGCCTTTTTCCTTGCTCATTTTACGTTATTTGAAAACAAAATCTCCAAAATATTGTTATTTTTTAAATAAAGTGATGATTACAATTATTATTACTTTTATTATTAATTTAGAATTATATAAAAGCCCCTTGGATATTCTCACAGATATATTATTAACCCTGTTATTAGCAGGACAATATATATTGGGCATGGCTTCCGAGTGGCACACAATGGGATTGCCTTGCAGTTCTCCAGCTGTATCCACTGAAACAGCCCTGGGCATGCGAGGTTCAAGGCACGAGGGCAGGGGGCACGGGATGGGATGCAGAGCCGCGCACAGAAGACCAACCTAGCCAAAGGGGGAGGGGGGGGTGGAACCCCACCCCGCCACACTGGGTAGCACAGAGCAACACTTTAAGGAGCATTGCATTAATAATGGCGCTGACTGGGGAAACGTTCCCGCTGTTCTTAGTGCCTGTCTGCACGTTCAAACTAAAACAATGTAACTAATAATGGCGTGAAAAATGCCCCTTAGATATGAATTGGGAGGGCAGATATTATTAAATATTAAAGCATGAGCCCTCTCACCAAAGGCGTCACTCAGGCCCTCCGATTTGACACACTGAACTCTGTCTGAGAAGTAGTTGGTGAACCAGGCGAGGCAATCATTTGAGAAACCAAGGCTGTTGAGTCTGCCGATAAGAATGTGGTGATTGACATAGTCGAAAGCCTTGGCCAGGTCGATGAATACAGCTGCACAGTATTGTCTCTTATCGATGGAGGTTATGATATTGTTTAGGACCTTGAGTGTTGCTGAGGTGCACCCGTGACCAGCTCGGAAACCAGATTGCATAGCGGAGAAGGTGTGGTGGGATTCGAAATGGTTGGTGATCTGTTTGTTAACTTGGCTTTCGAAGACCTTTCGAAGGCAGTGTAGGATAAATATAGGTCTGTAGCAGTTTGGGTCTAGAGTGTATCCCCCTTTGAAGAGGGGGCTGTCCGCGGCAGCTTTCCTATCTTTGGGGATCTCAGACAATACAAAAGATGTCGAACAGGCTAGTAATAGGGGTTGCAACAATTTCAGCTGATCATTTTAGAAAGAGAGGGTCCAGATTGTCTAGCCCAGCTGATTTGTAGGGGTCCAGCTTTTGCAGCTCTTTCAGTACATCAGCTATCTGGATTTGGGTGAAGGAAAAATGGGGGAGGCTTCGGCAAGTTGCTGTGGGGGGGTGCAGGGCTGTAGACCAGGGTAGGGGTAGCCAGGTGGAAAGCATGGCCAGCCGTAGAAAAATGCTTATTGAAATTCTCAATTATCGTGGATTTAATCGGTGGTGACAGTGTTTCCTAGCCTCGGTGCAGTGGGCAGCTGGGAGGAGGTGCTCTTATTCTCCATGGACTTTACAGTATCCAAGAACATTTTGGAGTTTGTGCTGCAGGATGCAAATTTCTGTTTGAAAAAGCTAGACTTTGCTTTCCTAACTGCCTGTGTATATTAGTAAATAGCCCAGTACTGTAGCCTACTCCCGACCGTCACGTTATACAGTGCCATATTTTCCGTTCCATCCTAATGGAAATCCAGAGGGTTTTTCGTTTTTCTTGGAATAGAAACAACATGATATTAATCAAATTAATTAAGCAACATTTCTTGAAATCAGTCCCATATACTATGTTCTTACAAAAAAAGGTTAATAATTTCTCTAGTACAGCCACTATTGAAGGTTATCAAATGCTTCTCAAAGATGCCCTCTGGTGGTCAAACTAGCACTAACGGTACCAGTTAGGTACCACACTCAAATAACGTGCCATAGAATTCTGCGGCACCATGCAAGCTGTGCCGCAGTAACTGTTTTAAAGTTACCATTGGCCTCATGGTGAAATCCATGAGCGGTTTCCTTCCTCTCCAGCAACTGAGTTAGGAAGGACAACTGTATCTTTGTCGTGACTGGGTGTAATGATACACCATACAAAGTGTAATTAATAACTTCACCATGCTTAAAAGGGATATTATTCTATGTCTGCTTTTTATATTTACCCATCTACCAATAGGTGCCATTCTTTGAGAGGCATTGAAAAACCTACCTGGTCTTTGTGGTTGAATCTGTGTTTGAAATTCACTGCTCGACTGTGGGACCTTACAGATAATACTATTATTTCACACAAGAGTGAGTCCATGCAACTTATTATGTGACCTGTTAAGCACATTTTCACACCTAAACATATTTAGGCTTGCCATTACAAAGGGGTTGAATACATATTGACTCAAGACATTTCAGCTTTTCATGCTTTATTAATTAGTAAACATTTCTAAAAACATCATTCCACTTTGACATTATATGGGGCGTTGTGTGTGTAAGCCAGTGACACAAAATCTCAATTTAATCTATTTTAAATTCAGGCTGTAAAACAATAAAATGAAGAAAAAGTCAAGGGGTGTGAGTACTTTCTGAAGGCACTGTATGTGCTCTCACACACACACACATACACCTCCCCCTGCCACCCACCCACACACACCAAGCAGGCACCAGTAGCAGGTGTCTGAGCCTAAGGCAGGGTAAATTCTCTCAAGTGACTGCCTGCACTAAGTAGGCTTGTGGACTGTCTCCTCTGCTCACTGTGGCAGATTAGTATTAGTGAGACAGCCGGAACGTCCAGCTGAATTCATACGGACTCTTGTTTTCCTCTTTCATTATCTTTAGATCGTTCAATCTGTATGTTTACTATTAATGGCAAGTCTGCTATTTCAAACCTACACGTATCCATGAGAAATAGATTCACATGAACATTTAAGTGTTCCCATATTACAGTATAATGTTCATTCTTGTCTGCTTTCCCCCCCCAACTATTCTCCCTCAGATGTGTATTTTGCCTGATGGAGTGGGCTTATAAAATAAAACTGTCAGAGACATAAAAACAGGCCTCCCTCTTTCTTCCACTTTATATTTCCATATTTATTGGCAATTCCCGCCCCCCCAAAAAATTGCATGCCCCTTTGTAAAGAAGTTTTGGATGTGTCATCTATCCTCGATCTGTTCTCTGGAGAGATTGAGGTATCGGTTCTCCAAGAGCAATTATAAACTGGGTGGTTCGAACCCTGAATGCTGATTGGCTGAAAGCCATGGTATCTCAGACCATATACCACGGGTAAGACAAAATATTTTTACTGTTCTAATTACGTTGGTAACCAGTTTATTATAGCAATAAGGCACCTCAGGGGTTTGTGGTATATGGCCAATATACCACGGCTAAAGGCTGTATCCAGGCACTCCGCGTTGTGCATAAGAACAGCTCATAGCCGTTGTATATTGGCCGTATACCACACCCCCTCGTGCCTTATTGCTAAATGATGCTCTTATAACTAATTGTTGATAATCGTACCACTGCCTTGCCTACAGACATACAAATTATGTCCCTTAAGCATTTGGATTATTTTCCATTTGTAAGTTTCATTCTTTCTTTTTTTTTACCCCTTTTTCTCCCCAATTTTGTGTTATCCAACTGGTAGTTGCAGCGATGGGACAAGACTGTAACTCCCGTACAGACTCGGGAGAGGCGAAGGTCGAGAGCCGTGTGTTCTCCGAAACACAACCCAACCTAGCCGCACTGCTTCTTGACACAGTGCCCACTTAACCTGGAAGCCAGCCGCACCAATGTGTCGGAGGAAACACTGTACACCTGGTGACCACGTCAGCGTGCTCGGCCCGCCACAGGAGTTGCTAGAGCGAGATGGGGCATAGACATTCCTGCCGGCCAACCCCTCCCCTAACCCGGACGACGCTGGGCCAATTGTGCGCCGCCCCATGGGTCTCCCGCTCGCGACACAGCCTGGACTGGAACCCAGGATCTCTAGCGGCACACTTAGACCACTGCGCCACTCGGCAGGCCCACAGTTTCATTCTTAAGTATGTAACATGGAATACGATGACATGTCAAGCAGCAACATTTCTGCAATATATCTGTACTATTTCCACAACATTTGATGGAATAAACATCAGTCATAAAGCATATATACAGTAGCCACAGCTGTTCTCGTCATCTTATTATTATTATTATTATTTTTTTTTTTACCTTTATTTAACTAGGCTAGTCAGTTAAGAACAAATTCTTATTTTCAATGACGGCCTAGGAACAGTGGGTTAACTGCCTTGTTCAGGGGCAGAACGACAGATTTTTACCTTGTGAGCTCAGGGATTCGATCTTGCAAACTTTCGGTTACTAGTCCAATGCTCTAACCACTAGGCTACCTGCCGCTCCATCTTATTCAGTTTCATCCACCAACCAATCAGAAACAATGCACACCTACTGTATGCATCACAATTCATCATATAAGACTATGCACCCAACCAACTCTGCGAATCAAACCCACTACAAAAGGGAAAACCAAACAGCATTCCAAAAATGCATTCCCAGAATCCCATGCAAAACGCCTGTGCCCATAGCCGCGTGGCATGGCGTGCTGAGCTAAGACCCAGCTGTGGGCATTGACATGACTCCCCTGCTCCATTTCCCATGCTCCATCGCCATAGCAGCTCATGCGTCGCGTGCCTATGGGGGTTTGGGAGGCGGGGTAGAGGTGGTACTGAGCCTGTGTGGCGGGAATCTTACGCAACATCACCTCGCCGTTGGTGTTAGCTCCCTGTGATTACATCATCAGTGGTCTGGTCAGGGAGAGAGCATATCCTGTGCGTATGTATGTCACCCTCATGTTAATGTTTTCGCTGCAGTAAGGTACAGGTGAGGTTGACTGGTCAATTGTGTTGCGCAACATCTGTAGCAAGGCATTTCATGGAAAGTCCCAGTCCTGTAGTTTTTACAGCAAATTAGCTGAATCCATTTGAGATACAGTACCTGAAGTGTGATGATGGCTAACCCATAATATCAACTCATAACATGAATCCATACTGATCAATTTGACAATGACCACACTCCTTGCACCAAATACATCAAAAATCCCATCCCGGAACCAAATAGTGCACGTCAATTTACATATTGACCCATCTATCGTGCGTCATTCGACTCAATCATTCACTCCAGATCAATCTGTTTATCTGGCGCTGTTTGTCTCGGACACTTCATCTATCTACTTTATCTATCAGTTAACTGGATTTATCAACTGTGTCCGTCGCTCTCTTTTTCCCCCTCTACCTTCCTATCCTCTGTCAGCAGCCTCCTTGCTCGCCCGTTCGGAGGTCAGCCCATTCCGCACCATGGGATACTGAACTGATACTCCCTGGAGACTGAAAGGTCCATTACTCTATGCGAGAGAGAGGGGGGCAGAGCGTCACTAGGTAATGTTCTGCAGCTTGCCTCCCAAATGCATGTAAAAGCATTGCTTGATACACCGTCATTTAATAAGGCAAGCGGCTAACAAGTGTTGTTTTTGCTTAAAGGAAGGGTTCACCCATTTTGAATTGTATTTTATTTTTGTGCAACTCTGAGTGATGTACTATCGATTCCCTGGGTCATTACTTGTTTTCATGTGTATCGGAGTTATTGACGTTCAAGCAGGCAGAAATCCGGGCAGTATGACATAGCACAGTGATAAAGTCGCTCTCACTACACTGGAAGTTAATAGAAATACGTCTTCTAGATCGCAAAAACGTTTATCATACATGTCAGATTTCAATACTGGCTGATGTCATAACTCGGGAGGATGTCTCCTCTCGAATGAGCCATTAATCATATTTTTGCAATATTCCTACCTCGAGAAATGTGTAATTTAACGGAGGGTCTAGCACATTTTTCGTATTTGTCTGCATCTTTAGTCCAGGGTGCATCGCATGGTGCCGTTGCCAGATATATTATAGAAAGGAGATAACAATCCAATGAATGAAGGAACATATAATGCCCCACCCAGCAGACTGTAGACCAATCGCGTTCACGTTGTCATGCTGCGTCACACGGTTGCTAAGCTAATCGTCACGCAATCCCTTCTCAAAGTCAAATCATTCAAATTGTATTTGTCACATGCGCCGAATACAACACCTTACCGTGAAATACTTACTTACAAGCCCTTAACCAACAATGCAGTTCAGTGTATATGTTAAGAAACGTACCCATTTTCCTTGTAAGTACGTAACGTCACGATTCCAAAGCTTTACGATACTACAGATAGCAAGTTAATTACAGTGGGGAGAAAAAGTATTTAGTCAGCCACTAATTGGTGGCTGACTAAATACTTTTTTGCCCCACTGTATCTCACATCTTGGAAAGGTTTTGTAAAAAAAATTAAATAATAATTTCACTCCTATTCACTCCTTGAAGGAGAGCGCTCCTTGTTCCAGAATCGCCCAGAATGCACAGCGCGGACCATTGATGTAGCATGAGCAACATTTACCATTGCCTCAAAAGTATATCTGCCGTTGCAAATGTCAAACTCCACTCTGTGAAGCACTTTGATCTGCAGGTTGAACATGGTGAGATTGTAGACTCCTAAATTGATAGCTGTAAAATCGCCTCAACAAACTGCACTAACTAGCTGCTTCCCCTGCTGATATTTGTCTTTGGTATTACTGTGTGTAGCTACGTTTGCTAGCTAGCCAGCAAGCCCATAGCGAGAGCACTGCATTGTGGATTTTGTAATCAACTTGATCTGCAACAGATTTCCACAATGATTTTCCATGTTGCTACCAACTTTACTATAACGCCAAAATTAAACATTTGTTCACAAAAAATATTGTTCTCACTGTTATTTAACACTGTAAATTAAATGAATTAGGGTGGATTTTTCATTTAAGCAACAACAAGGGAAGCAATTATGTGTAGCTCCTATGTGTAAACCCTATGGTTGTGTGAAGTGAAACCTCTAGGGTCAGGCATAAGTCAAATCACATAACAGAACTATGCTGCCTTTGATGTCTAGACTAGGTTGGATATAGGCAATTCCACAGTAACAGAGTGATGCTAAGACAAAGATTTTCCCTTTGGCATACATTTCAAACAAAAACTAAATTATTGCCAAGTTAAACCATACAACAACGTGCAAAGACTACTTTTAACACTTTTTTCAAAGACTACTTTTAACACTACTTTTTCCACAGAACAAAAAACATTTACTTTGCTAACATTTGCTAACAGAATGACGGTTTGTGTAGCCCCTATGGGTTGTGGGAAGTGAAACCTCTAGGGTCAGGCGTACGTGAAGTCACATAACAGAACTCCGCTGCCTTCCCGCAGATCCCAGCGGTACGGAGAGGTGTCATGGTAGTTGGCGTTGATGGCCTCGTCCACTCTTGATGCGCGTGCGCAGGTCGAACTTGACGATGTTACGCGTGCGCTCCTTGTTGAAGAACAGTGCATCATCGTATACTACAACGCGGTGAGGTAGTTTGTACGTGGTCTCGCCACTCATGACACGCAGGTCAAACTTGACAATGTTGTGCATGCAACAACGTCAATCATTAGTTTTTGTTCGACATACATTTTAAAGTGAAAAATCAACTGACTGTGGAATTGCTGAGATTCTGGGAAAAAAGTAATTTCATTTAAAAACTGCAGGTGACCTACATGTACATATTACCTCAATATATATATATATATATATATATATATCGAATACAACCGGTACCCCCTGTATATAGCCTCGCTACTGTTATTTTACTGCTGCTCTTTAATTATTATATATATTTTTTTTTTTTATTGAAACACTTATTTTTCTTAACTTCATAGTTGGTTAAGGGCTTGTAAGTAAGCATTTCACTGTAAGGTCTGCACCTGTTGTATTCGACGCATGTGACAAATAAAATGTTATTTGATTTGATTTCCACCAGTGAGGATGGTAAAGACTTCACAGCCAAATAACATGTGACACTTCAGACCAGGCTGTTAATGAGCCAGTGCAAAGAATTACCTTGGCATGTCAAAACTATTTGGGGTAGGCTTGATGACTACTTTTAAAGAAGGAGCATCGGAGGGAAGAATTTTTACTTTTTCTTAAAAAGAGTTATGGCAAGTTTAATGAGAGCAGTCATCTGTCTTTACAAAGGTGACAGGTACCGTAAGAGAGACAGACAGACAAACTTTGAGAACAGACTAAAAAGGTAAACAAACAACTCTTGTAGTTCTATTAACCTTCTGTCAGAATTATATAGAAAATAATGTCATATCTAATAAACAGCAGAAACTAGGGATAACTACCCAGAAACACAATCCCCGTGAGAAAAAATAACTAACCAATCACGTGACCGCAAACAAATTATTTAGTTTTTTGAACGCAAATCCTTTTTTTCTCCGACAGTTAAAATGTCTTGTAACACAACAATGTGACTGCAGTTATTACATTTTCCCACAGCTGGTGTGTGGTTTGCTTGTTTTTTTCCCTCTCATTCAAGGGGTTTAATTAAATGGCAAAAGGAGGATGACACATTGAGGTGTCATATTCCATAGCTAATTATCACCAACCCATACACTCGCAATAGTGCTAACGTGTAACAATACACATACTTCCTCTTCATTTACTCTGCTCTTTACTCTCCAATTAAAAAAAGCCTACCAATCATAATGTCAAACAAGCTAGAAACATGACAACTGACACTCATAGGCCATGAGTATGAAAGCGAAGCCATTTGTATTCAATTACACTTATCGCAACACTGAAATGTGCTAAAATGTATACATTTTGAACAGTGTTTCACTGACTTCGAGTAAAGACCTTGGAGAAAATATTAACACACCATATGTCTTCTATCCACACACAGTAGCCTCAACAACCTCCCTTTCTCTTCTCCTGCCATCAAAACGACTGCAAGCACTATTAACGTCTACCAAAGATACCAACATCTCTCTGAATTACCAACAAGCTAGTGAAAGACATGAAACAGAAGAGCGAAAAAATAAGAATATGTGGGCCTACCTGGTCTACCGTCCAAGGCACCAAAGTCCAGCGAGTACTTGACCACGTGGTAATTGTTCCACACGTACAGCAGGTTGTCCCGCGGGTTGTAATCCACGGCGGCGATGTACTGGTACGAGTTGGGGAAGGGGATGTCCAGGAAGCCATCTTTACTCAGCTCCGTGTTGTAGATATAGTCGATCTTGTTCCCTGTCGCCTCGTTGTCGTCGTCTTCGTAGACCGACTTCACCACGTAGAGAATCCCGCAGATCATGAAGGAGTTGGAGGCCGAGCGCTTGTCGTAGGCGGTGTCCCAGGTTCCTTCCACGCGGAGGGTGTAGGGGTTGAGCTGGCTGATGACGATGCGCCCGTTGTTTTGCTCCGTGGCGTAGATGACCCACAGGCCGTTCTCGTCTACGGCGAGATCGATGTCCGACTTGCCGCCCCAGCGGTACGGCGAGGTGTCGTGGTAGTTGGCGTTGGCGATGATGGCCTCACCGCTCTTGATGCGCGTGCGCAGGTCAAACTTGACGATGTTGCGCGTGCGCTCCTTGTTGAAGAACAGTGCGCCGTCGTATACTACAAAGCCTGTGCCGTCGACACGGTGCGGTAGTTTGTATGTGGTCGTGGGTCGCCCGGCGATGAAGTCCTCTTTGGAGGAGTACTCGGTCAGCGTGTCCGTGCGGTATGGCGTCCAGGGCATGTAGTAGATCTTGTCAGAGGCCTGGAGGGGGTCTTTACACCAGGCACCGGATTGGTGGTCTGACTCAAAGAGGTGTTCGCTCTGGTACACCCCTCGCAGCAAGCCGGGGCACAGGAATACTGAGGAGCCAAAATGGAGGAAAGACAAACACAGAGAGTTACTTTGGCATGAATGGGACATCAGTAATAGGACTACTGCAACTAGGACAAAGAAGGAAATCATTGCTTTCACCTCGACTTAAATGATCAAGACATTAACGAAGTTTACAATGCGTTAGCTTTAATATCTTGTATTGCTTTATGAATGTTCAATAACAAATAGAACAGGGAAAATACAGTGAGCTCCAAAAGTATTGGGGCAGTGACACATTTGTTGTCGGTTTTGGCTCTGTACTCCAGCACTTTGGATTTGAAATGATACAATGACTATTAGGTTAAAGTGCAGACTGTCAGCGGCAGGGAGCCTAGTGGTTAGAGCTTTGGGCCAGTAATCGAAAGTTTGCTAGATCGAATCCCTGTCGTTCAGCGCCTGAACAAGGCAGTTAACCCACTGTTCCTAGGCCGTCATTGTAAATAAGAATTTGTTCTTATTTTAACTGACTTGCCTATTTAAATTAAGGTTATATATATATATTTTTTAATAAAATAACATTTGAGGGCATGTTCATCCATATCGGGTGAACCATTACAGCAATTCTTGTACATAGTCCCTTCATTTTAGGGGACCAAAAGTCTTGGGACAAATTGACTTATTTATTAGTCAAAAGTTTAGTATTTGGTTCCATATTCCTAGTACGCAATAATTACATCAAGCGTGTGACTCTACAAACTTGTTGGAATCATTTGCTGTTTGTTTTGGTTGCGTTTCATATCATTTTGTGCCCATTAGAAACAAATGGTAAATAATGTATTGTGTCATTTTGGAGTCACTTGTATTGTAAATAAGACTGTTTTCTAAACACTACTACATTAATGTGGATGCAACCATGGTTACGGATATGAATGAATCGTGAATGATACTTATGCCACTGATTAAAATTCACGATTCATTCAGGATTATCCGCACTCATGGTAGCATCCACATTAATGTAGACGTGTGTAGAAACATATTCTATTCTTATTCACAACGTGACAAATACAAAGTGACAACAAAATGACACTACATTATTTACCATTCATTTCTATTGGGCACAAAATGATCTGAAACACAACCAAAACAGAAAATGCATCCAACAAGTTTGTGAAGTCACAAGCTTGATAAAGTCATGCATGCTATGGGACCAATTACAACTTTAATACACAAGTGAATTTTTCCCAATGCCTTTAGTCCCCTAAAATGGGGGTGATTATGTAAAAGAAAAGTGCTGTAAAATCCTCAAATTAAAGCTGCACTTTAACCTCATAGTCATTTTATCATTTAAAAATCAGAGCCAAAGTCCAGAGCCAAAACAACATTTTGTCACTATCCCAATACTTGGAGCTCACTGTAGCTGTCAATGTTGAATAAATACATAAAAAACAACGTTCGAGGCTAATATAACTTCGCAACATACACATGTACATACACACACATAGGGCAATGATTTCTCATTACACCAGCCTATCCACATAATTACAAAAGGCATGTAATCAGTGCCAAAATCAATGTAATACAAAAAGCAATACATTCCATCCACTTATTGCATCCATCCCATCTCCTCCGAGCTATCAGTGGTTAAGGAATAACATTAATATGGACGTCTAATACAAAAAAACAAACATTAAAAGATTTTGATAAATAGTGCAAGCATACTTATTGGCAGCTGGGGCCCGGGAACACAACAATGACTATCAATATTAATACATCAGAATATTTGTTTCATTACTTCGGACGCTGGAGATATTTTCGGTCTGTGACATTATGATTTAAAATGCATCTGCGTTCTAAACTAATTATACCCTAACTGGTTTGTACTCAAATCTTATGAAGTGATGCAGCATATGAGTCGATAGTGTGCATCCCTTGCCGAAGGTGATTCTGTTTCAAGATCGATTAATCCTGGACCTCCGACTGAGTAAATTTCAAGTTGGCCATCTTGATAAAAAGATTACATTTGAATTTAAATCTTACTCATACGAATGTAATACACGGAGCACGTCATGTATTGGGACTACAACAAAACACAGCTTTATCTAAAGGGGAGCAATGACAGTGCCTCTTGAAGTTATATTTTTTTGTAGATTTACTTATGCTCTCGAAAACACTCTAATACCATTTATATGATAACATATATAATCTTATTCCATTTAAAATGCAACAATAACACAGATACTGTTAAAAGTAGAGATAAGGTTTGAAATAAGTCTATACTTTTAAAAAGAGTGATTTGACCATAGCATGTGATACTGATTCTAAGAGCAGCGCTGGTGTCAAGCGCTAGACGAAAGCAACAAAGAATTAAGATAACTAACTTGGGTGGAAGTGTTAGCCTAAGATTCAGGGTGCAGTACACGAACGAACAAAAACAGAACGTACGCGAAAGCTTCTATGATTCTGACGGGCGAGGAAGAGGACACAGTCGGTGACAGGTTCTTCCCGAGGATTTGGGCGGAGGTGAAAGCAGTGTGCTCGGAGAAGAAAAACAAGCCTTACTCCTCTGTAACCTCTTAAGATTAAACATGTTATCTACTTGCATGTGAATAATATATGGTGATTCCAGCCGTCGACAGCACGCCTCCCTTGGCACGCATCTAGACAAGCACAAAAATGCTAAGAGGGTCTCTACGGTTTAAGAAGGCTTTTGAAATCTAATGTGCCCGGTCGGTATTCCTCTACTGACAGGACAGAAACCGGGCTGGCTGCGTCCCATATCACACACTGATCCAAATTTAAGCTCTGGTTGAAAGTAATGCACTATATAGGGAGGAGGATGTCATTTGGGACATACGTGGAGCTTTGAAGAGGCCGTTAAAAATGGATCCCAACACCCCAGACAAGGAGGTAAGTGACAGTGAAGGTTGTTAGAAAGGAAACAAGGAATTAACAAGTGGCGGCGAGAGAAAACATGACTTAACAATAATATTGGTGATAATAACAAGCGTTCATTGGTCAGATATGCTCCTCTTTGCTTCAATTACCTACATTTGCATCATCTAGCTATTTAGAGGGAACTCTACTGTGAACTGCAAATTACTGATTCAGTGGTTAAACTAGGGGAGTACATAGCATAGCTGGTAGACAGCAGTTGAAACCACAGAGATCTTATGAAGCCTATATGATGCTATATGTATACTGAACAAAAATATAAACGCTACATGCAACAATTTCAAAGATTATACTGAGTTACAGTTCATATAAGGAAATCAGTCAATTGAAATAAATTCATTAGGGCCTAGTATATGGATTTTACATGACTGGGCAGGGGTGCAGACATGGGTGGGCTTGGGAGGGTATAGGCCCAAACACTTGAGAGCCAGATGTGGAGGTCCTGGGCTGGCGTGGTTACATGTGGTCTGCGTTTGTGAGTCCGGTTGGACGTACTGCCAAATTCTCTAAAACGATGTTGGAGGCAGCTTATGGTAGAGATATTAACATTACATTTTCTGGCAACAGCTCTGGTGGACATTCCTGCAGTCAGCATGCCAATTGCACGCTCCCTCAAAACTTGAGACATCTGTGGCATTGTGTTGTGTGACAAAACAGCACATTTTAGAGTGGCTGATTAATTGTCCCCAGCACAAGGTGCACCTGTGTAATGGCCATGCTGTTTAATCAGCTTCTTGGTATGCCACACTTGTTAGGTGGATGGAATATCTTGGCAAAGGAGAAATGCTCACAAACAGGAATGTAAACACATATGTGAGAAATAAGCTTTTTGTGCGTATGGAACACTTCTGGTATATTTTATTTCAGCTCATGAAACATGGGACCAACACTACACATGTTGTGTTTATATTTTTGTTCAGTATAATTCTATGGTTAAAACATAACCTGGTCTCAGAGCATTTCATATTATTCCGTATGGAAATCCGAGGCACTCGATTTAGTATGATATGTTACATTTCGTATGGTATGTATTAATTTGTGGATGTCCATCACCCATTTCATATGATATGTTATGAATTACAATTCGTATTATATGTTTTTGCCAAACGTACAATATGTTACGAATTTGCTAAACGTGTGATATATTACGAAATCTAGCTAGCTCGCTAACGTTAGCTAAGCTAGGGGTTAGGGTTACGTTTAGGAGTTCGGTTAAAGGGTAAAGTTTAGGGTTAGGGGAAGAGTTAGTTATTAAAAGGGTTATGGTTAGGGGAAGGGTTAGCTAACATGCTAAGTTGTTTTAAAACAGATATAAAGTAGTTGAACGGTTGCTAATTAGCTAAAATTGTCCGTGATGAGATTTGAACTCGCAACCAACCTGCTTTCATTTTTGACAATAGTTTTTGCCTTAAGTAACCATTGGTCTTATGTAACCATACCAAATATAACATATCATACTAAATTGAGTGTCTCGGATTTACGTACTCTACCAGTCAAAAGTTTTAAAACACCTACTCATTCTAATGTTTTTCTTTATTTTTACTATTTTCTACATTGTAGAATAATAGTGAAGACATCAAAACTATGAATTAACACATATGGAATCATGTAGTAACCAAAAAAAAGTGCTAAACAAATCTAAATATATTTTATATTTGAGTAGTAGCCACCCTTTGCCTTGATGACAGCTTTGCACACTCTTGGCTTTGACATGAATTGTTCGGATATTACTGTTCTACAATGTAGAAAATAGTAAAAATAAAGAAAAACCCTTGAATGAGTAGGTGTTCTAAAACTTTTGACTGGTAGTATACATACTAATATGAAATGCTCTGAGACCAGGTTGTGAAAAGGTTATGGCTCAACATAACATTTTAGCCAGACATTTTATGCTAGTGTCAAAATGTTGATATTTGTTCTATCGGTGCCCCTGAACTTAAACATGACTTGATTTCTCAAGGGCCAGGGCCAAAACATATAAACAACAACTACTTCCACAAAACTGGGTCTCGGACTCAGGTGCAGTAGTAGACTATCCTATCATGTATGGTAGCATGTCAAATCCATAATATATTAACATATGGGTACACCCACATGTTAATATATTGTTGTTTTTATGTTTTGGCCCTGGCCCTTGAGAAATCAAGTCAAGTACATTCTGCCATATTGACTAGGAGTCACTGAAGGTTACATCATCATCATGTTAGGCCTATAATCTGAAATTCTGACAGTTTATTGAGCGAGGCTATTGATTGGCGTCCACACATCTGGTTTTTAATATGCTGCTGCTGAGTAACATGAACAGAATAACTTTCAATTACATCGGAAATAGAATGTTCTGGATATATAAAGATAGTGAATGAAAGATATGGAGTGGGGTGCATGCGAAGTGTATTACGGTAGAACGATAGTCATCCGTTTTACTATGTTAAGGGACATTTTGACACTGTAAATGCAGTGATATTGTCAAAATACTATCCGAACAATTCTAAACATTAAAATGTGACTTGTATCTGTACTATTGAAATAATCTTTGCTTTGCATTAACTTCATAGAATTTCATCACAGGTTCTGTATTCTACAAGTTTTCTGACAAGTGTTGGCAGTGTTTTAGTCTAGATTGATTGACACTAGCGCCTTTTACATAAAAAAATAAATAAATGGAGACCACAATTTCCATCACCAACGATATTACTTGATGTTGGACCCCACCTTTTTTATGAGAAAGAACATTACAGACATGGTTATCACTAAGAGTAGACACATTAAATTAGCAGACATGAGAAGGTCATTAAAAAGCAGATGGATGACACAAGAGAAAAGCTGCTATGGCAACCCCCATCACCAAGCAAAGCATGAATCCCAGTGAACTCTAGGTGAAATATAGGAGTGGGCATTTAGTTACCTTTTTGTTCCACTTCTATTTTAGGCATGAGGAGAGAAAAGAAGAGAGAGAGAGAGAGATACAGAATAGATTAATGATGCGATAATTTGCAAAAGAGTCAAGTTTACCTCAGCAGGTCAAACACATTGGAACAATAGCACAGTGGATCATGAGGTTGGTTAGTAGCAGAGTAGTTGTGACCAAACATTCAATGACAAAGCTCTGGGAAGGAAGTGTGTCGCTCGTCACACACAGCCTGTGGGGGAAAAGAGAGATTAAGTAATATCTTTAGACGCGTGAACACGGCTTTGAAGTGACGAGAACGCCAAGTTGGCGGGAGGGAGAGAGAAAAAAGAAACGCTAAATGACTTGTCCAGAAGTCAACTCCAGAGGCGTCCATTAAAAACGGCAGAACATACGGTTGCATTCCATATAGACTCCTTCAGTCTGGCTGAACGCTCGTTCAGGAGTCACACGAGAGGGAACACGAGTGCATCATGTGCAGATTGGAAGGGAAAAAAACACATTTTCTTTAAATTGATAACTGGTGATTTATCACCTGTGGGTTGATAAGGCTATAACAATTAATAGCATATGGCCACCTCCATTATAGTGCTAGCAGGAGAGAAGGGACGCAAATGTAATCATTTGTTCATATTGCAAATTCCCTTTGCAGATGCGAAACTGTCGACAACCATCACGAGTAATTGTTGAATCAATCATAACCACAGCAAACCTGTGCCTATCTATGCTAGGGAAGCCAGACAGACAGACCAACAATGTCTATGTTTTTGTATGATTCACTTGTGTTACGTATGGATTCATGCTGCTATTCAACCTCCTCATTGTATACACTGATTGTATGGTCTTCTGGTGAGGAGTGGCGGGACTTTAACGTACAGTGGCATGTAGCCCTGTTCGCCAGCCATGTGTGTCAAAGACTGTCCAGTGAGACTAAGTGTAATATTACTGTACGGTTTGAATTTGAACTTTATTCAGTAATCATTGTTGTAGATGCCTCTAGTCAGTGTATGCTGGTATAGAAGGGTTTGTTTGCTGGTCTAAGACTTGCAAGCAAGTCTAAATGTAATATAAATACTGTATGTAACAAAATGATTGCAGCAATTGTTGCACTTACAAACTACATGATTATCTAGACATGTATTTGCTGTTAGTCCCTGTGGTCTGTGCTTCAAAGTTTCCACTCGGTAAAGATCTTGGATCAGCTTCCCCTCCCCCAATTCTAATCTTAACCATTAGTGAGTCTAATAACCTGTCCAGGGAATGCGGTCGAAAATTAGCCGGCTGGCTAAAATCGACATTTTCCAAAATGTTGATTAACGTGCACCGTTCCTGTAAAAATAAAAGTAATAAAGTAAAGTTTAGGGGCAACTTCACCCTACACCCTCTCAGGCCTCACTCCCCCCTATCTGAGATATCTACTGCAGCCCTCATCCTCCACATACAACACCCGTTCTGCCAGTCACAATCCGCTAAAGGTCCCCAAAGCACACACATCCCTGGGTCCCTCGTCTTTTCAGTTCGCTGCAGCTAGCGACTGGAACGAGCTGCAACAAAACACTCAAACTGGACAGTTTTATCTCAATCTCTTCATTCAAAGACTCAATCGTGAACACTATTACTGACAGTTGTGGCTGCTTTGCGTGATGTATTCTTGTCTCTACCTTCTTGCCCTTTGTGCTGTTGTCTGTGCCCAACAATTTTTGTACCCTGTTTTGTGCCGCTACCATGTTGTGCTGCTGCTATGTTGTGTTTCTACCATGCTGTGTTGTCATGTGTTGCTGCCATGCTATGTTGTTGTCTTAAGTCTTTCTTTATGTCGTGGTGTCTCTTGTCGTGATGTGTGTTTTGTCCTATATTTTTTATTTAATTTATTTTTAATCCCAGCCCCCATCCCCGCAGGAGGCCTTTTGCCTTTTGGTAGGCCGTCACTGTAAATAATAATTTGTTCTTAACTGACTAGCCTAGTTAAATAAAGGTTAAATAAATAAAATAAAATATATACTCCATAAGGTTCTAGTCTATAAGGGGCTGGTTCCCTGGTGGGGTTAACGGCAGGACAGGCATCTGCCCCCATGGGACTGCTCCCCTCCCCTAAATCTAATAAAACCAAATTAACCCCAGTTAGCAGGGCAGTTCCTCCTCAAAACTGTGTGGAAGAGAGAGGGGGGCAGTGCACAGAGAGAGGGGGGCAGTGCACAGAGAGAGGGAAATGAAAGGGGAGAGTAAGAAAGAGGAGGGGATGAGTGAGGCACAGAGAGAGCCAGAAGGAAAAAAACAGAGAGAGGGAAGGAGAGGAAGAGAGCGAAGCACAGAAAGAGAAAGAAAGTGAGTCAAAACTGGATATTGAGGAACAGAGAAAGGCACAGAGATACATTGAAGGACAAGAACAAAAGGGGAAGAGAGGGGGGGAGAATGAGAGAGAAAGAGATAAGATTTAATTGTGTTTTCAAAAAGACTCATACTGTGCCTGACCACGCACCGTTGATATTGCAACTCAATATATTCTGATCCCTTGTTGTTTGGACTTGATCTTCACGAAGCGTTAGGAATGATCAATTCAGCCATATTTCAGCTACAGTATATCAATGATGACCACAGCTTGAAACTGGGAATGGACAAGCACACAGAACACAAACACAGCGTGTTTGAGGGAATCAGTCGGAGCAAAGGCGAGAACTCATCTTGATTATTGAGGGCTTGCTTCCCCAGATGCTCAACGGAGAATCTCCATCAACAATGAGTAGTTTGGTGTGCAAGGTGATTTCCAGATCTGTGATTCTGTGCAGTCTGACAGCAATGTAATTGATCTCAAACAAGCATTATTTAACAACACACATTACGAACTGAATCTAGGTAAACAGACAATGTCAACCTCTCACATTAAACTAATCTTCCACCAGACCATTAGCTACCACACAACATAAAGGCAGGGTGTTACTGTATTTGTTTGAGTGATCGCTAGCGGTTGCGAGGTAGGGTCACGGTCTATAACAAAACCCATTAGCGCTTTAAGAGATGGCGGGATGGCGGGACGCGCCGGGGATCCTCGTCGCAACACGCAGCCGCGTCCGTGGATACACGTTACCCATGTTTCCTGTCATCGCTCGTCAGGACGGAATCTTCTGTGTAAGTCCCCAAGGTCAAACATGAAATCTCTCGGGCTGTTTGAGATTATTTATCTAGCGGCGACGGGGTTGGGATACTAGCGACGTAGCCGGAATATCTAAGTTCAGTGGCACTAAGATAAAATAATGTAATGAAGGAGGGAATATGGAGAGACGGGAGAATTGATTCATAGGAAAAGGCGCCTACCCCATTGTGACCTTAATACAATTTCGGTCATGGTTGTCATCGAGTCATTAAAATGCACTCCACTCTCTCTTCCTCCCGCTCTCCCTTCCCCTCTCCAAGATAAGTGCAGAGGGAAAGAAACCGAAGACAATGTAAAACGGAGTGTACTAAGTGGACTGGCACAGCCAAGCGATCTTCTCAAAGCAGAATGGTTTATGGATATATCCTCTCCAAATCAGACTGATATGCCATGGATAGCAATGCATATAGACAGTTCAGAGAGAGTATCATACAGAAATGCCACTTCAACAACTTTTAGCAGTACATTTATCTTGGTCAGGAAGAGGACTAACCCTTATGAACCCTACTAGCGTTGGATCGACAACAGCTTCGACGTAGAACAGGAGCAGAAGACTTCAGCGGTACAACGGGTGACCTTCCGGCACAGTGGAGTGAATGTAAAATGGCTTCCAGGCCAAACACAGCCTCTGCTGCACTAGAGTAGATATATTCATTGTCTATTTTCATATTTGGCCAAGGGCACAAACAGCAAGGTCTTTCCTGCTATCTGCTGAAGCAGAGGTCGTATACAATTATCCCAGAAATAGATTCCTAGTTGTTATTCCTGTAAATATACATGGTAGATGTAGTGTCATGTGTTGATGGCTGTGATGGAGAAGATGGTGACAAAAGGTGCCGATACCTTTCGTTTCATTCTAGTGTGTAAGATCATCATCTACCACCGACTATGATGTCTAATATTCAACACAGCTGTAACTGCACTGCCATGTGTTGGCAGCAGATAGCATTTCAACACCAAGTAATTCACCATGCAAAACGCAGAGCCGTCAAAAGGGCACATGGTCTCAAGTGAATCTAATTGGTCAAGCTGCCCTATCAAATCAAATAAGCCGCTTGGACACCCTATGCATTCTTATTAGGGAAATGACGTTGATATCTTAAAAGAGAATGTCGCTTTTTATGTAGAGGCACTTAGTGATTTCCATCAATATGGACAACCATAACGCTATATGACACTGCAAGTGAACACCGCATATTCATTTAATGTTGAGTCATGCCCCCCTCCGTCCTAAATAATAATAACACCATTTATTTGTAACATGCTTTTCAAAATCCCCCAAAAAGTGTCACAAAAAAATGAATAAATGATAATAATAATCAATAGGTATTTAATACACATACACTACTCATTCAAGGGTTTTTCTTTATTTTTACTATTTTCTACATTGTAGAATAATAGTGAAGACATCAAAACTATGAAATAACAAAAAGTGTAAAAAAAAAAGTTAAAAAAATAAATATATTTTATATTTGAGATTCTTCAAATAGCCACCGTTTGCCTTGATGACAGCTTGGCATTCTCAACCAGCTTCATTAGGAATGCTTTTACAACAGTCTTGAAGGAGTTCTCACATATGCTGAGCACTTGTTGGCTGCTTTTCCTTCAATCTGCGGTCCGACTCATCCCAAACCATCTCAATTTGGTTGAGGTCGGGGATTGTGGAGGCCAGGTTATCTGATGCAGCACTCCATCACTCTCCTTCTTGGTAAAAATAGCCCTTACACAGCTTGGAGGTGTGTTGGGCCATTGTTCTGTTGAAAAACAAATGATAGTCCCACTAAGCCCAAAACAGATGGGATGGTGTATTGCTGCAGAATGCTGTGGTAGTCATGCTGGTTAAGTGTCCTAAATAAATCACAGACAGTGTCACCAGCAAAGCACCCCAACACCATCTCCTCCATGCTTTACGGTGGGAAATACACATGCAGAGATCATCCGTTCACCCACACCGCGGCGCACAAAGACATGGCAGTTGGAACCAAAAATCTCCAATTTGGACTCCAGACCAAAAGGACAAATTTCCACCTGTCTAATGTCCATTGCTCGTGTTTCTTGGCCCAAGCAAGTATCTTCTTATTATTGGAGTCCTATGGTAATGTTTTCTTTGCAGTATTTCGACCAAGAAGGCCTGATTCACACAGTCTCCTCTGAACAGTTGATGCTGATGTTGAGATGTGTCGGTTACTTGAACTCTGAAGCATTTCTTTGGGCTGCAATTTCTGAGGCTGGTAACTCTAATAAACTTATCCTCTACAGAAGGGGTAACTCTGGGTCTTCCATTCCTGTGGCGGTCCTCATGAGAGCCAGTTCCATCATAGCGCTTGAAGGTTTTTGCGACTGCACTTGAAGAAACTTTCAAAGTTCTTAAAATGTTCCATATTGACTGACCTTCATGTCTTAAAGTAACGATGGTATGTCATCTCTCTTTCCTTATTTGACCTGTTCTTGCCATAATATGGACTTGGTCTTTCAATCTTCTGTATACCTCCCATTACCTTGTCACAACACAACTGATTGGCTGAAACGCATTCAGATGTCTTCACTATTATTCTACAATGTAGAAAATAGTAAAAATAAAGAAAAACCCTTGAGTGAGTAGCTGTAATAAAAGTTTTGACCGGTAGTGTATGTTAGAATTTCGGGATCACAAAAATAATAATGGCTTCTGCATAATGCTAAAGGCCTTAGTGACCTTGTAACCCTCTTAAGCCCTCGCTAGCACTGCCCACGTGAACGACAGATGTATGGATCTGCATTTAAATAATTAATATTTCACAATTCCATCATTATAGCAGCGAGGTGGCAGAATGGTATCATTAGGCGCTAATAGAGATTCATGGCTGAGCGGAGGCCATTTTGGTCATATTTCACCCTCTTTCCTCCCCTCCTTTCTTCCTGTTCTCTGAACCTAGGAGGGCACAGTGACTAGACTCCCACTTCTTAATTAATGACACAAATTAGAGGGCTTTGAATAGCATGTGCCTAGGGGGGGGTCACGGATACAATTTCTATTATTTTTCCCTGAGGGGCGGGGGGGGGGTTGGGTCACGGGTACAATTGCTCGGTCTAAGTCTCTGCCTCCTGTGCCTCCTTTCGCCCCTGTCCCTCTGCCTCCTTCCGCCCCATGTCCCTCTTGTATTCTCCTCCTGTCTCGCTTCTCCTCTGTCCCCCATTTCTCCATCTCCCTCCCTCCTCTCCTCTCCCTCTCCTTTTCTCCTCTATTGCTCTCCCTCCCTGGGAGCAGTAGCTGTGCTCTCTCATAACCTTGACAGTGCAGGAAGCCGCCAGTGTGTGTATGTGTGTGTGTGTGTGTGTGTGTGTGTGAGTGTGAGCATTAGTGCGTGTGTGTGTGTGTGTGTGTGTGTGTGTGTGTGTGTGTGTGTGTGTGTGTGTGTGTGTGTGTTTGTGTGTGTGTGTGTGTGTGTGTGTGTGTGTGTGTGTGTGTGTGTGTGTGTGTGTGTGTGTGTGTGTGTGTGTGTGTGTGTGTGTGTGTGTGTGTGTGTGTGTGTGTGTGTGTGTGTGTGTGTGTGTGTGTCTGTGTTTTCAAGTGCGTGTGTGAGAGAGAGACAGGTGCAAAGACTTGGCACACAGCCAACCAGTCATACACCAGGGAGAGGCAGTAGACAGACCGATAGAGGGGAAAATAACACAAGCAAAATAAATAAAGATTAAATACATTTTCAGGAACATGGACCGGAATTGGAGCAGAAATAACTTAATTTCACTTCCTGAACATGCCTTGATTCCAGAAACCTTGAAATTACAGAAGGGAAGCAGGAAAGTGAAAGCAGGCAGAGGGGAAATAAGAAAGCTTTTAGCCGGGCGATAAAGAGTGTTTGGTGAGAGAACACAGAAGAAAGAGGGAGCTTCATTACACCAGTCACACTGTAGGAACTCGGATTAGCAGGGCGATATCGCAGAGAGAGACCCCAATGAGGCCAATCTCCATTCAGAGTGATAGCCCTGGCACTAAGTATCCCTTGTGTGCGGGTCTCTCTTTTCTTTGAACTTAGCACCCCTTTCAAAAATGTGTGTGTGTGTTCATGCCTGCATCTGCGTGTGTGTGTGTGTGTGTGTATGTGTGTGTGCATGCGTGCATACGCGTGTGCCTGTGTTTGTGCGCATGAAGAACCAAAAGATAGAGGCCAGAACGAGGACCTGATAAATTACATGGCTATTAGTGGGGGGGGAAAGCATTTTTCCACATGCCCAGATTCACCTCTAACACCCCCATTTATCCACATTGGTAATCACACCCTTCCTGTGCAATTACTGACCCACTACTGGAACAATGCAGGAAAATACATGCATTAATGTCTACTAATTTCCCTCGCCTTTCCATGTATCCTGTATGATAATCAAGTTACACTCTGTATCCTTGTTGAAGTGAGAAGTCAGTGCATTTAACACTGTATTAGTATGTACTCCTCTTAGTAAGCAGCCTTCGCCTGCTCACAGTTGGTTAAAATCACATGATGCACACCATATGACGTCATCAGTCTCTCTGGATGATGTCATCGGAAAAACGCATCTATCTATTTGACTACTAAACAGAAACGCGCCATTTTCACGTGGTTCTAGAGATGATCAATTTGATGTTGAACATTTGGAATTTTCCCTTTAATCAATTAGCAACAATGTGATGAATTAATTACAAAAACACAATGACTGTGGATCTGGGAGCCTACCAGTCAAAACCATGGACATAATCAGTTTCAGGTCAGTGTTCAAACCAATGACTGACATTCAAGATACAAGTCAGTGATTTTATTTTCCCCTTATATTTGCGTGCACACACACACACACACACACACACACACACACACACACACACACACACACACACACACACACACACACACACACACACACACACACACACACACACACACACACACACACACACACACACACACAGTGTAAGACCATAAGCCATCATCATAAGCTTTCCCCAGTTGCAGGGTGGTCAGCTGTCACTAAACGATATGATAGCACTGCAATCCCCCTTTCACACATTAGGAGAGGTAGATAGTCATTCAGGTGACAAGACTCCCTGTCAGTCTGTAAGCTAAAGCTGGTGCCTGCTGTGTGAATGCCTTATATACAACTGACGACGAAATGACTGACTGAGTTAGTTATATACTGTTTATCTGATAAAGACGAATACATATGCAATTATACATCACAGGCTAGATATTGATGACATTACTTGCGGTGTGAATGACAGGTTACACTGACGCAGACTATTTGTATTTTCCTCTTAAGCATTTAGCCAAGACTTTAAGTTTTCATGTCATCATTTTCATATCAAATCAGATTTGAAATCAATCTCGCAACAGGCCTCAGGGAGCCCGGCTGACTATGACAAAGTGTCTGGTCAGCCAAACAGTCCGTTCACACAGGTGCTGTTTACTAAAGGTGTGACCGTGGCGTAATGGCGCCCGTAATGACACCACATTTTGTGGGGGCGGCACTGTAAACGACACCCACGCGCCGCATTGATTTCACATTTTTATCTGCCGTCTCAGCACCAGGCAGGTGCTGAGTGTTGTGCCAAAAATAATCAGTTGCTTGATTCGGTTAGGCCGCCGAACCGGTTTCTGCTTATTAACGATTGATTGCTCGTCCATGCGGAAATAATTAGAAGCAAAAATAAATAAATAAAAATGGCTTATTGTCGGGCAAAAGTATGTGGCTGTGCGCCACGACGTATAGCTGAGGACTGACTACCTTATTTCAGCCAACTCAAAAAGGCCTTGATTACATGATTATACATCTTGGCTTAGCTTGTGCACACAAGCCGTGTTCGGAGCTGGCGAGATCCCGCTGTGCATTGTGCCTTTAAAAAAAAAAATGGAACAATGTATTTATTAGCGTGCAAGAACAGGAAAGCTCTGGTTTTACCTCGTATCGGGATTTATCAGCAGAACTCAAGGTCAGTACATTCGCCATCTAATTGGTCATAGAGGAGGTAGGGAGTTGGGAAAGGCCGATGCCAGGTTGCAACCCCCTCTTTTTCCTCCAAAGGGAGTTTGGTGTTCGGCCAAACATTCCACAAGGGACACTGCCGCCTTTTCAACAGGGGATGTGTTTTCTTTCATGACCCTGCGGGGAACTAAGGAGCACTCTGAGGTGTTATGACTAAATCGATTCATTAAAGTTATGAAAGAGTGGGGTCAGAGGGCTACTGAGAAACAGTGTTGACCGCTAAAAGATTGGGTTGGGACCTGCTCGTTAAAGAACAAAAGATTTGATAAGCGAGGACTGACGGGACTGACGGGGGCGGAGTCTTTCTGAATCTTTCTGGAGACATGAGAGAATTCGAATCAAGGGCCCGGTTTGAATCCTCTTAAAGTGTATCCTTCCTTCCTCCGTCCTTGAGCAAACCACTGATTTGACACAACGTATGATTGGTGAAAGCAATGCGGTGACACGCTTGCACTGATCAACCCATTCACGTTATATCAGTGATTATATCAAGGAAGGGTTGAAGGAGCGAGGCGTTTTTAAGAGTATTCAAACAGGGCCTGAGAGTCAAAGTTATAGGTCATCATCACAACAGGACGACAGGCGCATCACTCATTCCAAAAGGGTAGCCGTAGTAATCCACAAACTGCATTGCAGAGCACGTCTAAACAAGGGAAGCACAGGGGAGGTAAGTGAGTGTTCTGGCGTTGGAGAAACACAAGTTCATGCTGATGCAAACATAACGACGGCTTATATCATTGGCAACGTGGCAATATCAGAAAGTAGTTGTTTACCGACGAGAAGCGGTATAAAAGTAGAGTTGGTTTCTCCAAATTACTCTATTATCATGACGCGCATGGGCTCTGCGCCAGCATGATTGCCTTCGACTCAGCACCGTCTTGTCGTCTTGGACCGACTAGAAAAAGGAAGCTCTTTCATCTCTATTTATCTCCGATTATTCCGACTATTGGTCTGCATCTCCCCAAATCACAGGCAAACACAGGTGTGGCTAGCTCCCAGAATAACCGCCATTACAATTCATGGTGTGAATTGAATTCACCAACTAATAAAAACAATATCATATGGCGTCAGAGTGAAGCTCTCTGCAGCGTCTCATTCACTACTATTGCAGGTGTGGGTCTGATGAAGCCCTTCTCCTCTGCTGATGGAAGACGGAGAGAGGAGCTGTAACTTATTCTGAAAGTGCCTGCTTTCAGCACCGGAATACTGATGAAAACATCTTCCACAGGAAGAGAGAGATATAGGCAGAGAGGGTGCGAAAGAACACGAGAGAGAAAGAACAAGAGAGAAAGAGAACGAGAGAGAGAGAGAACAAGAGAGAGAGAACTTGTCAGTGGGATATACTGTGGAGATTTTTCGGGCTGGAGGAAAATTCACACCATGGGTGGCTGGTCCTCTTATTAGTCTCTCAGTCAGTCTGTCTGGTGATAGGCTGGAGATGGGGTTGGGTGAGGGGGTATGGTTCTGGAGAAGGGTGAGGGGGTATGGTTCTGGAGAAGGGTGAGGGGGTATGGTTCTGGAGAAGGGTGAGGTGGTATGGTTCTGGAGAAGGGTGAGGGGGTATGGTTCTGGAGAAGGGTGAGGGGGTATGGTTCTGGAGAAGGGTGAGGGGGTATGGTTCTGGAGAAGGGTGAGGGGGTATGGTTCTGGAGAAGGGTGAGGGGGTATGGTTCTGGAGAAGGGTGAGGGGGTATGGTTCTGGAGAAGGGTGAGGGGGTATGGTTCTGGAGAAGGGTGAGGGGGTATGGTTCTGGAGAAGGGTGAGGGGGTATGGTTCTGGAGAAGGGTTGGGTGTGGGGGGCTGGTTTACTACCCATTCCTCCTTATACCATCTATCTGCCCATAATTGCTTCATCTCAAATCCACTTCTTTTCCCAACATGTTACTCATTTAACTGGCAATAAGTAAAATCACAGACAAGTCAGTGCTTTTGGCCATCCTAGCTATTAGCCCTCTATGTCTTCTCTGTGTCTTAAGCGCTCACGTCAGCATTGCAGTACTGGAGCTAGTTATAGGAATGTATTGATGGATTCTGACATGGAGTTGCAATTGTGATGCTAGGGGAGGTAGTTGTAATCACCAGTGTTTGATACAAAACAAAACACTGATTCTGAGAAAAGAGAGGCGTGCTTACTGTAGGAGGTGTCTGAATTCACCACCAGGGAAGAAGATCCATTATTTGATGTGGACTGTTGAGTCCAATGCTACCACTGAACAAATGGGTTGTGGCTCAAATCTATCCAAGTACTGTATGGTGGATAATCTTACGATAAGAACCACCACCCTGGAAATTAGACCTTTTTCTTTTATTATCCAATATATAGTTTCTGACAGGCTGCCTTTTCATTGCATAATCACCTCAGATTTGTTGTATATAGAAAACGTAGATAAAAGCACCACAAAATGAAATAACATCGGATATGCGACATTTGTTTCATTTGAAACGCTGCATGATACTGTGCATTCTCCAAAGGCACAAAGCCGGATGGCAGCAAATATAATTGTCTTTAACTGACACATCCAGTTCATTCCAAATTACAATAGCTTCTAAATCCCATGTGGTTAGCTTTTGACACCTTCGGTACCACAGGCTTTCACGGTAAACAACGTTCTCTTTCCAAGGTCAGCGAAACAATGTGGGAGGTCGTATGATAATGGCCGTGCACTTCCAGTGACCACATCCTCTCTTCCTGTTCGTCTGTTTAACCCGGTCTACACGCTGGGTATTCCATTCACACCCCAAACCTTTTCCATTTCCAGTTCACCCATGGATACCTTTGGGGTGCTTCGGTCATGCTATGATGCCACTGTGGCTGGAAGGCATGCTGTTTTGAAGGTTTTAAAAGGTTCAGGCCTAGGTCTCTCATCCCATATACGAAGTGTGTTTGTCAAATAATTGGCCTAGCTAGAAGCTAAGCCAATACAATTGAGTTCTGTTGGAATTGAATTGAACACGGCAGCTAAAAACTTGACTGCATTTCGAATAAAGCTAAACTTCCTTTGATGCTAAAGGACTAACTTGATGGACACACTTGGTAATAGCTCCGACAGCTCCGTTAGCTCCCTTCTCAATGCTTAGAACCGAGGCTGAATACTCAGAAAAGTATCAGTTGACGACCGATGCAATATTTTCATTTTATGTGTGTGAGAAAATCAATTGACCAATTGCAAAACATCTGTTTATGTTTCAACATCAAATAAGGCTATTTATGTGGTTTTATCATTAAAAATTACCTCTAGTCTCTTGTCAGCTGTCTAAAAACACTGTTAAAGGAAGAACAGGTGGAATAAGAATGACATCAACATCGAAATGTCAATGTTGATTTATGTATGGATGATAGCCCTTTGAAGTAGAATACTACATTCAATCTTAATCTAGCTTGAATCCAATGCCTCACTTGTATACCAGATCCCCATAGCAATCAATACAGTGCACATCAGAAAATCTAATAACATGTATTTCTTATAAGCCCAATATGGCATGTGCTGGAATATCATTGACAATGTGTTATTCATACATGAAGATACAAAATGATGAGTTGGATAAAGGAGAAAAATATATCAGACATTCACACAGATATTGTCGGAGATAAAATCGACCAGGGTTTGGAATAAAGGTAATCATTTTGACACGCTAAAGTGAATTTGAACTTTCATTTTTCACATTACATTTGAGGGCACAATCGATAGTCCTGCACAATAGAGGTTACCGGAATCAGATACTGACATTTCCCAGCACCCATGCTACCGCACTTCAGACTCCTTCTTATTGTCGCATCCTTAAAAAGGGACCACATTCACTTAAATGACATAATCATACATTTTAGGATATGACAGAGTGAAGTGGCATTGCTGTTACATGGAAATTAGGCGTGATGACGAAGAAAGTTACAATGCAGAAATCATCATGTACTATGTCACAGACTTTGTCCCAAATGGTACACTATTCTCTATATAGTGCACTACTGACCAAAGTCCTATAAGTAGTGCACTATATAGGGAATAGCGTGCAATATGGGACAAAGCAATGAACTGCATCGAGAAACATAAGAGAATGAAGAGATACGTACTGTAGGGTACACATTCGTACTGGACTTCTAGGTACTTATAGGTTCCGGGGCAAGGGTCAGGAAATACATCTGGTCCAGCCACTACAGCACACTGGGTCCGATTATTACATCTGAAAGGGAAGAGAAAGGTTAGGTTAACGGGGCAACCTGGGATTCAAACAACAAAGCAGTCAGCCTGCAATGGTTTTTGGTCAACAGCTGAGGGACAGAGCAAGAGGAATGTTAACACTCAAATTCATAGACAGACCTATGGATGCAAGGACTGACCATCCAGGATGATCCAAATGATGGTTTTACAGCATGTGTAAAACCTTACAGTGTGTGTTTGTGGATTCAGATATACTGACAATAGAATCATAAAGTCAATATCCAGAGGTGCCCAATCAAACACTGATGTTGCTACACTGGCAAATATGATAAATATTTAGCATGTGTTTAATGAACTAGAATTAATTCCCATTTCATTTCGCTGCTCAGATTAAGAGGTCGATGCATTTGCGGGTTCCATGCTGTCAACTGTAGAATCATCCATTTGACGAGAAGAATAAGGCTAAAACGATGTCAATATCCCAAATGACACCTTATGCCCTTTATAGTGCACTACTTTTGACAAAAGGAATATGGTCCCTGGTTGAAAGTAGTGCACTATGTAGGAAATAGGGTGCAATTTGGGACGAAGTAAATTTCTGTGCCGTAATATGAATTTGCACTGTGTGCAGACTGATACTCAGGGTATGACGGATGGGGACAGGAAACAGTCGGCCGAGTGCAAAATCGGCTCAGACGCGAAAGAGCCTTCACCTCGGCTTTCATTATCAACACAATTACTTGGCTGGCAGTGTCTTACGTCTGCCATTTTACTTTTGGCATTCATCAATCAAAGCTCAACCACCACGTGCACCCGATGATGTCGCCAGGCGTAATGACACCACTTACTGCACAAAATGTACCATCACATGCTTAACCCCATCAGTCCACAGATCCCAGCAAAAATCGGCTTTTCATTTACAGTATCTGACCATTTATCTGCTTGTCCAGACCTTATATTTAGCCTCACATTGAATGGTTTTACCATTTTCTTTTCAGGACAACCAGGGCTACAGGCAGAACACTAAATAATTTGACATAAACAGATCCATCCATTAAGGTCCACCGCTCGTCGAATATCTCATTCCAAAATCTTGGGCATTAATATGGAGTTGGTCACCCCTTTGCTGCTATATAATAGCCTCCACTCTTCTGGGAAGGCTTTCCACTGATGCAGGGACTTGCTTCCATTGAGCCACACGAGAATTAGTGAGGTTGGGCACTGATGTTGGGCGATTAGGCCTGGCTCGCAGTCGGCGTTCCAATTAATCCCAAAGGTGTTCAATGGGGTTGAGGTCAGGGCTCTGTGCAGGCCAGTCAAGTTGATCCACACTGATCTTACAAACCATTTCTGTATGGACCTCGCTTTTTGCACTGGGGGGGGATTGTCATGCTGAAACAGGAAAGGCTTTCCCCAAACTGTTGCCACAAAGTTGGAAGCACAGAATCGGATAGAATGTCAATGTATACTGTAGCGTTAAAATTTCCCTTCCCTGGAACTAAGGGACCTAGCCCGAACCATGAAAAACAGCCCACGACCATTATTCCTTCTCCACCAAACTTTAGTTGGTACTATGCATTTGGGCAGGCAGCGTTCTCCTGGCATCCGCCAAACCCAGATTTGTCCATCGGACTGCCAGATGGTTAAGCCTGATTCATCACTCGAGAGACAACGCGTTTCCACTTCTCCAGAGCCCAATGGCAGTAAGCTTTACACCACGCCTTCCCACGCTTGGCATCGCGCATTTTGATCTTAGGCTTGTGTGCGGCTACTCAGCCATGGAAACCAATTCCACGAAGCTCCCGACGAACAGTTATTGTGCTGACGTTGCTTCCAGAGGTAACTTGGTGAGTGTTGAAACCGAGGCACCTGGCGGTCCCGTTCTGTGAGATTGGGTGGCCTACCACTTCGCGGCTGAGCCGTTGTTGCTCCTAGACATTTCCCACTTCACAATAACAGCACTTGCAGTTGACCGGGGCAGCTTTACAAGGGGAGAAATTTGACAAACTGACTTGTTGGAAAGGTGGCATCCTATGACGGTGCCACATTGAAAGTCACTAAGACCATTCTACTGCCAATGTTTGTCTATGGACATTGCATGGCGGTGTGCTCGATTCTATACACCTGTCAGCAACGGGAGTGGCTGAAATAGCTGAATCCACTAACTTGAAGGAGTGTCCAAATCCTTTCGTATATATAGTGTATAAATGCTGTTTATAGCACAGAAATTGTTTTCTCACCGGAAAAATTAATATCCAACTAGTCAGTGTGGAGTTTGTGACAGCGACTATGTGAGCATATTACAGTATTATAGACACTGTCCTGGGATTTCCTATGATCTTCTATGGAGAAGAACATCTTACGTTCTAACAACTCTTGTGTAGCTTGTGAGCATCATAGAGTCTCAGCTTAGTGCTCAAACCATTCAGACTCTATAGACGTTTTCGTAAAAATACCCGTTACCGGGCCCTTTTGGGATCTGCCCTTGTCTCACAAACACCGCTCTAGCTCAGCCCCCGTAAATTACACAGACTAATGGTATCTACGGACAAAATCCAACGAATCCAAATGGTACAACCCAGAAGTCCTTAGCTCAAACAGTGTTTAAAAAAGGGTTAGTCCAAAACGCACCAGCGTTACGGAGGGACTCATTGGATTAAAGTGTATTGATTGATATGAACGAATCATCTGTGCACATCAGTAGACAAAAGGTCAATGCCACAGCTAGAGGAGATAGAAGTCACATACCCTACGCACGTGAACCTCTGCTTATCATCCCTTGACAAGCTATGCAAAAATCTCTAAAACCATACAATATCTACTAGCATTAACTGGCAATATCTGTAACATATTGACTACCAAATCTACACGCCTTACCTGGCTATATCTAAAACGTATTGACTACCAAATCTACACGCCTTAACTGGCTGTATCTAAAAAGTATTGACTACCAAATCTACACGCCTTACCTGGCTATATCTAAAACGTATTGACTACCAAATCTACTAGCCTTACCTGGCTATATCTAAAACATATTGACTACCAAATCTCCACTTCAATCTACTAGGTTCATCTGGTAGTATCTAAAATTCAATAACTTGTCACCAAGAGCCATTCACAATATACTATATGCCCTATGCATGCGAGTCAATCCTCTTCATCATCGTTGACAAGCTATGCATAAATCTAAAACTCATATCAAAATCTTCTGATATCTACTAGGTTCATCTGGCAATATCTAGAATGTATTTGCTTCTCAACGAGGAGCCATTCATTCACAATGTAAATCAAAGAAGGTCAAGGCGCAAGCTGACACAATGATTCATGCAGTACAATTAAAAGGTTCCCTCACACCTTAATTAACATTGATTGTCCCTGGACTAATCAATCGCTCCAGTAAGGGGAGAGAGTGAAGGCAAGTCTCGTTTACAACCTCGCCCCTTAATGAGATATGGTCCGGAGCTTCAGCACCCATCCGGGCTTTATGGGGTCGTGACCCCCCCCCCCCCCCCCGTCACTCACTCACCCCGGATTACGGGGCGAGAGCCTCCGTTAGAAATGTCTGGAGGGTCGTTTGTCCATAGGAAGAGTTCATTCCAAAGGCTATAAACGCCACTCAAATAAATAAGGTACAGGCCAATGAAAGAAGACAATTATAGAAGCCTTCCTTATCGCCAGGCAGGTTTCTCTCTCGGTTTACTATCAAGGAATGGGGGGCTCTTGTAATTGTGAAAGGTGATGGGGTGAGTAGATGTTGGGATTGGATGTCAGCTGGAGTTAGAAAGGCAAGGTCAATTGGGACAGGTATTACGGGTAAGCTCTTCAAACACAAAGGCGTACACATATACTTGTGAACATACACACACAGTACATTATCTTAAATATATTTTACTTGAAGAAGCAATCATGTTATTTCTCCTGTTTATCATGATTAATAGATTTATATATACCCCCCTGAATATTTAAAGAGGAGAGCTCTCTTTGCAGAAGGGCTATTATACAAAGCCAATACCATCCTCCACATAAGAGTTTATTTTTGATTAAAACATGTTGACTGAATGCCATGTCATTTTCAAAACTTTCATCATGGTTTGTAATACATTTCCTCTGGGGGGGATTAAACTATACAATACTCCACGATGTGGGTTGCACATTTAATCCCTGCCTTTACATCTGTCTTGACCAATATTCCAGTTCCCACAAGGCATTGTGGCACATATCACGCAATGCACAGCCTACAACTTAACCTCTATCAAGTTGCAACCGGAATGGCACCCCCCATTCCCTATTTACAACACTATGTTTGACCATTGCCCTATTTAGTGCACTACTTTAGACCAGGGCCAATAGAGCTCTGATCAAAAGTAGTGCACTATGTAGGGAATAGGGTGCCATTTGGAACACATTCCTCGGTCTCATGTGAACTGGCTTTCTCAAAGCACATGAATACTCCAGATGAATAACCCCCAAAAAGAAATACAAAATAATTAGTTAAAATTAAACACATTAAGTCCCACTTGGCGCTACGACTTCACAATGACCAATTAGGAGGATAAATCAGGGTTTCATCAGACTCTTGGCTCAGACGCAGACCCTTTGAACTAGCAGGGTGAAACAACGGATTCGCATGGTGTTGATTGATTTAAATATGTAATTGGGGGAGGGGAAGCTGATCCGAGATCTGTACCTTGGGGAAACTTCACCCTGGAACAATGTGCGTTGGAGTCCTTCTAGGGAAAGGTTAAGAATAACATCACTCGTGTTGTGTTTAGTAAGTGTAAGGCTCAAACAGAAATACATATTTGAATTAACTCTTTTTTTCATTCAATTGGTGAGAATTCTTTTACAAAATGACAAATGAAGACAAAATCCTTATTGTAGGGGTATGCTTTGAAAAGTTTGTGGTCATACGCACATCTTTCAAACCGTAGGTGCTGGGTTAATAAAGAACACCTATGAATTTGGAGGGCAGAAATTATTAAATATTAAAGCATTAGACCTCTCACTAAAGGCATTAGTCATACAAAAGTTACACTTAAATCCAAAATGGTTCTCTTGTAAATTATTGTGTCTCACCCCATGTTCAAGGATGGCCTTTTTCCCTTTATTCAGATTACAACTGCTCACTTTCGGTTATTTGAAAACAAAATCTCCAAAATATAATTTTTTAAACAAGCCTTAGAAAGTTGGTTGCAATTTCAGTTTAATCCACCTGAAAAGACAACAAATAGTGGTTAAACTCAAATATACTAATTGATTTAAAAAATGAAAAAAAAAATATTTAAAAAAAAATGTAAAAAGGTATATTTTTTGTAAATTGCATCATAAATAGGACTGGTGGAGTTGTCACACATGCAGCTAACACAGACATATGGAAATGTCTGCTCTACCCAAAATTACAACCAACTAATTGCAGCATTACCACAAAAATGGAAGAGGCAAGTGGAAGGGGGGAAAAGTCTGTGTCGGCCCTGCATTAAAGACCAAAAATGGTTAAAGAAAATTGTGATAAATAAAGAGATATACCAATTTCATTTCAGGACCAAAAAATTTACAGCTGTGCCATATAAATTGCAAAATAGTTGGGAAGAGATTTTCGATGTACCGATTCCATGGCACATGGTTTATGTGAATTGACACGCAAAACGACACCGTATTCAAAACTTCAAATTTTTCAATTTAAATTATACAAAATGATTGAAACCAATAGAATGTTATACACTGCTCAAAAAAATAAAAGGGAACACTTAAACAACACAATGTAACTCCAAGTCAATCACACTTCTGTGAAATCAAACTGTCCACTTAGGAAGCAACACTGATTGACAATAAATTTCACATGCTGTTGTGCAAATGGAATAGACAACAGGTGGAAATTATAGGCAATTAGCAAGACACCCCCAATAAAGGAGTGGTTCTGCAGGTGGTGACCACAGACCACTTCTCAGTTCCTATGCTTCCTGGCTGATGTTTTGGTCACTTTTGAATGCTGGCGGTGCTTTCACTCTAGTGGTAGCATGAGACGGAGTCTACAACCCACACAAGTGGCTCAGGTAGTGCAGCTCATCCAGGATGGCACATCAATGCGAGCTGTGGCAAGAAGGTTTGCTGTGTCTGTCAGCGTAGTGTCCAGAGCATGGAGGCGCTACCAGGAGACAGGCCAGTACATCAGGAGACGTGGAGGAGGCCGTAGGAGGGCAACAACCCAGCAGCAGGACCGCTACCTCCGCCTTTGTGCAAGGAGGAGCAGGAGGAGCACTGCCAGAGCCCTGCAAAATGACCTCCAGCAGGCCACAAATGTGCATGTGTCTGCTCAAACGGTCAGAAACAGACTCCATGTGGGTGGTATGAGGGCCCGACGTCCACAGGTGGGGGTTGTGCTAACAGCCCAACACCGTGCAGGACGTTTGGCATTTGCCAGAGAACACCAAGATTGGCAAATTCGCCACTGGCGCCCTGTGCCCTTCACAGATGAAAGCAGGTTCACACTGAGCACATGTGACAGACGTGAAAGAGTCTGGAGACGCCGTGGAGAACGTTCTGCTGCCTGCAACATCCTCCAGCATGACCGGTTTGGCGGTGGGTCAGTCATGGTGTGGGGTGGCATTTCTTTGGGGGGGCCGCACAGCCCTCCATGTGCTCGCCAGAGGTAGCCTGACTGCCATTAGGTACCGAGATGAGATCCTCAGACCCCTTGTGAGACCATATGCTGGTGCGGTTGGCCCTGGGTTCCTCCTAATGCAAGACAATGCTAGACCTCATGTGGCTGGAGTGTGTCAGCAGTTCCTGCAAGAGGAAGGCATTGATGCTATGGACTGGCCCGCCCATTCCCCAGACCTGAATCCAATTGAGCACATCTGGGACATCATGTCTCGCTCCATCCACCAACGCCACGTTGCACCACAGACTGTCCAGGAGTTGGCGGATGCTTTAGTCCAGGTCTGGGAGGAGATCCCTCAGGAGACCATCCGTCACCTCATCAGGAGCATGCCCAGGCGTTGTAGGGAGGTCATACAGGCACGTGGAGGCCACACACACTACTGAGCCTCATTTTGACTTGTTTTAAGGACATTCCATCAAAGTTGGATCAGCCTGTAGTGTGGTTTTCCACTTTAATTTTGAGTGTGACTCCAAATCCAGACCTCCATGGGTTGATACATTTGATTTCCATTGATCATTTTTGTGTGATTTTGTTGTCAGCACATTCAACTATGTAAAGAAAAAAGTATTTAATAAGAATATTTCATTCATTCAGATCTAGGATGTGTTATTTTAGTGTTCCCTTTATTTTTTTGAGCAGTGTATATATATATGTGATACAATCTTCCCAGCATGCAGATTTTGCTTCAAGGAGGAATAGTCATTAGATCAATTATTTTGGTACTGTCTATAAGTAGCTCGTTTCGGTAACAGGTCCAGGAATGGCTGAAGAATTGCAACATTTACCTAGAACTAACGCTGCAGATAGCAATACTAGGAGATTTGAAAAGTCAGTCAATCGATCAATAAAATATAAATTATTTTAGTAAACCTGTTATCTTTAATTTACAATCTGTAGAAGCTATGAGAATAGAAAGGGTCAGTACTTTTGTGAAGCATCACAGCACAGTTGAGAAATATATGGCAAACAGAAAACAAAAATGGATGGTGTTAAGAGATATATGGGAGGGGTTGAATGGAGCTGAAGGGTGGGACTAATAACAACAACCAATGTAAAATATACGTGGTTTGTAAAATTTATATAGGTTCAGAAATGTTGTGAAATAGCACAGTTACAAATATAAATCAAACTGGATGGACATCAGAAATAAAGGACTAAAAACAAACACTATTGTAAAAGAGATTGTGTCTGTAAAATGTGTATAAGATGCATAAACTGAAGGTAGAAGCCTAAGTCTTATTGTTTATTAGTTTACTCCAATTGGGGGAGGGGTGGTAGGGTTTGCGGGGAATAATAAAGGTATATTCTAAAAAAAAGTATGTATGTATATGTAAGAGTGCGTGTGTGTGTGTGTGTGTGTGTGTGGATATACATTTATCCCAAAAATATATGGGGATTGGAAATTATGCAGACAATTACATTGATGGAACCAACAATATATCTGCAATATTAAAGCTGATGAACACCCTTGAGAAAAAAAAAAAAAAAAAAAATACAGTAAGAAAAAACAAAAGAGAAAAAGTACACCTGTGAAAAACAGCAAGGCCAGCACACTGTTTACGCTGCCAATTCACCACTTTAAGGGGTATTATTTGAACAGTATTCAGACCCCTTGACTTTTTCCACATTTTGTTACGTTACAGCCTGATTCTAAAATTGATTAAATAGTTTTTTCCCCCTCAATCTACACACAATACTCCATAATGATAAAACAAAAACAGGTTCAGAAATATTTGCTAAATTATATATAAAAAAAAAATGAAATCACATCTACATAAGCATTCAGACCCTTTAATCAGTACTTTGCTCAATAACCTTTGGCAGCGATTACAGCATCGAGTCTTCTTGGGTATGCCGCTACAAGCTTGGCACACCTGTATTTAGGGAGTTTCTCCCATTCTTCTCCGCAGATCCACTCAAGCTCTGTCAGGTTGGATGTGGAACGTCGCTGCACAGCTACTTTCAGGTCTCTCCAGAGATGTTCGACCGGGTCACGTCCGGGCTCTGGCTGGGCCCCTCAAGGACATTCAGAGACTTCCCCCAAAGCCACTACTGCATTGTCTAAGCTGTTTGCTTAGGGTTGTTGTCCTGTTGGAAGGTGAATCTTCGCCCCTAGTATGAGGTCCTGCGAGCTCTGGAGCAGGTTTTCATCAAGGATCTCTCTGTACTTTGCTCCGTTGATCTTCCCCTCAATCCGGACTAGTCTCTCAGTCCCTGCCGCTGAAAATCATCCTCACGGCATGATGCTGCCACCACCATGCTTCACCGTAGGGATGTTGCCATGTTTCCACCAGACGTGACACTTGGCATTCAGGCCAAATAGTTAAATCTTGGTTTCATCAGACCGGAGATTGTTGTTTCACATGGTCTGAGAGTCTAAGTGCCTTTTGGCAAACTTCAAGCGGGCTGTCATGTGCCTTTTACTGAGGAGTGGCTTCCATCTGGCCACTAACAAAGGCCTGATTGGTGGAGTGCTGCAGAGACGGTTGTCCTTCTGGAAGGTTCTCCCATCTCCACAAAGGAACTCTGGAGCTCTGTCAGAGTGACCATCGGATTCTTGGTCACCTACCTCACCAAGGCCCTTCTCCCCCGATTGCTCTGTATGGCCGGGCGGCCAGCTCTAGGAAGAGTGTTAGTGGTTCCAAACTTCTTCCATTGTGTTCTTGGTGGACGTTCAATGCTGCAGACATTTTTTGGTACCCTTCCCCAGATCTGTGCTGACACAATCCTTTGACCTCATGGCTTGGTTTTTGCTCTGACATGCATTGTCAACTGTGGGACCTTACATAGACTGGTGTGTGTCTTTCCAAATCA
Source organism: Salvelinus alpinus (assembly GCF_045679555.1). Classification (NCBI taxonomy): domain Eukaryota; kingdom Metazoa; phylum Chordata; class Actinopteri; order Salmoniformes; family Salmonidae; genus Salvelinus; species Salvelinus alpinus. The sequence goes on from NC_092096.1 coordinate 58,158,793, forward strand.
TGTCCAATCAATTGAATTTACCACAGGTGGACTCCAATCAAGTTGTAGAAACATCTCAAGGATGATCAATGGAAACAGGATGCATCTGAGCTCAATGTAGCAAAGGGTCTGAATACCTATGTAAAAATGTTTTATTTTAATTTTTATAAATTAGCAAGAAACCAAAAAATAAAACTAGTTTCATTATGTGGTACTGTGTGTAGATTGCTGAGGTAATAGTTTTATTTAATACATTTTAGAATAAGGCTGTAACATAAGAAAATGTGGAAAGTATCAATATGTACCTTCCAAATGCTTAACGTGCAAGATGTGTTGTCTAACGGAATGGAATTTCAAAATGTTCTTTATTTGATTCGAGAAGTCAAATTACTATGGATTATGTGATGTACGGCGTATGCTGTAGACTTGACATATTATTGCAGTAGGTCCTAAATTACTGCAGAAAAAGCAGCAAAAACTGGCAAAAAAAGAAAGATATAGTACATTCAGCATCTGCGGTAAGCAGTCCAGCAGAACATTATATAAATAAATAAATAAACGCTTGTCATGGTCTTGTCAACTGTTTGACATTTGGATAAAGACTATTTCACTTTTCGACAGACTGAGCCAAGTACCACTCGCATACTTACTCCGTCTCAGAACACGGACAGAAAGAAAAAAGGTGATCGTATTAAGGAAGGAGAAGAAGAAAAAAAAGACTCTTGTTGACATTAACGGCTTGCTTCAGTAAAATGTAAATTGAGTATTCAACATCTCGGGGCTTGTTGGGGGAGGGGGGGGGGGGGGGGGCAGAGTCTGCTTCTTCATTTTTCAATTTGGCCACAACCCCTGCTACAGCAGCACCCGGCCAAGCCTTCCCTCCCTACCCTTTGCCGCCTGCTCCCTCGTCTGCCGTTTGTTATAGCGGACAGATTAGGGTTTAGACAGCACAGCTGACGACGGTGGATGTGGCACAAAACGCAGAGCCCCATGTAAGCACAAATCGTAATCGCTATAATCGCTGCTTGATCCCACCGCTGCCACCAAATGACAATGAATGGGTTCAGTCATCACCCCATCCCCCTCCTATTAAACAGACACTACTGTGGTGTCTGTCCAATACTGGGGCTGTGGCGTCCACTGTCGATGACACAGATTCTTCAGTGTTAGACAACTAAAATACAGGATAGAGTCTGTATGTATCTGTATGTATCTGTATGTATCAATGAACTGACATACTGTTTGAAATCAAAAGGATACAGATGAGTCCAAAAAGCTGTTTATGACAGAACAATAGTCATGGATTTGAGATAAGTGACCTGTAGCATTAGCTGCACTGAATTGCTACATAATCAATGTTTACAATAATATCTTCAAGACATTTCGTCAAAACAGCCATAATATGGTGCGATGACACAACCAACAGGGACTGAGTTCTTCCTCAGGTCAGTTGCGTTTGAGGTATAAACGTGTCAAACAGATACAAACACTTTGAATTTACTTTCACTTATTCAGAGAAAACGAGTCCCGTTTGTGTCCCCCTTGCATGTCTGTTTGAGTGTACTAGCTGGGGGAAGAGCATCACAGTGCAACACTCAGGCTGACAAAGTATCTGTTATTAGTCTGTCTCCAGTGGCAATAAGGGAAAATGGTGTGTTATGTTCTTCAGAGGAGAGAGGAGCTACAAGTCTCATCTAACCTGGTCTGGAAAGGTCTGAAATGAGGTGTGGATGGTGTGGTAGGGTGAAAGAGACAGTAAGAAAGGAGAAAAGAGTACATAATACAAAAAGTAAGCACTTTTATAGTGAAGTGTGTATGGTTGCACATTTGTACAACAGTGTACAGTGCGCATTCAGAAATTATTCACACCCATTGAATTTGTCCACATTTTGTTGTGTTAAAGCCTGAATTTTAAAAGGATTACATTTAGATTATGTAACACAATAGCGCATAATGTGGAAGTGGAATTGTTTCAACATTTGTACAAATCAGTTAAAAAACTAAAAAAGCTGAAATTTCTTGAGTCAATAAGCATTGAACCCCTTTGTTATGGCAAGCCTAAATAACTTCAGGAGTAAAAATGCACTTGAAAAGTCACATAATAATGTATGGACTCACTCTGTGTGCAATAAGTGTTGAACATGATTTCTGCATGACTATCTCATCTCTGTACCCTACTCATACAATTATCTGTACGGTCCCCTCAGTTCAGCAGTGATTTTCAAACACAGATTCAACCACAAATACCTGGGAGCTTTTACAATGCCTCTCAGAGGAAGAAGGGCACCTATTGGTAGACATTGAATATCCCTTTGAGCATGATGAAGTTACACTTTGGATGGTGTATCAATACACCCAGTCACTACTAACTCAGTTGCCGAAGAGGAAGGAAAACGCTTTAAAAAAGTTTAATGGCTGTGATAGAAACTGAGGATGGATCAAAACATGCATTGTGTTTGTAACAAGGCACTAAATTAATACCGCAAACAATTTGGCAAAAAAGCGGTATGTTTGGGGCAAATCCAACAAAACATTTCAAATTATTATTATTTTTTTAAAAGGAGAGCCTGCCTGGATCTTTAATTTAAAAGACCCTTGTTCCCGTCGGTCTCAACGTAGAATTTATCTGAAGCCATTCTTGTGATTTTTCTATTAATTGTAAATGTTTGTAGGCCTATGTAGCCTAATTGTATCTATTTCAGTTTTTTATATGTTCTATTTACATCTGTAAATTAACCAACACTATCACACCACAGCCAGCCATGATTACAGATACTTGTGTGTGTCCTTTGACACTATATAAACTAGTGACACGCAGTGTTTACCATTATACCCTGATGAAGACAGCTTGTCTGTCAAAACGTTGGTTATTATGTTATTAAATTAGTGCATCTGAGCTCCTAGAGTGCGAAGCTTTCCTTTTCTTTTTCAAGTGTTCTTCTCTGCTAGCCGCACATCGCCTAAACAGGTGTGCGTTTCTTTCCCCTCCAATCAATTGAATTGACCACAGGTGGACTCCAATCAAGTTGTAGAAACATCTCAAGGATGATCAATGGAAACAGGATGTACCTGAGCTCAGTTTCGAGTCTCATAACAAAGGGTCTGAATACTTACGTAAATAAGCTATTTCCGTTTTTTATTTCTACATTTCTAAAAACCTGTTTTTGCTTTGTCATGATGGGGTATTGTGTGTAGATTGATGAGGAAAAACTATTTAATCATTTTTAGAATTCAGGCTGTAACAATAAAATGTGGAATAAGTCAAGGGGTATGACTACTTTCTGAAGGCACTGTAGATAGTGAGAGAGAAGTAGGAGAGATAAATGGGAAGGGAGAGGGAGGGAGGGAGGGAGTGAGAGAGGGAATAAAAAAGAGAGAACACCAAGAAAAAAGGAAAGGGAGCGAACAAGAGTGACGGACAGGTCAATATCCTTGTCCCTCTGTAGGGACCCATTACGCTTTAGTGATGGTCCTCCTGTCCACAGTAGACTTCATTCATTGTCTATCCCAGCTGCATGCCACAGCATCAATCTTTTTCATTCAGCCTGTCTCCCAGCCTGGCACAAAAACCCTTTAAAAACTGCATGACCATTTAAAAAAAAAAAGTTAGAATAATAATAACAATTCAAGAAGAGGCAAATGAGTCTTCTCTTTCTTTTATCCCCACACTACAACAAAATGTCTTTAAGCAGTGACAAGAGGTTTTTAAAACGAGAGTCAAGGACGTCGTAGAGAACCATGGTACACGTGTACTGTGTGTGTGTGTGTGTGTGTGTCAATTGGGTATGCCCTTTGACCCCTTTCACTCAGTCCTCTTCGGAGTGCAAGTCATACCGTGTCTGCCATACAAAGAAAGGCATGATAACTTGCATCTTTCCGTGGACTAAAGTCCATTCCTTAAATTTGGCATTGAAACGGCATTAGTCTTGACAGGGATTTGGTTCAAAGTGCATATTATGAAGATGCCCACACGTACATGGAAAGCATCGGCAATGTTAAAGAGTTCTCGGGCACAATACACCAACCTACACAGACATGCATGCATGAACGCATAGAGTGAGCTAGTGTTTATGGACTGGCTTCCTCGCCACACACACACACACACACACACACAGCAAACATGATAAAGGATATATTATGGAAACACCGACTACATTTATCACACGAACCCAGAGTCTTCATCATACCACAGTTGGCGGACAGCACTTATTTTTTTATCCATTTGTCTTTTTCCGTCCTCCGACATCACAACCCAGGCTGAATGGAGATTTAAACAACGAAGCCGATAGATGGGAAAGGAATGTAAACAGTGCATACAAAGGAAGGCGTGTGGGAGGGGGATTAAATGCGCTGAAGGGGACCCCTATTTTAAACCACTCAAGCCCTGCAGTGTATTCAAGGTTCCGTCTACCAATCTCTTCAACAAATGGGTGACCCGCATGGAGCATCACGACAAGCCACCAAGACAATCAGAACGTAAAGGAGACGCAATAAGACACATATTGTGGCTTACGTCAACTCAAACGTTTAGAGAAGTGGATGGTCGGTTAACATTAGTGAAACATCCAAATAGTTTGAGAGGGGGCAAACTGTGTGGAAGTCTTTTGACAAAAGCACTCCGGGCGACAAACCTGATGCCCTTTCTATACTGCCACAGGATTAGCAAAAGTGGCTGCTCAATCACTACGACTAACTTGTAACGTATTTATAAGATATATTCTCTGGGACCTGAATGAATGGAGTTGTATTACCCATAGGGTTATGAGTTGTGGGGGAATTGTGGAAACATTGAAAGGGTCTTGATTGATTGAATCTGGGTCATTCCTTTTGATTTTAGAACGGAGGGGAGAGCATTTCTCCAAATATGAGCGGCTTGGGACTTTTTTTCCCTGACGAACATAATCCTACTCAGACATTGCGACAGATTAGCGGCTTTTTATATAGTGGGTTTTGACTGCTCACAATTCCCTCTCTCACATGTTGTATTTCTAAGATAAGCCCCTGTTCATCCTGTAGGAACAGCGAGTCAACAACGAATTAGGCACCAAACCACAGAATGGACTTCGACTGTCTCTCTTCTCCCTCCCTATTTAGGGACAATAACCCAGACTGCTGCAGAGCTTGTGGGTTATTGTATTTTAATACCATTTCATATCGAAGGGCCTATGGATGAACGAAACATATGGGTTTGAGTACTACGGCTTTGTCCCTCTAGCACCGTGGCAGAAGTCCAAGACACTGTAAGCTCAGTCCGTCATAAACATATGCATTTCCTGGTACACTGATACGTGTTTTGAAGAATGGGCGCTTTCTCAGGCCGGATGACTGAAACCACATTCCCGGAATGTAAGGCTGGGTCGGGACAGTTTACAGGTCCCGATGATTGATGAGACAAATATAGCCAAGCGCTTCAAACATTCCCCCTCTACGATTTATTCAACTTTTCTATACTTACTGACTGTGGTCAGAAAGAAGTGGCTTGGCCTACGTATGATTATTCTTTTGATATGAACTATTCATAAACATTCGCAAGGGGTCTCTCAAATGCTTAACATAAATCAACATTCAGCAAGTTCTTTATCCTTCACTAACCAGGGTTGATGAACCCATTAGGTACACATAGTACTAACCTGAACCACAACAAAAAAGGCCTAAGCTACAGGCTAAAACCCCTTGACTCTTACGGAAATGACTCAGGCTACAGATGAGAGATCTTACACAATGCACCACATGAGAAAACCGCCTTTGCAGCAGCTAATGGGGATCCATAATAAATACAACATAAATCTAACCTTGCTTGGCCCAGACACTGTTGGTGCAACACAAGACCTAGGATGAGGAGAGACGAGCCAAAGGTTATGGCCAGACCTCAGGGAACAAACTCTGCTACCATCACCTCAGCCTCCACGGAGTCACTACACACCGTACGCCTCATAGAAGTGGTGGAAGGTGGATGGCGGGTATGACAGTAGCGTGAGGGAATATTGCAACGCGAGGGTGTTTTGTAAGAGATATGAGTATAACACACCATAGTAAAAACATTAAGAGGATTCTTCGGATATTAAGAATACGGGAATCTAAAATGCAAAACGCAGCTGAAGAGGTCTGGGAATGTTGTTAAATAGAAAGAGATGTGTGGCATGACTCGCGGCAGAGGGGCCTAGTGGTTAGAGCGTTGGTACAGTAATCGAAAGGTTGCTAAATCTGCCTTTCTGCCCCTGAACAAGGTAGTTAACCCACTGTTCCTAGGCCGTCATTGTAAATTAACATTTGTTCTTAACTGACTTGCCTAATTAAATAAAGGTTAAATAGAATAAAATACTAAAAAGAGAGTAGGTTCGCACACAAAAACAGACTCCAATATATTCCTTTTGCCATTTTTAATGTAATGTTTTTCTTGCAGCAGCAGGGGGAAAAATCTTGGCACGGAATATTTCGTCAAAGCCTTCATCGCAATGTGTATTACATGCCTTAAGCCCGCCATCCTTGCTACTACAAAATCTACTAGCTACTTGCTTTGATAATGGTATTGAAGCTACTAGTCTCATTCCACATCCGCCACAACTACTATAACTAACAATCCTACTTCAAGTAGTGCCTTAAAGAGAGCATCATCTTTCCTTCTAAAAATAGAATGAATCGCTCAATCCCATGACTATTGCCGACTGTGTTCAGAGTTCTTATTCTCACAGTTCTTATTCTTTTAGATCTTCCAAAAAATGAACTCTTTCAAAAAAAAAAAAAAATGGAATTAGGTCTTTGATGTAGCCAAAGCTCGCTGGAAATTTATATTTGTGCCATTTTTTTGCTTATCACGCCCCTGTATCTATACTCTAGACGTGATTATTTTACAGCTCAGATTTGAAGTTGCAGCATCCTCCTTTGATCATGACCCTTATCTTTTGAATAACTGCTATGGAGATATGAAATGAGGAAACTTCTTGGGTACCATCCAACCCTTCATAAATATGCTGTTTTACTTGACTCTTTCTCTGAAAAGCAGAAAAGGAAGAGAGAGACCCGGATATGAAAAAAAATCAGGATATATTGCTTTTTTAATCTCTAATAAAATTTGCATTATTGCATTGCTAATATTGGTTTAAAGAGTGTTTTGCACAGCATTTCTCAATCAGACCCATCCAGATAATTTGCAGTTGAACATAGCCCAGTCGACAAACTCCAAATCTCATCCATAATGCATGACTCCCAGTTCCCCAGTTCTTACCATTCTAGTTTCACCCTCGCACTGAACCACTACTGTTGACTCAAATCATCGGTACCATTTAAATTCTAATTAAAACAATCATTACCATATTTCCACAGACGTTTGGATGTTGCTCCATCCTTGGACATAATAAAAAAAAAAATATATCTAGGAACATAGAGTCCTATGCAAATCATGCTGTCATACAGTCAGACACCGGCTAACTTAATAAGATTATATAATGTACACGGGTACGTGCAATAGACTATATGCTCATTAAAATGACTGGTGCCACCGCACACTAGTCTATTATTTTTTATTTTATTTTTTTAAACTTTTTTTTACATTTCCTGCTTCTACTCTTCCCTTCTTTCTCCATATACGATTGAGAGACAGTCAATCAAAACCAAAGCAACCGGGGACAACTCCTTGGGGCGCACGTCTAAATATCCCGCCCAATAGTCGCCGAGGGAATTCTCCCACCCCTGCGCTTTCGCTCAACGCACTGCGACAACTGCCGAGATTTATTGTCCAATTCCCCTCGCGCGGCCCGTTTCCCTGAATTCTGATAGGTGATGAATGTGTCAATCTCTTGTTGGGAGGTTGTCAATCTCTTTAGGTCTGTCGGTTAGAGACCAAACAGACACTTTTGGGCCTGAGTCATTACTCCTAATAGATTCAAATGAGGTATGTTGGTGAACCTGGGAAGTGATGACTGACCCATTTTGCATTGCATTCTCATCCCCTAAACCTGGGAGGGAAATGTTGAATACTAAGAGAATGACAAACTGTATTGCAAAATATGAGTAAACAAGGTGAGTAGGATAGAGTGGATTTTTTTCTTCTGTACGTTTCAGGACTTTCTACACTTCCAGTGGAAAATAGAGTAGGAGATCTTGAGCCTCTGCGTCCAAGAATACCTCTCTAATATCTCTGTCAATCTAACAAAACAGAGGCAGTCTTAATCTAAAATAGGAATTAGACCACCACACAAGCATTATACAAAGTCCATTAGAATGGAAGCAATAAGGAGGCACAGAAGGGGCTTTTTTGCATGACATAGACATACACATACAGGCGTGGAAACACACCCATGTCCCACAACCAAACAACCCAATTCATCACTTGCCTATACCAAAAAAGCTTTTTAACATATTTCGCGAAATGATGAGTCGCGGTGTACATATCCCATCCGATTTAATTAGATTTTAATCTCTTTGTGTGTATGTAACTGCTTTCGCCAACAAAAAGGTCTAGGGTGCGCTTTCGAGATGGGAGGATTGAAATACGCAATAACCTCTGAATGGATTTGTTTGGTGGGGGAGGTTATCCACCGGGGTCTGCTTCAAAGGATGATTTATGGTTTCCAGGATGAATTTTTCGATTCTTGCCAACAAATGATGCGGCTCCCCTCCTATCTTAGGTGGTGACGCTTGATTTATCTTCCAGGTAAAAGCCTGTAGGATTCATTCTAAGCCAGCAGCCCGAGTTAAAGTAAGCCCCAATCCGAGAGACACGGTAGAAAGTGCAGGATCGGGCCTTGTGTTTTTAGAGATCACGTGGATATTAGCATGTCAGCTTGTTGTGAATAATGATCATTTGGCATGTTAACATGTAAAGCGTAATTTGGCCGATTAGTTTTTTTAAAGTGAGTCTCTGTCCTAAAGTGTGGATGATTGACTTTTCCACATTTTGTTGTGTTACAGCCTGCATTTAAATTGAGATTGTTTGTCACTGGCCTACAAACAATACCCCATAATGTTAAAGTGGAATGATGTTTTTTTAAATGTTTACAAATGTATTAAAAATGAAAAGCTGAAATGTCTCGAGTCTTTGTTAAGACCTAAATAAGTTCAGGAGTAAATTTATGTACCCCACAGATTAGAGGTCGACCGACATGGCCGATTAATTAGGGACGATTTCAAGTTATCATAACAATCAGTAATCGTAATTTTTGGATGCCGATTATGGCAGATTACATTACACTCCACGAGGAGACTGCGTGGCAGGCTGACCACTTGTTACGCGAGTGCCGCGTCAAAAGGACCTTGTGGCTGCAATGAGCCAAGGTAAGTTGCTAGCTAGCATTAAATTTATCTTATAAAAAACAATCAATCTTAACATAATCACGAGTTAACTACACATGGTTGATGATATTACTAGTTTATCTAGCTTGTCCTGCTTTGCATATAATCAATGTGGTGCATGTTAATTTATCATCGAATCACAGCCTACTTCGCCAAACGGGTGATGATTTAACAAGCGCATTCGCAAAAAAAGCACTGTCGTTACACCAATGTGTACCTAACCATCAATGCCTTTCTTAAAATCAATACACAGAAGTATATTTTTTTAATCCTGCATATTTAGTTAATATTGCCTGCTAACATGAATTTCATTTAACTAGGGAAATTGTGTCACTTCTCTTGCGTTCTGTGCAACCAGAGTCAGGGTATATGCAGCAGTTTGGGCCGCCAGACTCGTTGCGAACTGTGTGAAGACCATTTCTTACTAACAAAGACCATAATTAATTTGCCAGAATTTTACATAATTATGACATAACATTGAAGGTTGTGCAATGTAATAGCAATATATAGAGATGCCACCTGTTCGATAAAATACAGCATTTTCCCTATTTCACTGAAAGAATAAACATTTTGTTTTTGAAATGATAGTTTCCGGATTTTAACATATTAATGATCCAAGGCTCGTGTTTATTATATTATAATTAAGTCTATGATTTGATATTTGATAGAGCAGTCTGACTGAGCGGTGGAAGGCAGCAGCAGGTTCGTAAGCATTCATTCAAACAGCACTTTCCTGTGTTTGCCAGCAGCTCTTCGCTGTGCTTCAAGCATTGCGCTGTTTAAGACTTCAAGCCTATCAACTCCCGAGATTAGATTGGCAATACTATAGTGCCCATAAGAACATCCAATAGTCAAAGGTATATGAATTACAAATGGTATAGAGAGAAATAGTCCTATAATAACTACAACATAAAACTTCTTAACTGGGAATATTGAAGACTCAAGTTAAAAGCAGCCACCAGCTTTCATATGTTCTCATGTTCTGAGCAAGGAACTTAAACGTTAGCTTTTTTACATGGCACATATTTTACTTTCACTTTCTTCTCCAACACTGTGTTTTTGGACTATTTAAACCAAATTGAACATGTTTCATTATTTATTTGAGACTAAATTTATTTTAGTTATGTATTATATTAAGTTAAAATAAAAGTGTTCATTCAGTATTGTTGTAATTGTCATCGTTACAAATACATGTATTTTTAAAAAAGGTATAAAAAATAAACAAAACAAAAATCGGCCGATTAATCAGTATCGGCTTTTTTTGGTCCTCCAATAATTGGTATCAGTATCGGCGTTGAAAAATCATAATCGGGCGACCTCTACCCCAGATACAATTATCTTTAGTGAATTTCAAACACAGATTCAACCACAAAGACCAGGGAGGTTTTACAATGCCTCAAATAAGGGCACCTATTGGTAGATGGTAAAAAATAAATAAAAGCAGAATGAATGAATATCCCTTTGAGCATGGTGACGTTATTAATTACACTTTGGATGGTGTATCAATACACCCAGTCACTACAAAGATACAGGCACTCTTGCTAACTCAGTTGCCGGAGAGGAAGGATACCGCTCAGGGATTTCACCATGAGGCCAATGGTGACTTAAACAGTTACAAAGTTTAATGGCTGAGAAAACTGTGGATGGATCAACAACATTGTAGTTACTCCCCATTACTTTTTATTTATTTATTTCACCTTTATTTAACCAGGTAGGCAAGTTGAGAACAAGTTCTCATTTACAATTGCGACCTGGCCAAGATAAAGCAAAGCAGTTCGACACATACAACAACACAGAGTTACACATGGAGTAAAACAAACATACAGTCAATAATACAGTAGAAAAATAAGTCTATATACAATGTGAGCAAATGAGGTGAGATAAGGGAGGTAAAGGCAAAAAAAGGCCATGGTGGCGAAGTAAATACAATATAGCAAGTAAAACACTGGAATGGTAGATTTGACAGTAGATGAGTGTGCAAAGTAGAAATACTGGGGTGCAAAGGAGCAAAATAAATAAAATAAATAAATAACAGTAGGGGAAGGGGCAGTTGTTTGGGCTATTTATAGTTTGGGCTATTTATAGATGGGCTAGGTGCAGTGATCTGCTCTGACAGCTGGTGCTTAAAGCTAGTGAGGGAGATAAGTGTTTCCAGTTTCAGAGAATTTTGTAGTTCGTTCCAGTCAATGGCAGCAGAGAACTGGAAGGAGAGGAGGCCAAAGGAGGAATTGGCTTTGGGGGTGACCAGAGAGATATACCTGCTGGAACGCGTGCTACGGGTGGGTGCTGCTATGGTGACCAGCGAGCAGAGATAAGGTGGGAATTTACCTAGCAGGGTCTTGTAGATGACCTGGAGCCAGTGGGTTTGGTGACGAGTATGAAGCGAGGGCCAGCCAACGAGAGCGTACAGGTCGCAGTGGTGGGTAGTATATGGGCCTTTGGTGACAAAACGGACGGCACTGTGATAGACTGCATCCAATTTGTTGAGTAGGGTGTTGGAGACTATTTTGTAAATGACATCACCGAAGTCGAGGATCGGTAAGATGGTCAGTTTAACGAGGGTATGTTTGGCAACATGGGTGAAGGATGCTTTGTTGCGAAATAGGAAGCCAATTCTAGATTTAACTTTGGATTGGAGATGTTTGATGTGAGTCTGGAAGGAGAGTTTACAGTCTAACCAGACACCTAGGTATTTGTAGTTGTCCACATATTCTAAGTCAGAACCGTTCAGAGTAGTGACGCTGGACGGGCGGGCAGGTGCAGGCAGCGATCGGCTGAAGAGCATGCATTTAGTTTTACTTGTATTTAAAAGCAGTTGGAGGCCATGGAAGGAGAGTTGTATGGCATTGAAGCTCGTCTGGAGGGTTGTTAACACAGTGTCCAGAGAAGGGCCAGAAGTATACATAATGGTGTCGTCTGCGTAGAGGTGGATCAGAGACTCACCAGCAGCAAGAGCGACATCATTGATGTATACAGAGAAGAGAGTCGGCCCAAGAATTGAACCCTGTGGCACCCCCATAGAGACTGCCAGAGGCCCGGACAACAGGCCCTCTGATTTGACACACTGAACTCTGTCGGAGAGGTAGTTGGTGAACCAGGCGAGGCAATCAGTTGAGAAACCAAGGCTGTTGGTGATCTGTTTGTTAACTTGGCTTTCGAAGACCTTGGAAAGGCAGGGTAGGATAGATATAGGTCTGTAGCAGTTTGGGTCAAGAGTGTTCCCCCCTTTGAAGAGGGGGATGACCGCAGCTGCTTTCCAATCTTTGGGAATCTCAGACGACACGAAAGCGAGGTTGAACAGGCTAGTAATAGGGGTTGCAACAATTTCGGCAGAACATTTTAGAAAGAAAGGGTCCAGATTGTCTAGCCCAGCTGATTTGTGGAAGTCCAGATTTTGCAGCTCTTTCAGAACATCAGCTGACTGGATTTGGGAGAAGGAGAAATGGGGAAGGCTTGGGCGAGTTGCTGTGGGGAGTGTAGTGCTGTTGACCGGGGTAGGGGTAGCCAGGTGGAAAGCATGGCCAGCCGTAGAAAAATGCTTTTTGAAATTCTCAATTATAGTGGATTTATCGGTGGTGGCAGAGTTTCCTATCCTCAGTGCAGTGGGCAGCTGGGAGGAGGTTCTCTTATTCTCCATGGACTTTACAATGTACCAGAACTTTTTTGAGTTTGTGTTGCAGGAAGCAAATTTCTGCTTGAAAAAGCTAGCCTTGGCTTTTCTAACTGCCTGTGTATATTGGTTTCTAACTTCGCTGAAAAGTTGCATTTCACGGGGGCTGTCCGATGCTAATGCAGAACGCCACAGGATGTTTTTGTGTTGGTTAAGGGCAGTCACGTCTGGAGAGAACCAAGGGCTGTATCTGTTCCTGGTTCTACATTTCTTGAATGGGACATGCTTATTTAAGATGGTGAGGGAGGCATTTTTAAAGAATAACCAGGCATCCTTTACTGACGGGAAGAGGTCAATATCCTTCCAGGATACCCGGGCCAGGTCGATTACTAACCCAAATGACAAAGTGAAAAGGAAGCCTGTACATAATACAAATATTCCAAAACATGCACCTTGTTTGCAAAAAGGCACTAAAGTAATACTGCAAAAAATGTGTCAAAGCAATTCACTTTTTACCCTGTTTGGGGCAAATACAATACATCACATTACTGAGTACCCATCCCCATATTTTCAAGCATAGTGGTGGCTGCATCATGTTATGGGTATGCTTGTAATCATTAAGGACTGGGGAGATTTTCAGGATAAAAAATAAACGCAATGGAGCTAAGCAAAGGCAAAATCCTAGAAGAACATTATAATTGGGCAAGTATTGTACAATCCAGTTGTGCAAAGCTCTTAGAGACTTACCCAGAAGGATTCACAGCTGTAATCGCTGCCAAAGGTGAGTCTAACATGTATTGACTCAGGGGTGTGAATACTTATGTAAATGAGACATCTCTGTATTTCATTTTCAATACATTTGCAAAAAGAAATACATGTTTTCACCTAGTCATTATGGGGTATCGTGTGTAGATGCGTAACATATATATATATATATTGTTTAATACATTTTGAATTCAGGCTGTAATACAACACAAGTCAAGGGGTATGAATATTTTCTGAAGGCACAGTATGTCCACACACATACATGTTTTCAGTTTCCGCGCTTACAATCCATCATGGTGGGAACTCATTCTCATACACTCCATTGGCCATCTCTGGGGATGCTGATCTGCTGACCGACGTTAGCCCCTTGAACTAGGCCTGCTAAGATCCTTAACCTCCCTCAAGAGCTCCCAACCAGACTGCCATCCCTTGCCCAGATACCTAACGGTACCACTGTAGCTTCAGACGGAGACGAGAAGGGACAAGGAGAAGAGGGGGTAGAAAAATGCCATTGGCTTGGCTGGCTCTGCTTTTCAAAGCATCAAGTCCTGTTTGTTAAGCACAAAGAGCAATGACTGCACCCGTGAGGAGTCAGAAGGAGTGCTTAAAATGCTTATAGCGGCCACATGCACTGCATAGCAACAACAAAAAGATTATAATCCCTGTCTCCAGCAGGGCCGTCTTTCAGTGGCCGATAAGACATGGAAATCTGTGAAGGAATCCTGACAGAGGTTCGTCTGCATACCAAAGAGTGCACACACACACACACACTTCAAGCACTGGATTTTTTTATTTCCATTTGCCGTTACCATGGTAACCCCTAACCCCTCTTTTCTTCTCAAAGCCGACCAGAACGCAACACACTGCATTCCTCAGCTAAAGTCACCCAGAACGCATACACACTGCATTCCTCAGCTAAAGTCACCCAGAACGTATACACCCTGCATTCCTCAGCTAAAGTCACCCAGACCGCAACACCCTGCAGCATTCCTCAGCTAAAGTCACCAGGACCGCAACACCCTGCAGCATTCCTCAGCTACAGTCACCCAGACCGCAACACCCTGCAGCATTCCTCAGCTACTGTCACCCAGACCGCAACACCCTGCATTCCTCAGATAGTCACCCAGACCGCAACACCCTGCATTCCTCAGCTACAGTCACCCAGACCGCAACACCCTGCATTCCTCAGCTACAGTCACCCAAACCGCATTACACTGCATTCCTCAGCTACAGTCACCCAAACCGCATTACACTGCATTCCTCAGCTACAGTCACCCAGACCGCAACACCCTGCATTCCTCAGCTAGTCACCCAGACCGCAACACCCTGCATTCCTCAGCTACAGTCACCCAGACCGCAACACCCTGCATTCCTCAGCTAGTGTCACCCAGAACGCATACACACTGCATTCCTCAGCTAAAGTCACCCAGAACGTATACACCCTGCATTCCTCAGCTAAAGTCACCCAGACCGCAACACCCTGCAGCATTCCTCAGCTACAGTCACCCAGACCGCAACACCCTGCATTCCTCAGCTACAGTCACCCAGACCGCAACACCCTGCATTCCTCAGCTACAGTCACCCAGACCGCAACACCCTGCATTCCTCAGCTACAGTCACCCAGACCGCAACACCCTGCATTCCTCAGCTACAGTCACCCAGACCGCAACACCCTGCAGCATTCCTCAGCTACAGTCACCCAGACCGCAACACCCTGTAGCATTCCTCAGCTAAAGTCACCCAGACCGCAACACCCTGTAGCATTCTTCAGCTAAAGTCACCCAGACCGCAACACCCTGCAGCATTCCTCAGCTACAGTCACCCAGACCACAACACCCTGCAGCATTCCTCAGCTACAGTCACCCAGACCACAACACCCTGCAGCATTCCTCAGCTACAGTCACCCAGACCCCAACACCCTGCATTCCTCAGCTACAGTCACCCAGACCGCAACACCCTGCATTCCTCAGCTAGTCACCCAGACCGCAACACCCTGCATTCCTCAGCTAGTCACCCAGACCGCAACACCCTGCATTCCTCAGCTACAGTCACCCAAACCGCATTACACTGCATTCCTCAGCTACAGTCACCCAGACCACAACACCCTGCATTCCTCAGCTACAGTCACCCAGACCGCAACACCCTGCAGCATTCCTCAGCTACAGTCACCCAGACCGCAACACCCTGTAGCATTCCTCAGCTAAAGTCACCCAGACCGCAACACCCTGTAGCATTCCTCAGCTAAAGTCACCCAGACCGCAACACCCTGCAGCATTCCTCAGCTACAGTCACCCAGACCACAACACCCTGCAGCATTCCTCAGCTACAGTCACCCAGACCACAACACCCTGCAGCATTCCTCAGCTACAGTCACCCAGACCCCAACACCCTGCATTCCTCAGCTACAGTCACCCAGACCGCAACACCCTGCATTTCTCAGCTAGTCACCCAGACCGCAACACCCTGCATTCCTCAGCTAGTCACCCAGACCGCAACACCCTGCATTCCTCAGCTACAGTCACCCAGACCGCAACACCCTGCATTCCTCAGCTACAGTCACCCAGACCGCAACACCCTGCATTCCTCAGCTACAGTCACCCAGACCGCAACACCCTGCATTCCTCAGCTACAGTCACCCAGACCGCAACACCCTGCATTCCTCAGCTACAGTCACCCAGACCGCAACACTCTGCATTCCTCAGCTACAGTCACCCAGACCGCAACACCCTGCATTCCTCAGCTACAGTCACCCAGACCGCAACACCCTGCATTCCTCAGCTACAGTCACCCAGACCGCAACACCCTGCATTCCTCAGCTAGTCACCCAGACCGCAACACCCTGCATTCCTCAGCTACAGTCACCCAGACCGCAACACCCTGCATTCCTCAGCTACAGTCACCCAGACCACAACACCCTGCATTCCTCAGCTAGTCACCCAGACCGCAACACCCTGCATTCCTCAGCTACAGTCACCCAGACCGCAACACTCTGCATTCCTCAGCTACAGTCACCCAGAACGCAACACCCTGCATTCCTCAGCTACAGTCACCCAGACCGCAACACCCTGCAGCATTCCTCAGCTACAGTCACCCAGACCGCAACACCCTGTAGCATTCCTCAGCTAAAGTCACCCAGACCGCAACACCCTGTAGCATTCCTCAGCTAAAGTCACCCAGACCGCAACACCCTGCAGCATTCCTCAGCTACAGTCACCCAGACCACAACACCCTGCAGCATTCCTCAGCTACAGTCACCCAGACCACAACACCCTGCAGCATTCCTCAGCTACAGTCACCCAGACCCCAACACCCTGCATTCCTCAGCTACAGTCACCCAGACCGCAACACCCTGCATTTCTCAGCTAGTCACCCAGACCGCAACACCCTGCATTCCTCAGCTAGTCACCCAGACCGCAACACCCTGCATTCCTCAGCTACAGTCACCCAGACCGCAACACCCTGCATTCCTCAGCTACAGTCACCCAGACCGCAACACCCTGCATTCCTCAGCTACAGTCACCCAGACCGCAACACCCTGCATTCCTCAGCTACAGTCACCCAGACCGCAACACCCTGCATTCCTCAGCTACAGTCACCCAGACCGCAACACTCTGCATTCCTCAGCTACAGTCACCCAGACCGCAACACCCTGCATTCCTCAGCTACAGTCACCCAGACCGCAACACCCTGCATTCCTCAGCTACAGTCACCCAGACCGCAACACCCTGCATTCCTCAGCTAGTCACCCAGACCGCAACACCCTGCATTCCTCAGCTACAGTCACCCAGACCGCAACACCCTGCATTCCTCAGCTACAGTCACCCAGACCACAACACCCTGCATTCCTCAGCTAGTCACCCAGACCGCAACACCCTGCATTCCTCAGCTACAGTCACCCAGACCGCAACACTCTGCATTCCTCAGCTACAGTCACCCAGAACGCAACACCCTGCATTCCTCAGCTACAGTCACCCAGACCGCAACACCCTGCAGCATTCCTCAGCTACAGTCACCCAGACCGCAACACCCTGTAGCATTCCTCAGCTAAAGTCACCCAGACCGCAACACCCTGCATTCCTCAGCTAGTCACCCAGACCGCAACACCCTGCATTCCTCAGCTACAGTCACCCAGACCGCAACACCCTGCATTCCTCAGCTACAGTCACCCAGACCACAACACCCTGCATTCCTCAGCTAGTCACCCAGACCGCAACACCCTGCATTCCTCAGCTACAGTCACCCAGACCGCAACACTCTGCATTCCTCAGCTACAGTCACCCAGAACGCAACACCCTGCATTCCTCAGCTACAGTCACCCAGACCGCAACACCCTGCAGCATTCCTCAGCTACAGTCACCCAGACCGCAACACCCTGTAGCATTCCTCAGCTAAAGTCACCCAGACCGCAACACCCTGTAGCATTCCTCAGCTAAAGTCACCCAGACCGCAACACCCTGCAGCATTCCTCAGCTACAGTCACCCAGACCACAACACCCTGCAGCATTCCTCAGCTACAGTCACCCAGACCACAACACCCTGCAGCATTCCTCAGCTACAGTCACCCAGACCCCAACACCCTGCATTCCTCAGCTACAGTCACCCAGACCGCAACACCCTGCATTTCTCAGCTAGTCACCCAGACCGCAACACCCTGCATTCCTCAGCTAGTCACCCAGACCGCAACACCCTGCATTCCTCAGCTACAGTCACCCAGACCGCAACACCCTGCATTCCTCAGCTACAGTCACCCAGACCGCAACACCCTGCATTCCTCAGCTACAGTCACCCAGACCGCAACACCCTGCATTCCTCAGCTACAGTCACCCAGACCGCAACACCCTGCATTCCTCAGCTACAGTCACCCAGACCGCAACACTCTGCATTCCTCAGCTACAGTCACCCAGACCGCAACACCCTGCATTCCTCAGCTACAGTCACCCAGACCGCAACACCCTGCATTCCTCAGCTACAGTCACCCAGACCGCAACACCCTGCATTCCTCAGCTAGTCACCCAGACCGCAACACCCTGCATTCCTCAGCTACAGTCACCCAGACCGCAACACCCTGCATTCCTCAGCTACAGTCACCCAGACCACAACACCCTGCATTCCTCAGCTAGTCACCCAGACCGCAACACCCTGCATTCCTCAGCTACAGTCACCCAGACCGCAACACTCTGCATTCCTCAGCTACAGTCACCCAGAACGCAACACCCTGCATTCCTCAGCTACAGTCACCCAGACCGCAACACCCTGCAGCATTCCTCAGCTACAGTCACCCAGACCGCAACACCCTGTAGCATTCCTCAGCTAAAGTCACCCAGACCGCAACACCCTGTAGCATTCCTCAGCTAAAGTCACCCAGACCGCAACACCCTGCAGCATTCCTCAGCTACAGTCACCCAGACCACAACACCCTGCAGCATTCCTCAGCTACAGTCACCCAGACCACAACACCCTGCAGCATTCCTCAGCTACAGTCACCCAGACCCCAACACCCTGCATTCCTCAGCTACAGTCACCCAGACCGCAACACCCTGCATTCCTCAGCTAGTCACCCAGACCGCAACACCCTGCATTCCTCAGCTAGTCACCCAGACCGCAACACCCTGCATTCCTCAGCTACAGTCACCCAGACCGCAACACCCTGCATTCCTCAGCTACAGTCACCCAGACCGCAACACCCTGCATTCCTCAGCTACAGTCACCCAGACCGCAACACCCTGCATTCCTCAGCTACAGTCACCCAGACCGCAACACCCTGCAGCATTCCTCAGCTACAGTCACCCAGACCGCAACACCCTGCATTCCTCAGCTAGTCACCCAGACCGCAACACCCTGCATTCCTCAGCTAGTCACCCAGACCGCAACACCCTGCATTCCTCAGCTACAGTCACCCAAACCGCATTACACTGTATTCCTCAGCTACAGTCACCCAGACCGCAACACCCTGCATTCCTCAGCTACAGTCACCCAGACCGCAACACCCTGCAGCATTCCTCAGCTACAGTCACCCAGACCGCAACACCCTGCATTCCTCAGCTAGTCACCCAGACCGCAACACCCTGCATTCCTCAGCTACAGTCACCCAGACCGCAACACCCTGCATTCCTCAGCTACAGTCACCCAGACCGCAACACTCTGCATTCCTCAGCTACAGTCACCCAGACCGCAACACCCTGCATTCCTCAGCTACAGTCACCCAGACCGCAACACCCTGCAGTCCTCAGCTACAGTCACCCAGACCGCAACACCCTGCATTCCTCAGCTACAGTCACCCAGACCACAACACCCTGCATTCCTCAGCTAGTCACCCAGACCGCAACACCCTGCATTCCTCAGCTACAGTCACCCAGACCGCAACACTCTGCATTCCTCAGCTACAGTCACCCAGACCGCAACACCCTGCATTCCTCAGCTACAGTCACCCAGACCGCAACACCCTGCAGCATTCCTCAGCTACAGTCACCCAGACCGCAACACCCTGTAGCATTCCTCAGCTACAGCCACCCTTTGCTTCTAGTGGTCTTTAATTGCTAATTTCCTACTCCAACAAAGGGAGAAAGAGGGATGGCCGCACCACACAGACTAACAACCCTCCCTGTCTGCTCAGCTAGTGCGCCACTGCAGTGTCTCTCAACAAACAATATCTCCGTGACCACTCACAACCCTTGAAAAACACAAATGAGAAGGTGAGCAGTGACTGTATATGTAGACATCTAGCCACTCCAAAATAACTTTTTTTCCCCAAGTGCAACACTCTTGATAATACAAAACGTGAATAGGGAAGGTCATGCGGGGGGCCTTCCAACGATCTGTTAATGCAGAAGGGGGCCCTTGTCTTGCCATATCGATGGCTGACCCCTGATGAAAGACGTGGTGAAGGCCGGCCTACGAAACAATTAAATCTTCTGCATTGGCAGATCGATGAACGCCCCCCGCGTGACCTTCCCTATTCACGTCTCAATAATGAAAGACGGAGAGGGGGATATAAGTAACCATCCAATTCAATAGTGGGGTCAGCCATCGATACAGGCCCTCTTCCACTGCTTCACGCATTGACATGCAAAAAATTAGCACAGGTCTTAAGGAACTGTCTGGCTGGATTCATGGGTGGGATTAAAAGCTCTGGGCCGGACTGAGCTCTCCTGTCTCCTCCATCCAAGTCAATACACCCAAGGGCCCTCGGCTCAGCACGGCACAACTTTGGTGTGAGAGGAAAGTAATTTACTGACAGTGAAGGTCTTAATTCACCAGGATGACACACTTATTCCTCGGACATTGGGGAGGCCGAGTGTCGGAAATAAAAGTGTGGACGTGAAGCGCTCATCTCGACCGAAATCTTTGGTAAAGACACAATGAAACTGACAATGATATAAACTGCCAAATATCACGCTCATTCACCTTTTGAGAAATGTATGGTGTTTACCCATCGAACGAAATGGAAAGAGCAGGGGGTCTCCAACATCCTGTTCTGGAGAGATACTGCTTTTGTTCAACCCCAACAACAACACACTCGTTTCCAATAATCAACTATGGTCTTCAGTCTGCACCTTGATTATTCGAATCAGGTGTGTTTTTGATGGGCTGAAGCAAAAGCCCGGACAGTCAGATGTAGAGGAGTTAGATATCACCTCTCCTCGGGGACCCCCAGACGTTTCAACATTTTGATGTTGCCCTGAACTAGCTTACCTTATTCACCTAGTCAGGGGCTTGATGATTAGTTGACAAGTTGAATCAGGTGTGCTACCTCTCCTTGGTGACCCCCAGCCGTTCCATATATTTAATCTATTCCAGAGCTAGGTGTGCTAGCTCTGGAATAGATTAAATATATGGAACGGCTGGGGGTCACCAAGGAGATGTTTGAGAACCACTGCTTTAGACAATGTATAATTTCTCTCTCTGTGACATCACCGGCCTCTATTACTCAGTCTCCCCTTACTTTCAAAATATAATCTATATATCTTAGAGGAAAAACTAGACCAATATGATGTTGTTTTTTTTAGATGATATTTCCTTGACAAACTGTGATTGAGTAGAGGTGACTGATGGAGGCAGAGAGGTTTGTGCGAGTGTGTGTGTGTGTGTGTGCGCGCGTGCATCTGTCTGTACGCAGGGAGAGGTGACAGAATGTTCCTTGTATCAATTTGTTGAGCGCAGCTGAGCCATTTCACTGTCTTAACTTTCCCCATTCCAACAGGTCTCCTGAGATAATGCACAATGGCAGGAGGGGGGGGGGACAAAATCCTCCAAAAAACAACTATGGGGTGTGTGTTGGTCTTTTTGTCTCGGCGCTAGTTGGATGTGCATGCAGATCGTTGTCAGATGTGCCTAACTACAGGGCAAACCACGAGAGCAGTGCAATAACAGTGTACATTTGCTGCTCGAGTCATAATAACGTCAAATTAATAAGATAGCAGAAGTGATGGGGAAGCAACTCTGAAAATAGAGCTACCAATTACTTCACACTGGAAGAAATTAAGGTACACTAATGCTACTCTAAAGAAACATATAGTTTACTTAACTAAAGTTACTTTGAAAAAGTAGTTCACTACATTCAAGCAATTTTTTTTTTTTTTTAAGTATCAAATGCAAATCTGAAACGTCATACACTACGAATTGTAAGAACATATCACTTTGGTGTTTGATTTTGTATTTTATTTAACAGAATGTGTAATTTAGCCTATTAAACACACAATTTCATGTGATAATTAGACAGGTCTGACACCAAAAAGAAAGGAAATTGCCTACATCACCCATATTCTATTTTTGCAAAACAAGTTGTGTGTAGTTCCAGTAGTTAGTTATACCACTACGTGGGGGGGAAAAAGTATTAACTAATGAAAGCACTACCAAGATTTCAATTTAGTTCAACTACCACCAAGCTACTGCAAAATGTAGTTTAATTACTATACTCAACGAAAATATGCACAAAAAAACTTATCTCTCTCATATTTTTTGCACAAATGTGTTCAGATCTGGAAAACTTCACCCCAGAGCAGTTGCTCCAGAAACCAATAAGCTTAAACTATAAACTCTATTGTGTGTGTGTGTGTGTGTGTGTTGCTTGTGTTACAATAGCATTGTTAGGTCTGTTGAATTTGAAATGGACAAAAAAAGAAGCTATTACATGTAGTTCAACTATACTGAACAACCGTTGTGTTTGGGAGAGTCTCTTCTTGCCATAGAGGGGTCATAATAGTTTGTACCTAAACCGTTCGGCTGCTACAGATGATTTTGTGAGAAGATGTCTCATGGTCTGACAAACACCGCTCTAGCTCTGTCACCTTTCGCCGCAGATGCTGAAGTGTTACATAGGCGGATGTGGTGGATTGAGACGCATCCAATGCACAGATAGATCTCTTGCTTAAACTGACAGATTTAATAAAATGGGGATTTTTTTATTATGCTAATTCGATTTCAGTGGGGGCGCGGACGTTAGGGGGTTAAACAGCATGATCATTACGCAGGTGCATCTTGTGCTGGGGACAATAAAAGGCCACTAAAATGTGCAGTTCTGTCACACAACACAATAACACAGATGTCTCAAGTTGAGGGTACGGCGTGCAATTGGCATTCTGAATCCAGGAATGTCCACCAGAGCTGTTGCCAGATAATTAAATGTTAATTTATCTACCATAAGCTGCCTCCAACGTTGTTTTAGAGAATTTGGCAGCATGTCCAACCAGCCTCACAACTGCAGATCACGTGTAACAACGTTAGCCAAGGACTGCAACATCCGGCTTCTTTACCTGCGGGATTGTCTGAGACCAGCCACATGGACAGTTGATGAAACAGAGTATTACTGTCTGTAATAAAGCCCTTTTGTGGGATAAACACACCAAGACAGTTGTGAAGAGGGCACGACAACGCTTATTCCCCCTCCGGAGCCTAAAAACATTTCACATGGGTTCCCATATCCTCAAAAAGTTCTACAGCTGCACCATCGAGAGCATCTTGACTGGTTGCATCACCACCTGGTATGGCAACTGCTTGGCATCCGACCGTAAAGCGCTACAGGAGGGTACATCACTGGTGCCAAGCTTACTGCCATCCAGGACCTCTATACTAGGCGGTGTCAGAGGAAGGCACAAACAATTGTCAAAGACTCCAGTCACCCAAGTCGTAGACCGTTCTCTCTGCTACCACACGGCAAGCGGTACCGGAGTGCCAAGTCTAGGTCCAAAAGGCTCCTTAACAGCTTCTTCCCCGAAGCCATAAGACTGCTGAACAATTAATCAACTTGCCACCTGGACTATTCCCCCCCTTGTTTTTACACTGCTGCTACTCGCTGTTTATTAAGTATGCATAGTCACTTCACCCCTACCTACAAGTACAAATTACCTCAACTAACCTGTACCCCCGCACACTGACTCGGTACTGGTACCCCCTGAATATAGCCTCATTATCATGTGTTATATTATTTTTATTTTTTTGTTCTTTAGTTTATTTAGTAAATATTTTCTTAACTCTATTTTCTTTATGCCTCCCGAGTGGCGCAGTGGTCTAAAGCACCGCATTGCAGTGCTAGAGGCATCACTACAGACCCTGGTTCGTTCCCAGGCTGTGTCACAACCGGCTGTTATCGGGAGTCCCATAGGGCGGCGAACAATTGTCCCAGCGTCGTCCGGGTTAGGGGAGGGTTTGGCCATCATTGTAAATAAGAATGTGTTCTTAACTGACTTATTAAATAAAGGTTAAATAAAGAAACATTTATTAATTTAAAACTGCATTCTTGGTTAAGGGCTTGTAAGTAAGCATTTCACGCTAACTTTAAGCATTTTCACAACTGTTGTATTCGGCGCATGTGACAAATACATTTTGATTTGAAAACTCGTTCTGATTGGCTGGGCCTGGCACCCAAGTGGGTGGGCCTATGCCCTTCCAGGCTTACCCATGGTTGCACTCCTGCCCAGTCATGTGAAATCCATAGATTAAGGCCTAATGCATTTATTCAAATTGACTAATTTCCTTGTAACTGTAACTCAGTAAAATCATTGAAATTGTTGCATGTTGCTTTTATATTTTTTGAGTTTAACCTCAACACTGAGTAGCAAGAAGCTTTTCTTTTTGGGCCATTTCCTCATTTTAAATGATAGACGGTCAGGGAAATTCAACAGACCTAACACTGCTATTGTAACACAGGCAACAAGCTGTATCACAACCGGCCGTGATTGGGAGTCCCATAGGGCGGCACACAATTGGCCCAGCGTCGTCCAGGTTTGGCCGGTGTAGGCTGTCATTGTAAATAAGAATGTGTTCTTAACTGACTTGCCTAGTTAAATAAAGGTTCAATAAAAATGTATTTAAATAAACACAACAGAGCTATAGTCTAAGCTTATTGGTTTCTGGAGTGACTGCTCTGGGGTGAAGTTTTCCCTAGGTACAAATCTAGGATCAGCTTTCTCGCCAATGCTAAGACTTACAATTAGGGGAAAATGCTAAACTGACCCAAGATCAGCGTCTCGAGGCAAATTTACCCTACACCCGTTCCGTAGCCATGTGGTGTGGAAAACAAGTTCTATAATGCCGCAACAGTGAGACCCATTCCTGATTATCCGCAGAGAGAGGAAGAAATTAAAACAGGGGTGTCGGGCAAGTTTAGATGCCTTTGGAGCATGGAAGCCAACACTGATCGGAGGAGCAAAGGTGCCAGAGTGAACTGCTGGATGTGTGGATGAGCCAAGCATTGCTCACTGCTGGGTTAAATCTCTGCAGAACCACCAGTTATCATCAATGCTAATAGTGCCCATGTTGCCAAAAGAAAGGCCCTTGTAATTGAAACGAACAATATCACAGTTGTATCTATGGACGCCATCACAGAAACAGACTAGAATGTTAGGTGTTATAATATCATGGCAGTGGTCCAGAAATCTGTTGACATCACAAGAGCAGCCCATACGGTCCGCGGGTGGTTCAATCCGGCCCGCGGGTGGTTTGAGTAAAAATACATTTAAAAAAAGCAAATTTTGACTACGAGGAAATATAATACATTTTAAGTGCCTATTATCACCAAGAAGAGCCAGTATCAAATGAGTAACAAAATGGGTGTCAAAATCCCCAGAACAGCTACCAAAATAGCCTGTGCTGCCACTGAAGGTGTGCACACAAAACTGCTACATGATGACACTGAGGCTCCTTCACATTTGATTTAATATTTGGGCCTCGTAACTAATTTAAACCCACCAGATGTTGTCCCTGCCGAGAGTCAACAGTAAACAACATTAGGAAACAGTGGACAGCGTCAATTCCGGCGACATCCCAAGGTGACAAGGACAAAAAACTGGATTGAGTGGCGACTCAATCTCTGGGGAAAAAGAGGAATAGGGTGCACCGGCAGGTCACAACCTCTTCTCGCTTTCTCTCCTTCTTGGCGATAACTTGTTTCCCCTCCTTTTGTGCTTAATCTTTTTCTCTCACTTTTTCCCCTCTGTTGCTCTTTACCTCTGCCTTGCTCCCTCCCTCTCTTCTACTCGTTACCCTCCCCTTCTTTCAGCTGGTTGCTATAGCGACATTAAAAGGCAGCATCAAAACAACACACAACAGCGAGACAAACGCGAGACATTTTTACCATTCTGAGAGGCGGCAATAAGCATATCCCCAACAAGGCTCTCATTTCTCACTGGCCGGTGCCACTGTCTGCTGCGGGGGACATTGACAGAATTTAGTGTCATGAATAACAATGTGACACTGAGGACAGAGCTTCCCCACTGTGCCATATTGACATTCTCACAGTCAGAAAATAACCTGGTATAATTAGCTTTCACAAGCAAGTATGGGCAGCATGAGAGGCCTGTCTCCAGACCAATATAAACTTTGAGGGAACACGCCACTGTATTTGTGTTCGGGTGAGGAAAAGAGAATGAGGAAAAGCATCTATTGGCGAGAGACTAAGCTTTTTGATAAACACACGTCAGGGTTGAGCTCCTGCAAAATTAATAACACTGGCTTAGGCTTGGGTGGTATACCGTATACCGAGGTATTTGGAAATCATCTTTGAAGTTGTAAATTTTTTTTTTTATATACATTTGAATATTTAGTTTATAACACACCCGCAGTCAACTTGTGCAATACATTAGGAGATGAAGATCGCGTTCTTCATTTCACCTGTCACAATTTTTCATTATGAAGCTTACCGGTAGTCCCCAGTCACGTGGTGTTTGTTTACAAGCACACAGCGACAACAGACCGGAGCCTTGTGAGTCACTCACTGTTGTGCAGCGCGTGCCAGGTGATCTAGTTACAGTATGGAATTCACAACTAAATGTTGTGGCCAGCTTGATATATTAGAATTATTAACACTAGAATCGCTAAAGCAGTCATTTTGACTCCTCATGATTGTTATAATTTTTTTACACTGCCATTTTTTAAGTCACGCCCCACTTGACTTTTCCTAAATGAGTCTATGTAACGCATAGTCGGTGTCAGAATCTTAATATCACAAACAGAACTGGAGTTCTAGGAGTTTTAGGAGGGAATGGCTTTAAAAAAAAAAATATCCTGTTGCCCCTCCTTCTCCCGACAGGAAGACCTCTCCAAGCGTCACGTCTGAAGGAAACTTGGCACCATTCCTACGGTGAAGCATGGGTGGCAGCATCATGCTGTGGGGATGTCTTTCAGCGGCAGGGACAGGAAGACTAGTCAGGATCGAGGGAAAGATGAACGGAGCAAAGTACAGAAAGATCCTTGATGAAAACCTGCTCCAGAGCGCTCAGGACCTCAGACTGGGGTGAAGGTTCACCTTCCAACAGGACAACAACCCTAAGCACACAGCCAAGACAATGCAAGAGTGGCTTCGGGACAAGTCTCTGAATGTCCTTGAGTGGCCCAGCCAGAGCTCGGACTTGAATCCGATCGAACATCTCTTGAGAGACCTGAAAATAACTGTGCAGCAATGCTCCCCATCCAACCTAAAAGAGTTTGAGAGGATCTGCAGAGATGAATGGATCTGCAGAGATGAATGGTAGAAACTCCCCAAATACAGGTGTGCCAAGCTTGAAGCGTCATACCCAAGAAGACTCTAGGCTTAAATCGCTGCCAAAGGTGCTTCAACAAAGTACTGATTAGAGGGTCTGAATACTTTTAAATTAGAAAACATTTCTGAAAAACAGTTTTTGCTTTGTCATTATGTGGTAGTGTGTGTAGGTCGATTAGGAGAAAGAAAAAAACTATTTTAGAATACATCTGTAACCTAACAAAATGTGGAAAAAGCTAAGGGGGCTGTAAACTTTCCGAAGGCACTGTATGTCAAAGTGTGTCAAGCATCTGAAAGTTACGAAAACTGTGTCAACTGTTAAGACAAGGGGATAACAGCTTATTGAAATTCAACTGATGCACACAAGCACGAGCTGACAATAACTGACTGTTTTTGGCTGCTGTCATATGGACACATTCATTTTAATGTCATTAGTGCTTTTGTGATGAGTTTCACTATTTATCAAGGCCACTTGGCGCTTTTAATGATGTTTAGGCTATTGATGTCATTTAACCGTGCGTCTTGACTCTGCATTTTGGTGGTTGTGGTATTATAATTTTGTCGTTATAAAAAATTTGATTTTGCCATCTTCCAAACATATGCTTTCTGTGAATTGCACTCAATGAATAAAATGTATTAAACAAGAAATATATACACACACACACACACACACACACTGTTGAAGTCAGAAGTTTACATACACTTAGGTTGGAGTCATTAAAACTCGTTTTTCAACCACTGCACAAATTTCTTGTTAACAAACTATAGTTTTTGCAAGTCGGTTAGGACATCTACTTTGTGCATGACAAGTAATTTTTCCAACAATTGTTTACAGACAGATTATTTAACTTATAATTCACTGTTTCACAATTCCAGTGGGTCAGAAGTTTACATACACTAAGTTGACTGTGCCTTTGAACAGCTTGGAAAATTCCAGAAAATATGTCATGGCTTTAGAAGCTTCTGATCATTTGAGTCAATTGGAGATGTACCTGTTGATGTATTTCAAGGCCTACCTTCAAACTCAGTGCCTCTTTGCTTGACATTATGGGAAAATCTAAAAAAATCAGCCAAGACCTCAGAAAAAAAATTGTAGACCTCCACAAGTCTGGTTCATCCTTGGGAGCAATTTCCAAATGCCTGAAATATATATATATATATATACACACACACACAAGTACATACACATATATACATACATACACACATACAGTGGGGAGAACAAGTATTTTATACACTGACGATTTTGCAGGTTTTCCTACTTACAAAGCATGTAGAGGTCTGTAATTGTTATCATAGGTACACTTCAACTGTGAGAGACGGAATCTAAAACAAAAATCCAAAAATCACATTGTATGATTTTTAAGTAATTAATTTGCATTTTACGTATATATGAATTAAAAATCAGCTGTTTCCAGCTACAATAGTCATTCCAAAAGCTCCCAGCACTTGAATCACACATGATACAGTATTATCATCATTCTGAACATATTTTAGAACAGCTTTCTATACGTTTAGGGTTGTGGGGTACGAACTGATAGAATATTCAATGCCACATCTGCGCTCGATCAAAGTGAATTATGCAACTGTGGTATGAAACATTGATCATAAGGATTGTGTCATCAGTTTTCCAGATTAAAGATTAATAGTTGACATCCCATTCATCCCCTTCCATAGAATTCCATATTAAGCCTATAGATTGAGGAGCAGAAACCATCAGCGCAGAAGTTGTGACAGTTGCCAAAACAACTGAAACGTCACCCCATGTAATAATAATCAAACCCATTTGAAACTAGTTAGACAGCCTCAGAGACTTTTAAATGAATCCCATACTGTAAAAGCCACCAGAGGGCCCCTATACAAACTTGTCTTGAAAGCGTTACTTGGGGGAAAAACCCTGTTCTTGAAATCCGAGACAATTGTGCATGGATGACAGGACGGGCTACCAAAAAGAAACAGACGGAGCAGGTGAGGGGACTAGAGGTGAGCGAGGGATGCCTGGTAGAAACGGGTCCCCAGGGACTCGCTTTTTGCCTGAGAAAGGAAAACAGGGAGAGAAGGGGCATCCACGCCTCGACTGTGGAAGCAGGTGGCAACGCCGGCGGCAACTATTTTCCTTCCCCTGAGTGCCGTACCCATAGGAGTTGGCCGGCGGCCACCCATTCATGTCCAGCTTCGGCCCACGGAGGGAGGGGTGTGTGTGTGAGATTGAGAGAGTGAGAGAGCGAGAGAGAGAGAATATCCATAGTATGGAGTGGGAGACTATAATGTCAGAATTGAGCAACGACTAGACGCCATCCCAGACGAACAACTTGAGTCACCGTTTGAGGACCAGGGCACCTCGTGGGCCTCGGCTTCTACAAGATTAGCCCACACTCTCTCCCCATCGTCTGAGTACACAGTGCCGCCTGGCCAAGCCAGCTGACATATTCAAACAACCCACATACTTACTGCGCTCCGTGACAAATGCAGTAAATCCACAGCTGTAAAGACACTGGGAGAAAAGCAGAAAGAGCACCATCGCCTCGACAACTAGAAGGGCTAGCAGTGGCACAACAGAGAGAAATCGGACTTCAATTCTGACAAACAAACTCCAAGATGAGCTCCCGTTCTCATGAATGATTCAATATCACTGCACCACTTGGGCTAGCAGTGAGAGAGGAGTAGACAAGCTAAATAATCAGAAACTACACCATTTTCAAAGCTCATTTGAGCATAAATATTGACTTCCTCACAGATGAAAATGATGTCTTGTTTATTTGGAACTAATGGACATTCCAGAAACTTGAGATGTCCTCCTTTTCTTTCTCCGACAACGGCTGTTTTCTTTTCAGGACTAAAGTACGGCTAAGTGCGCTCCGCTACGGGTGAGGTAATTCCCAAGAAAATGAACTAGTTCAGCCCCTCTAACCTCCCTCCCTCCAAACCACCTCCCTCCCACATGTCTACCTAGTTCTCTATAGATTACGTGTAAGGAGTGGTAAAATATGGTACAAACAAGGAGAGGCTTTCATTACCCAGCTAATTTAGACTGGTTTAAAAATCACCCGGTTGTGGTGTAATGAAACGTGGAGCCTGGTCTGACACCTGGAGCCTGATTCATAGGGGCATAGTTTTTCAGGTGAATTCTACCATTCTACCGCTCGCTCATCAATTTCAATTAAATAGCCCTCAGCGCAAGTGATTAGTGCAGGAATTTACATCAGGGGAAAGTTATTTTTGGGGGCAGGGTTCAGGCAAGGGAGTAACAGAGAATGTAAAAGGACTGGTAATGATGCAGAGACAAGACATCAATCAGAAAAGCATGATGATGTTTTATCTCCGAGGCAAGGATGGATCAACGTAATGTTACCCAAAGGTCAAGCGAAGACGGCCGCCCACTCCTACATAAGACGACAGAGAAATTGCCCCCTTCGGCACTTTAGCTTTGAGTTGGAAGCGGCGAGCTGTAGTAGACATCAAATAGGTGTCTACTCCTGCCTGCCAATTAAGAGAAGAAGAGAACAAGAGGGAAGACGGAAGGGAAAAACAACAGAGGAATTTCTGAGCGAAGGAGGAAAACATCAGATGGTAGCGGAGTCTGCTTCCAGTGTGTCATTTGACCACCTACCCCCAATCTGAATTAGCTCTTTCTTTACTGTTCTGGGGCATCCAAGTGAAACCCAATCCCACAGCTGACAAATGGACTGAGCCCTCCTACTCCCGACCATTTACTTTCATTCCATTACGACACATGTTTAGCCAGTGACCGCACCGTGCAAGGCTATTCATCTGACATTCTATCACGTAAGGCCTGAGCTATGCCGGGGTTTCCTGAGGAGAACAGGTAACAGTTGAAAAGTTAATACCTCTCAAATTCATTTTTTCTTTTTTTACTTCAACTTGTGGGGGCATAAGGAAACCCAGAGGGCATCCGGAAAACAACTGCAAATGGCATCCGACACAGGGATTCTCAAACCGCCCGGCTGCTGGATTCAATCCTCTTTCTTTTTCTCCCTCAATCCTTTGAGAGTTATCAATCTGCTTTGCATAGAAAAACCTCCAAAAAACATTTTCCACTGCCAGCTTAGGCCCTTATTTTCTTAATCACCATTAAGTCTCGTTTGGTCTATGACCTGGTCTTGCCCGTAGGCTGGAAGGTTAGACTGCCAGGCTGAATTTACTGTACCCAATTGGCCAAATGGAAATGCAGCAGGTTTTTATCAAGCCGGATGGAGAGAATGGAGGCAGGTGGGGGTGAAAAACGAGAGGGGATAATGAATGTCGGGTGACTTCATCCATAGGGGAAGAAAAAATAAAAAAAATATTATTTTCCTTTTTTCTGTGAGAAGGCACCACATCAAAAAGAGAGTTAGATGAACTGGGAAGGCAAACATGCACAGATGGAAATTGGGCTTATATTCCTTAAGTAATCAGACTTCGGAATGAATTTTATTGCTTGCATGCTCTTTGTATTCCGAAGGGGATATGACCCTTTTACTTATTACTGGTTGTAGTCACAGAAAGCCTCCCTTGGCTCAATTTCATTATGTCACATTTGTTTTGGTATTCACCACACGCCATCATCTCATGCGGTGGTTGATGGAATCTATAATTGACAGGTGACCAACACAACCATGGATCCGAGGGGAATAGCTTGATTAATAGTTTGTCGACACTGCATGACCTGCAAGACATGTATGAGTAAGGACAGATTCGTCAGAGGCAAACTGCTCTGCCTTATAAACGTAATACAAATATTGCTGTTGGTCTTATACAGACCTCATACAGCACACAATGTCCTCAATAGACAACATGGACAAAATACAAACTCTGCAAACTGGAGGTTGGTGATTCCTTTCTGAAAATAACCCTGCGGGTGTGTGCGAGAACCACATGTAAGATCGTTTTAATTCAGAGATTAAATTCATGCATTAGCACATCTTAGCCGAATAATTGACTCTCAAGATTTCATTTATATGGGAAGTTCAACACCAAGCCAAACTACATACTGTGTATCAACCCAAAATCACGTATACGGTTGTATCCATGAGTCATAATCTATTTAAAATGCAAACATACCAATGATCTACTACCAACCAAACAGTGCACTGCAACGCATGAACTGGGACACCTTCCTTTAAAAACATGAGTTAGGGCGCTGCAAAACGCAAGGTGAGACTTTCCCTCAGAGAGAGCCAATGGATCTTAGACGAGACAGTATCCCGCTTCAGCTCGGCAAACTCCTGTTTCACCATGCTTCCTCATCTATTCCAAATCACCGAAACTCAAAACGGCCAAACTTTTATGAGAAAAAGATGAGAAGTATCAGAAGTGGTAATACGCGGGAGGATGAATACGTAATGGGATACAAGGCAGTTGGATGTAGAATCATTTGTGCCTGGCTGAACTCTCTAGCTCGTTGTTGGGGACAACTAGGGACTCTAAACACTCTGTGTAAGGACATTCCGCTTGGTTTGTGCTTAAGTGGTGTGTTCTTCCTCTCCTCAAAATATGACTAGCATTTAATGGATTCCACCACTGATGGTAACCACATAGACTATGAATACCCCTCAAACATGTATTAAGAGTAAATTGTACAGTCACATGCCATGTATTCCATTATAAGCATTGGCTGAAACAACGCAAAAATCATCAAGGAACCAACGCACAATGTGCATCAACATGTGACTTGAAAAACAGGAATGCCAAAACAAATGAATGCCGGATTATTATTTAATTTTTTTACATTTATTTGCCACCTGGTTGGCTATTTGCAGTGTTGTAATATACACTGAGTGTCTGCCTATCCAGCCGGTGAAATGTACGCATACGACAGTTAAGTCGAGGGATTTGGATGAGGAAGGGCATTGGAACTGAAAAGGGACCTTCAGCTAATATTCTCTCTTTTAAATAAATTATCTTATCAAATCCGTAAACCCTGAAGCAGGTCAAATACCAAGAATGACAGAAACTCGACCGGATGTTAAGATCAACGGTGAGGGAGTAGGATTTTTACTTCCTATGCTCTCTCTCTCCCCCTTTCTCGCTCTCTTATCTTTGATAGTTTGCTTTTACATTGAGGAACTTTAAGTAATAAGTATGTTTTGTTTGTTTCATACATTCTAGCCTGTATATGACAAAGTGAATGAAGGCAAAAAAATATTATGGTGTACTTGTAAAAGAAAATGAACTATTGACTGAAGATCTATAGCTTCAATCCCAAGTGGTATACAATGCAATACCCTTGACATTCAACCTGCTGGTAAATGACTGGGAACTAGTGTAAAATCAAAGCACACACACGAGTCACTTTTGCTACAAAAACATATTTTCCTTCAAATGTCATGTTTTTAGACTGTAATTATTTCAAATGTTCAGTGTTTGCCTCAACCGGGGAGCAGACACAACACTGCACTTAGCTGATGAAAGGCCAGACTCTTGAATGTGTAGAGAGAATCAGCAGACCCAATGCCTCGTAGACAGAGAGAAAGAGATGGGGGGGGAGAAAAAAAAAGTTCAGAGAAAAGGGGATAGAAATGGGGGTTGGGAGAGGAGTCTCCTTTTTGACCCTCTTCTCTTCCTATCAGGCGTTCCCTTAAGGTACCCGGAGAGGTCTGCAGAGATGCCGGGTGATATACGACTTTGATATTGCCGGTAATTACTAACCGTGAAGGCCACGACGCCTCAGGGAAAGAGAGGGAGAACACAAAAGACGACAGGCGCTGGGGCCGCTGATGAGAAAACGATGGAAGATGTTGTTCGATATCGTCGGTGCTCGTTTTTGAAGTACGGCGCGTCGCACGCGCGTTGGCGAGATCAAGCCCGATTGATATGATAGCACCGTGTTGTTGTAGAGGACGGGCGGAAGCACTTCTGAGGAATAATCTAGCTTCACTGCAGAGTTTATTGAGGAGAGATTTCAAGAGGCTCCAAAACAATAAACCGCATGTAGATAACTCCCAAACACTCAATATACAGAGTTAGTTGCCAGCTAAAATTCATTGGGAAGAGTAGGTGGGCTAAAGTATGGTAATTGCCGCCAATTACGCCCAGATGAGTCCTGGTGGCATATGTTTGAATTACAATATCATTAGCCACCTTCCAGTCGCAACCCGGCCCCACACACAGGTGACACGTCTTTGAGTGGCTGTGATTTTCCAGACACGTAATGGCCGCTGCATGCGAGAGCATCAGTAATGACTCAGAGCCATTCATCCTGTCGGGGGCATGTTGGGAAGACAGCCTTCATTTTGAGATGCATTACGGCACTCACCGGCTCGCTATCACTCAGGCAGGCGATATTAGAACTCGCTTAAAAGACTAATGGAACCAAACACCTAGCTGGAGGAGCCTCTGTATGCTGATAAGCAAACATTTCTGCTTTTTTTGTGTGGTGGGGGGGGGGGGTCATTCCATTCTTCTGAATATCAAATGGGGCCCTTTTTTAATAGTTAGGGGGAGGGGAAGGAAAAGGAAGTTGCACTGACCAAATGTGTACTGACTGATAGCAGGCTTGGTGACATGGATGGGTATTTTCCTCGTGATGGATGTTAGCCTGTAGCTTAGTCTGACAGAGTGATACCCACCCAGACCATGCCAGCAGGAAAGACAGGTGGCTCATGGGCTGGCAAAAAATGTAAGAAAATCCCAAAGGAGGAACATTCCACTAAGGGGGAGGGGTAGTCTCTACAGGGTAGGATATCAAATATCAGGGAAGTGTGCCTCAGTCCCAATGCCAATGCCCATTCTGTTTGGAGGACATTCTGTACGAAGCCAATAGCCAACAACATGAAAGTAACCAACATACTTTTCATTCAAACCCCTTAAGATAGACATGAAAACAATCACTGCTGTTTTCTATTTGTTATAACATCTAAGCTTAGTCTAAACACTAAGCTAAATGTACTTACTGTTATGCAATACTTAGATAATCTGATCAAAGGCAGTCAATTGTAATCATGAAAAAGCTCAAAGAAAAATGACAAATGCTCAGAAGCATGTCAAAGTCGGCATCGGTGTGCTGAACAGTCCACTCTTCTTCTGTGTGTATTTGTCACATTATCCTGTCAGCGACATCAGACAAATCCACCAAACAAAACGCCGAGCGAGCAGTTTTGGGGCCCATTTTTCATCTCGTGTCGACCTCTGCACTATCTGTCGTCTTTGAAGCGACAGTTTTCTGAATTGTTGTTTGTTTTGATTCTATTCCTGTTTTTGTCTTCTAATGAGCTTAGTTACCGGGTTCCTAGCAATAGCTGTACCAGCTCTGTTGCAGCCGGGGGCATCGCGTGAACGTCGCACTTTCCTACGCGCTAACTAACCCCTAGTGCATCCCTATTCACATGCTAATGTGTTAGCCGTGTTGCCAATGCTACAAATATCTCAGGACTCCCCCCCCTGCTCCCTGAGCCCCCCTTACCACCCACAACCGTCATCCCCTTGCCAACTTTGCCCCCAAACACAATAAGAGCTCGCTCTGAATCTCTGAATCTGCTTTCACTCGCAGTTTATCTTTTGTGAGTTGCCCCCGCTAGCTCTGTGATGCTAAAGAGAAAAGTGCAGTTCCCTAGCGCTGGTCTTTTTTGTTGTTGTTTCGTTTCTTCCTCATCTCCAGTTCGATTCATTCCGGCAGGGATTACTCTTCTGAGTGGGTGGTGCAGGAGGGAGAACGAGGGAGATACTATGGGCCGGATCAATTATCTGACAGTGGTGTTAAGACCTACCTTTTTATCCATACTTCTCACACTAGTGCGTATCTCACCTTTGTCATGCCATACACAAAGTGGTGGGAGAGGCAGTTAGATAATGTGCAGAACGTCATTAGTATTCTCAAAAGGGTAGCACATGGAACACTGGGTTTGGAAAACGGGGACGTGTCAACACTGAAAAGCAATTTAGATAAACCTTATCTCGTTGGAGTGCTCGTAACTTATTCACGACAACATGAGCGCGACAACAGCTACAAATCCTGGTGCATGTCTGCAGCTTTTAAAGAGGGCTTGAACCAAGTCATGCTGTGTATCTATGGAAAATGGTTTTACAGACAACCATTCCTAGTACTTAGTAACCCAACACTGTGTATAATGATAGTCATAGCAAATTCCCAAAAATAACAATGACTGTGCTTACTTTTCTTAAATAGAGCCCATTAGCTGCATGTATGCTCAAAGCCTGTATGATGTGAACATTTACATAATGTAAATCATCAAATTATGTGTATATTCTCTTATATCACTGTCAAAGTGCTGTATACTCTCTGTCTGCACTGACAAATCAGCCTCCGTTTCCTGATTTCCCCACAACGTAGCCATAACTCTACACAAAGTGCTTAGGTCTGGCAGGGGAGCTCACCGAGGTCATATTTATTTAGACAAATAAGATTTAAAGTATTCAAATTATTTCAAATGAACATTGATTTCCATCACAGGCAAAATGTATAGGTGGTATGAATTTACACCCAAGACAGGGATTTATTGCGTTCGATCTGAGAATTTTCTAGACTCCTTGGAATTCTTAACGTATTCCACTGAGAACACAAGGATCGATTCACCGCCGGACAGCAAACCAAAAGAGTGTTTCATATTGGATTTCTTCAAAGGTGGTCCGTTGCAGAAGACATCCTCGTAATTCCGAACTCTAAACAAAACGTAATACCCAAACACGTCCTACTCATGAAATCCCCTTGTAATAAAACATGTCAAGTGTATCGTATACACCGGATTCAAAAGTGTATATGTCCCAAATATACACTTTCAGGACTATGTATGTAGCACCTTTCATCTCATTTGAGAAAAATGGAAATCGATAACAGCGAGAGGCACCTGTAATATAAGTGGCAATCACCTCAGAATCTCAATCAAATCAATATCCAACTAAAAGTAATTCAGGAATTAGAAATGGAACACCAATTATCAACATAGGGGAATTGCTTATTATTTTCAATGAGGACTTGTTTCCCCGTAACAGACAAAGTTAATTCATGAAATCCCCTCCACTCTGGTCTATGAACTACAGACAAAGACTCAATAAAAGGTAGCCAAAATTGCAACGGCAGTATTTGGGGCTGGTGTCATTGAGCATTACCAAGCATAGACAATCTATTCATCGTAATGTAGAGAGACCATACATAGATATACAGTTCTAGATTCTCACCAGCAGAAACATAGATGTACAGTTTTAGATTCTCACCTCTGGGACATGATCTTGTAGGCATCTGGCAGGTAGCAGCGCGTATTCTCCATCTGTGCCGGGTCTGCGTCGCAGATCTTGTCGTCGGTGCGGCCGTAGTTGGCACTCTCGATCATGATGACGTCGGTGCCCGGACAGCGCAGCTCGATGGGGTAGCTCTCACACGACAGCTCCCTCCTCACCACAGCCATGGGGATGGGCGCTCGACTGAAGGCTGTGGGTACATAAAGACAAAATAACGTCAGCAAACACTGCGTAACAGTGGGTATATTTACTATGTGGGACTCAGGTTCGATTCCCACCAGGCACACGAGTCTCCCAATAGCCAACCTAATGTCTTAACCATTAGACCGAGATAAAACAGCGAGAAAGACCGATAGATAGACACAGAGAAGGTGACATTAGAGCAAAGGTCACAGGTCAGATATTGGGAGGTAGGAAGCTGAGCTGACAGGGCCCTCGTTGGGGGTGGGAGACAATAACATAGCTATAGGTTGTGTGAGAGACAGAGAGATACGGCGATCAAGATCGTCAAAGAGTAGGTGGGGAGCATGTTAGTTGTGTTCATGATGACCATCCAACCAGCAAGACGAATACAGAGAGAGGAGAGAGAAATGGAGGGAAAGAGAAGTAGACAGGGAGAGGGAGTAAGAGAGAAAAGAGGCCTGACTAAAACGTCCATATGTACCACACAATTACCGGATCATCGTGTGGTTATTCAATTAGAGCTGAGGGAGGTGGCCACGCCCACTTAACAGGGGAAGGTGGCAAGGGGGTGAACGAGTGGCTAGCTGCTTGCCCTCTGGCAGTATTCTAATTGTTTACCACAGGCAGCCCAACGGTAAGAGACCAGAGCCTGCTGTCTGTCTGTTCGGACGTTTCTGTTTTGCCTCTCGCCAGACGAACAGTGGAGAGACTCCAGAGGTTTGGTGTTTACAGTGGGAATGAAAAATGAGTAGGAAACGTAAACGCTGGGCTGAGTGACCATGGGGGACCGTGACAGTTATGGATTTTCATAAACACCCCTTAACAGAAGTGTCTGTGTTGCAGCGCCAACACTGGACAATGTGTACTGCAGGCATTTATCATCGGCTGGAAGGGGGATAGACAGCCAGTATGTGTACTTAATGGAAGTCTCTCTCTATCCCTCTCTCCCTCTCAGTGATCTGGATCTTATTACACTTTTACTTTCAAATAATTGATGGCTGATTAACCACCGGGGCACCATGGAAGAGAAAGGACACACATTTGATTTGCCAGTGAAATTTATATTACATGTGTTGAAAACAAGGCCATGAAGTGGTAGTGTAGTAAGATGTTTAACGTGATACATGAGTTGTTGCATGAATCTACTGTAGGAAAAATCTTTGATAAGCCACTGCCAGGTAAGCTTGTTAAATTTCAATATCATGTGCCTATCTATCTAGAATACTTGAGGCACTATTTTCAAAGTAGCAGAGCAAGAGACACTTAAAGCAAAAAAAGACCCATGTACAGTGCTTTTGGAAAGTATTCAGGCCCCTTGACTTTTTCCACATTTTGTTATGTTACAGCATTCTAAAATTGATACAACTGTCAGGTTGGATGGGGAGCGTTGCTGCACAGCTATTTTCAGGTCCCTTCAGAGATGTTAGATCGGGTTCAAGTCCAAGCTCTGGCTGGGCCACTCAAGGACATTCAGAGACTTGTCCCGAAGCCACTCCTGCGTTGTCTTGGCTGTGTGCTTAGGGTCGTTGTCCTGTTGGAAGGTGAACCTTCACCACAGTCTGATGTCCTGAGCGCTCTGGAGAAGGTTTTGATTAAGGATCTCTCTGTACTTTGCTCCATTCATCTTTCCCTCGATCCTGACTAGTCTCCCAGTCCCTACCGCTGAGAAACATCCCCACGGCATGATGCTGCCAACGCCACTCTTCACCGTGGGGATGGTGCCAGGTTTCCTACAGATGTGATGCTTGGCATTCAGGCTAAAGAGTTCAATATTTGTTTCATCAGATCAGAGAATGTTGTTTCTCATGGTCAGAGTATTTAGGTGCCATTTGGCAAACTCCAAGCGGGCTGTCATGTGCCTTTTACTGAGGAGTGGCTTCCGTCTGGCCACTCTACCATAAAGGCCTGATTGGTGGAGTGTTGCAGAGATGGGAGAACCATCTCCACAGAGGAACTCTAGAGCTCTGTCAGAGTGATCATCAGGTTCTTGGTCACCTTACTGACCAAGGCCCTTCTCCCGCAATTGCTTGGTTTGGCCGGGCAGCAAACACTAGGACCAGTCTTGGTGGTTCCAAACTTCTTCCATTTAAGAATGATGGAGGCCACTCTGTTCTTGGGGTTCTTCAATGCTGCAGACATTTTTTGGTATCCTTCCCCAGATCTGTGCCACGACACAATCCTGTCTCGGAGCTCTACAGACAATTCTCTCAACCTCATGGCTTGGTTTATGCTCTGAAATGCACTGTCAACTGTGGGACCTTATATTAGGCAGGTGTGTGTCTTTCCAAATCATGTCCAATAATTTGAATTTACCACAGATGGACTCCAATCAAGTTGTAGAAACATCAAGGACGGTCAATGGAAACAGGGTGCTCCTGAGCAAAATTTCGAGTCTCATATCAAAGGGTCTGAATACTTATGTAAATAAGGCATTTCTTTTACATTTCTAAAAACATTGGCTATTCTGTGTAGATTGCTGAGGAATTGTTTTTAATTAATTTTAGAATAAGGCTGTAACATAACAAAATGTGGTAAAAGTCAAGGGGTCTGAATAATTTCAGAATGCACTGCATGTGGAAAAGATGACACCATGCATTTTGTAAAACAATAAATAAGCAAATGTAGATCAAAAAACAAGATGGCACAGTATTTTCATAGTTCTATCCAAAGGCACATCCCATTGCATGGATGGTTACCATAGACACGTCTTCTCCTAAACATATGCACTGAGAATGTCAAAATGCTGGTATTATCATAAGCGGGTGGTATGTACAAAGTACCAAACGGAATATTAAAATGCCATTTTGTCCCCACAATCCTTGAAAATCAATCAATAATTTCATATTTATTCCACATTCTGTTTCATATTCTCTTGCTATGGAGTAGATCGTGCTCAAAATGCAACACAACATCAATTTATAAGCAGATTGGAGTTCTGTTGAAGTTTCATCCTATGCTTTGTTGAATAGCTTGCCTAAACATGAGTTTGCTCTACAGAGTACCATTGATCTGTTTCAATTCACTGGGTCAAGTAAGTGCAGTAGTTACTCTACAAGGCAAGAAGAACAAATTGATCCATGTGCAATTTTAAGCAACAGAATATGCCATCATTGGTTGTTTGAAATCAAAGCAATTCATAAGACAGACTTTTTGACAAGTTTTAACTTGTGCATCACTGGTAACACTTCTATATACACAGTGTACACACACACACAACTATAATCAAACATCATGACATATTCAGCTTCAAAAGTTGTCCAGAACCAATTACCAACAGGTATGATAGACCAACATTGGGAAAGGGAACGCTAATAGTGTTTCCATGTTATACTTGAAGATGGGAGTCAAAACTAGCCAAGCTTACTACAGCCTATGCTAAGCTATACTTGCTATGCTAACTCAACATGAAAGTATACAAAGACACCAGCATACACTTAAAAGTCTTCTCTAATTGTATTTAATAGGTCTGAATTAGAAGTTGAGAATTATTTTGACACACTTTTTTATAGATCCGATTTTGTACTCCCCTGAATGTCCATTGACAACTGACTGGGCTATTAGAATGACCTCAACATCCCTTGTGGATCTTAAAAAGGGACACTCACTCTGTAACCTAAAGACAAGGTAACAACACAGCATGTCAGCGAAGTGATATCTTCCTCCCACATTAAAACAAACAAGGAAACGAAGCCATACAAATACATTTGGGAGACAGATTCCCTCAGCCGCTAATGTAGGCAATAACCAGATTCCCCGGCTACCAACACCAGCATCCTGCCCGTATCGCTATCTAAGTCCACACATCCATCGAGCTAAAAGCAAGATGGAGTCTCATTGAAAGTCCTTCCTGATATCTAAGCTCTCAGTTCTATCCTGTTCCACTCTCTCGCTCTAATACTTGAGAGGAATATCCTGCTGTACTCATCCTCCTGAGATTTCTCCCCAAGATAAGTCTCCTGACGAGCACACTGCTGAATAC
Organism: Salvelinus alpinus; assembly: GCF_045679555.1. Taxonomy (NCBI): domain Eukaryota; kingdom Metazoa; phylum Chordata; class Actinopteri; order Salmoniformes; family Salmonidae; genus Salvelinus; species Salvelinus alpinus. The sequence continues at coordinate 58,200,769 of NC_092096.1, forward strand.
GCAAAATAAAAGTAGAATTGTGGGAGAACTCGCTTGATAAAACGTTAAGGTCAACTAAGATGTCTTTACTTCAACTCATCCAAAAGCGTTAATTCACAGTGAATCTACAGAGAGGAGCAAGTCATTTCTACAGACACATGCCATAATTCACAAATAAATACTGAAACTCAATTACTCACCAAATAAGGGCATTGGAAAGGTCACTTGAAATAATGTCGCTCTTTCCCGAGCTTTCAAATCACTCAGAGGCCGCAAATTGAAAACCAAAAGAGGAGTTTGATTGTGGGCATTGAATGCGGATTTTCTTAAGTAATTGGGGGAAATTGCATGTAGAGAGGGCTTGCATGTAGAGCGTCACAGAGGTCATTGAAAACCAGCCCAGACCTCGTTCCCTCCGACCCTTCTTCCTTTACTCCCTCCGAGCCACAGGGCACTTCAGCTCAGACTAGCAATGACATTTAAAAGTCATCATTAATATCAAAACAGGGCCTTTGGGGCACGCATTTCAGTTGATCGCCCAAGAAACAGAAACATTGTCAGATGGAAGGGGTCGACGACTGCAAACATTAAGATTGGAGAGTTTGTTTGTGTAAATGGCTGTCATAATGGAGATAAACACAACTCGTACCGTTGGAATTATCCATCGTCTCTCTAAAAAAGAAGGGCTGCCTCCCACAATGTACCAATGTTCTGGCTTCACATCTGTACAGATCGGTCACTGCAAACATCACTGCCTTATCCGCTTGTTGCTCACATCCCGTCAACACAAAACAATAGCAAGCAAGATGCCGATTCTTTTATGAGCGCATTTCGCAAGTGGCTAGTTTGCATCAACTATCTTCACTAAAACCACTACAAAAGGTTTTTGTGATGTTCTGGAATGTCTGCCTCGTGATTTGTTGAGAGAGTTGTCCGTCTGGACCCTCGCCGGATAATTTCCTCTGTGTTTTTTTTTGAAGTAAACAAAGAGTCCGTCATTAATCCCAGATTCTAGTCACTGTTGCCTAGGGTCTGGCTTTCCGAGACTAAAGAGTCCCTATGCTGGCTTGTGCAATTATTCAACCTTCTCTACTGTCAGCCAGTTTCTGAAAGCACCAGCATGCACACAGTCGATGATTTGTGATAAATATGCAATCTCAAATCAAGCCCGGATTGGAAAATACACCAAAAAAATACAAAGTACGAGGAAATATCATGATGAAATACAGTATTTCGTTTCCGGCTGCAAACTACACAAACCAAATCAGAGGGCGGCCAATTCAAATGAGCTCTGATTGAATTGAATTAACGAGGGAGGGGCTGATTCAACACATCCATCCGTCTCTCTTCCCCACGTCGCTGGATCTGCTCGGCCCACAAAGCGGGTGATTAATTAGTGCATGAATCATGTGGTTGTTATTTGATTAGAGCAGAGGAAGGCGGTCACGCCCACTTGCGCTTTACAGCGAATGAGATTGCGTCACCTGTGGCATCCCAAGACTGTTTATGGAATGGGGGGTAGGTCTACTTCAAAAGTGACTGAAAGGTTGAAATGTTCCATTCAGTATAAATAATTGTTCATTTTTAAGTGAGAACTAGCTTTATGAGTAAATTAAGTTTAGATATATCCTCAGGCAATTCAAATCTAAGGGACCTACTCAATCAGAGACAATTATAAGACAACATTGAGCAAGATGTGCTTTTGAATAATTGCAGTTAATAAAACAAAGCGAAAACAAAAATACATCATGTAGACATTTAATCAAACACGCTTTGCAATGCAGAGAAATGTCATAGTTCATTCCCAATTATGTGTTCCGATTCCATAGAACCTGATGTGTCAAAAAATTCCTCACATGAAATGCTTGTCGTGGAAGACCAGACACCAAATGAAACATGGTTAGCTCTCCAGTTCCAGGTATTCTTCAGTGGATCCTAGATTGACTGGCCCTTCAAATCACACTGATTATTTATTGGCTTTTGACCACCTCAAACAGCGCTGTGGCAATTAGGATGAGTTAGTCTAATAGGGGACAAAGCAGGGTCTGGTCAGCCATTCTACTTGCCAGTGAAAACAGGCCATTTGTTTTGCTCCCACCCCTCTCCATCGGCACTTACCTTTCCACATCTGGCAACACACCAAGCTCACCAGTATAGGGGAAGTGAGTAAGGCTTGATAGCGCTAGCGACACTCTCAAATATGTGCCTCACCTGTCAATTTAGCAGCCAGCTGTGCCAAGGGAGGCAATAAGCTCTTACTGCATCAGAGAATTTGTGAATTAGCCCCAAGGTAAATTACAGGGGAACAAAATCAGCAATGTCAATGGCTGGGGCTACATCGACTGCCTGAGTAACAACTAAACCTCGCTAGCTCTTGCCCTGAAACTGCAAAAGCTGTGAATTGCACCTTTTAATTAATTCATTGGATATAGCCCATGCATGCTTGGGGATGGGACTGTTAGCAAGACAAATTGTGACAGTGGCTCACCTTACATATTCACAGTGCAACCACACAGTGGAGCAACATATGAAAGTGAGTCTCAGCGACACTCCCATTAACTGTTGATTCACACACTTGAAACTTTGAGGTGAAGTGACTTTTCCATCCAACGAAGGATTCATTTAATTAAACGATACTCCATGCATTAAGTGCCGAACCATAGCAGACCTAAAAACAAGATGAAAAAAAAGAGAAGGTGGCTTTTCAGGGTCGTCAGAGCGTGATACTCCCCTCCAATAAGCAAATTATAGTTCATGTGGACGTCAATTTCTCTTCGGCTCAAGGAATACCAGGGATAATTAAGAGTGTGGTTCAATTACTTCATTATTCTCAGACAAAAAATTCACGAGTTGAAGTCCATTTGACAAATTTGTTGTCGATATAGAATCAACGATCACTAATACAGTGAAATTAATGGCACAGGATCTTAAAATCCAGTAATATTGAGGACTGAATAGGGGGGGAAAGTACGTTTTCCATTTTTATGCTCTACATGTAAACTCAGTTGAATTATATGTCCGGCTTCACATTAGCGAACTGCTGACTTAGTCAGCTGGTCTGAGCGCTCTTCCAGAACCGGAAGACAGCCTAGGGAGCCGGAAGACAGCCACTGAAGCTACTGCTGTTTGTGGTGATTCACAAGAGAGGGTGAGTAAAAGAGAGCAAGAGAAAGACATCTGGGCTTTGTTCAGCTAGCCGTCACGTCGACATTGTTAGTCTACTTCCTCTCCTTTCATCTCCCCCCTCTTTCCCCTGGCTGCAACCCCCGTGTGCCTCAGTGTTGCTCTGGGGAAGTTATCAGCCAAAACTTACACCCCCTCGGCCTCCTCAACCCACCCAGACACACACACACACACACACACACACACACACACACACACACACACACACACACACACACACACACACACACACACACTCATTGACAGAGACACCCACACAAACCTCCAGATTTGGCATTACTATTCTTACCTCAGCCTAGACACAAAGTTTAATTGAGGTAAATAACTATATATGTTTTGCCTGTGTGAGGGGAGAAAAGGAACAGCCTTTTCTCACATGGACCACTGACACACAGCAGATGGCATCAACCAGCAACACCTGACTGACTGCACACAGGAAGGAACGTATAAATGTATCCCTGTAAAATGAGACAGTAAGACTCACCTCACAGTGTCAACGTCTTGTCTCCTTTTTTATTTTGGGTATTTTAATCTTTCATTTTTCAGACAAGAAAGAATGTTGTCTGTATCTATCTACTTTGAACGTTCCGTGACTGGATGACTAAGGGAAGTCACTTAAAATGCCATTCAACCGGACCGCCACAGACCTTTATTACGATCTAGGCCAGGGGTGTCAAACTCATTTCGACCCAGGGGACACATTCGGTCTTCAATGAGATCCAGTGGGCCGCACTGAACACGTGTTATATTTCCTCGCTGTCAAAATTAGCCCAAAAATGATCCTCTAGGGGAAAGGGGGATACCTAGTCAATTGTACAACTGAATGCATTCAACCGAAATGTGTCTTCCACATTTAACCCAACCCCTCTGAATCAGAGAGGTGCGGGGGGGGCTGCCTTAAAATCGACAACCACGTCATCGGCACCCGGGGAACAGTGGGTTAACTGCTTTGCTCGGGAGCAGAATGACAGATGTTTGCCTTGTCAGCTCAGGGATTCGATCCAGCATCCTTTCGGGAATTTGATGCTCCCTGACTGTCTAGCTTTCATTTCAGGTGATTATTAGCGAGCTGGACACAGGCAAGAAACTGTATGAATGTAGGTCCATTATCATTTCTACAGTTTTCATTTTTAAGTATTTTTAATTCAACCCCCCCGCCCCCAAAAAAATTACGAATATGAAGGCTGGATTGGACCTCAAGCCTTTCCAGAGGTGATAGTAAACCAACCCAAACCTTTTCCTAACCCTGAAAAGTTAACAGTTTGGGAGTATATTATCCTGAGGTTTTCCTATGACAAAGGCCACAGGGTTTACAAAAAAACTCATCTAAATCCACTGTATGTTGTAATGAATAGGGAAAACCTGCAATGTTCCAGCCTGAAAGGCATCCAAGCCTCAAGTGAATTGCATCAACTGTGCTATTGTGAGCACAGACAGCAGAGTAAACACAGCATAACTCACGCCCGTGATGTCACCCTCCTGATGACAATCACCACATAAAGGATAATAGTATCTTTAGCCACAATATGATGTGGATTGCCAATAACAGTGTATTGGAGCGAACACCAGCGGGTGAGGATCCCATCTGGTAATGTTTGTCAATGGAAACCCGGACCTCAAACTGACAATGAAAAGCACTTAATCTGTTCTGACCTCAATCAGTCGACACAGAGAATAAACTACCATACGCTCACTCACAGTCCGACCACCTCCCAAATGGCGCCCTCTTCATATGTAGTGCCCATAGGGCTCTGGACAAACGTAGTGCACTATATAGGGAATAGGGTGCCATTTAGGACACACCTCTTTCCCTCTCCACCACACAGATTGTATATTCAACAGCAGGACTGAGAGGAAGAGTCGTTTTCGGCAGCAAAAATAATAACGGATAATACATTTGACATTAAGCCCATATTGTCTCGGGATGAGAACCTGCGTTGCATTTATGAACTCTGCGTGCTTATGAGAAATGTGGCAATATCTTTGTTTTGGAGTGCGAGGGTAAGCCAAGTAAGGACAAGAGGATTCTTAAATTTTGTCTGGTCCTCCTGCTTAGTGTGAGAGGTAGCCTAGGCAACAAAGCTACGTTCACAACTGCTGTACCCTTATAGAAACTTGTTTGCCTTAAGATCCCTCCTCTTCACATGACATATACACATACTTTATTGGAGTACAGTAGCTTGAACCTTCATGATAAACTTAGGTCATTTATGTATTCCAAATTGCATATTCTTCCTGTCTAACGTCATTTTTTGCTGCAGTTTAATATCCGAGGGTTAAACGCATTAATTAATACAAATTATGGCTTCTAGCGGTTATGTTTACTTGCATAATGAAAAACACAAATTATTCAAACGTGTAAATTAAAATGGGATTAAATGCATTTCATATTTATAGCAACATCTATCACATCTAAATGGGCAACAGTATCAGATGCAAGTGGTTTAGCAAACTGTTGAGAGATTGTTCTGATAAAAATCGACAAGTAGACAAGGAGTTTAAAAATTGCTGGTCCACTCCTTCGGGCATGCACACACATTTTTCTGGCACACACTTCCCCCAACAAGCATGCGCTCGCGCACAGACACACACACACACTTCAAGGGTTAGACAAAATATACAGTAGTCTCTCCCTCCTCCCCCCCGGCTCTGTTAATTAGCATAGATAGCATTGGGTGTTGTAGTAATGTGGGTAGGGAGGGATACCTATATACCACAGGAAAGATGCTAGCTAGCGTAGCACTCATACAGTAGGCTACGTGTAGGTTGGCACCGTTCAAACCTCTCTTACCCTCCCTTCCATCTATCCCTCCCTCTGGGTCTATAAATGCCCATGGATGGTTGGGGTCACTCAACACCCCATCCCCACAATTACGTTTTCTAGGACAGTCCCCAAAACATACAAGTATGGTGGCACCATTTAGCCCAGATGTACATATATGAGGATGTCCCTTTGTCCCTCT